>NW_023339762.1:5413741-5421281 GCF_004916995.1 Morone saxatilis | reverse complement strand
CATTCAGCCCTCTGACTGTTGGCAAACACTGGCGCCGTAAAGAGCAGGATTAACAGATACTGAACAAATCAGCCGTCCATTCAATCAGCTCCATGGATATGTGCCCAAGATCGTTCTTTCATTGAAGTTTCCCTCCAGTGACAGGGATTCTGACATTTGAGTTGTGAAACATGAGGCCAACAGTGGGACATTGTTGCTCTGGATATGCCTCTCTGTTTGGGAGATGTATTTGTGTCTCAGTTAGCCTCCGTCCTCCCTGCTGATATTGGTACTTCAAGGATAACCCTCATTATTTGGGAATATTGAGAGCTCACCTTAGACTCTCTTTCTCACTTTTCTGATGTGAAATCTAGCTGAAGCTCCTTCATATATGCTGTCCATTGACAAACAAAAAGGAAGTTATAAGTTGCAGGTCAGATCTATTTTGAAAAAGAACCCAGAGTTTTAGCAGCAGGTCTAGCAGCTTTCTGCATTCTCATGTTCTTGGCAAAAACCCAAGTCTGTCTTGGCAAACAGATCAGGAGATCAGCATTTTGTAAAACTAAAATTGGATTAGGGGATTAGGTATCAGTTACATCTTTTTTAGATACTAGTGCTGATATACCAGAGTTTCTGTACTGAAAATGATACCTGTTTGAAATATGAAATATAATTGTCTTTTTTTTACTGAACAAAATAGGCCTATGAAGAAGTTCTAAAATGTTAAACGATTTAGCCAGGGTGGAAAATTAACTTTTTGATCTCCCTGCCAAACGCTGATAAACAAACAAAAATGTACTGACTAAAATATTTTTCAACCGGTCTTAACATAAAACTTTATAAAGATATAAAACTCTCTTAACCCCCTTATCTGTGAAGCAAACGTCCACTGTACTCTTTCCCTTTAGTTTTATCTAGTCTGGCGATGTGCAACCACATACTTACAGACTTTCTTTAT
Source organism: Morone saxatilis (assembly GCF_004916995.1). Lineage (NCBI taxonomy): Eukaryota > Metazoa > Chordata > Actinopteri > Moronidae > Morone > Morone saxatilis. The sequence continues at coordinate 5,420,344 of NW_023339762.1, read as the reverse complement.
GGTCAGCACAAAATTCTCCTCTGTGGTACCAGTGATACTGGCAATTGAGCTGGGTAGCTTAACCGTTGCGACAGTGGACAGTGGGGTTCAATCAAAGTATTGTAATACAATTGAAAACAATCATGGATCTGACCAACTTTGTACCAAATGATTCAGCATTTTTCAATACTTTTTGTAGAAGCCTATCGTCAGTACCATGGAAGTATTCATCTTTGACACCCAGGCCTACACAGAACCCTCTCATGCTTCTTGTAAGTGGGTAACCGCCACCATGTCCGCCCTGGTCCTCATGAGCCGGCAGATTTGAGGCGAGCCTGTTGGTCTGGACATAGACTACCAGCATTCATGGGGAGTCCATGGATTTGAACTGGGATTAGCAGTGGATTAGTGATTATGTCAGATGCTGCTGCGGTTTGTGGAGATTATGAGGAATTCGAGGACTGAGCAGTTCGGACCCATGGGAGGGGAGGGACAGCAGGCCGACATTTACATTACAAAGTATAGATCATGAAAGCTTGGTGCAGACGGATAAGATTGCTATTGGTTTACATGAAATACAGCAGAGAGTTCACAGAAGCACTTTTCCATATAGATCCCTCAGGTACCAAGGATTGCCAAAGGCATAATGATCACTGTGAGAGTCAGAGTGGGTCAGTTCGATTGCCTACTACAGTAAAACCTAAAAGTCTAAAGTCAGCATCCCCCTGTAGGATGCTCTCTTCATTACAGCCACACTAGTAGCGTTAAAACTTCATACCATTCAGAGCATTTAAACAACACACGGGGGGCATTGGTGATGGGTGTGTTGGTTCAGGCACCGGTGAAAGATGCAATGCAGGAAGTCTAGTTTGAGTAATAAATCCATGCGTTTGAAGGCTTATTAGCCCCCCAAACACTACAGAGTGGTTAAACCGACTGTGAGGTCAACAGTAGAAATACAGCATTCACGGACAGAGTCATGTACCAGAAATGTGCATTTGTATGTATTTGACTGACTATGCAGCATTTTGCCGGATGCTGTCAAATTGTGTTGCTGCAAAAGTTGAGTCCGGATTCAATATTGTCCTACAACAACCCTGCATTTTTTTATTAGTTAATTTAATATACTATGTTATCCTTCTTACTGGGTTTTTCTTCATGCGTGTCATATTTTGGCTGGAATGAAAGTGAAAATGTTGTTGCAAAATATTGAATGTTATATTAAAAGATCTTAAAAGGTGTTTCCAGCAGAAGTCCCGAATAGTAAATTGTTGGACATGACAAACAATATACTGATGATTTAGCTACTGGAGCCTTACCAGTAGTGGAGCTAAAAATTTAAAGTTTGTACCAACGGTGGTGATAGACAAGTTCATGGGATTGTATTAATATTTGTGGGTAATAGGTGGAAATTCTGTTGTCCAAGATCAACCACAGCTCATGAACATTTCTACCCAACCACCCTCTTTCCCTCCCTGCCTGCAGGTCCAGCTCTGCACATGGCCACAGTGGACATCAAGAACCCGGAGATCAACAACGTCCGATTCCACAACTCCCACAGTCACCAGCAGCCATACCACCTCAACAACATGCTGAGCCACAGCGGGCTAACTCGGAAGGACAAGAAGAACAAAGGCAAGAAGAAGAAACTGACCAAGGCCGACATTGGCACGCCCAGCAACTTCCAGTGAGTCACCCCTCGCACATTTTACATCACTGAGTGCTTCGGTGCTGCAGCAGACTGAAGATGAGATACCAGGCAAATGAAGCAATCAATTATCAAACTAATTTCAAGACGATTTTCTGTCTGTTGACTTGTCGTTGTAGCTCTAGTTTTGGGGGGCTCATGTTTAAGCGAGATATGCTGACTTATAGTCCCCAGTGTGGGTCACCAGAATCTCTGGATCCTACATTACCATTCCGACTCAATAGTTTCTTTCATTCACCACATCTTTCAGACTCCACACCTCCAGTTTGTAACACAGACTTTCTGTTTTCTCCATGTTGAAGACGAGATACTCAAGTGGTGTCACTGAAGCGAATTACTCAGACTTGACACAGTTCCTCCAGAGACACAGAAGACTCTATGCAACTGTTTTTACAGGCAGAGTAATGGAAGTACTCAGTACTTATGATGTTCCTCCTTTTAAACCAAAAAGTCATGGGAAGTCTTAGGAAATGGTCATTAGGAATGTAATGTGTACAGCTTACTGTTAATGTGCTGAAACCTGCTGAACTGGCCGTATCGTATTTTCAGTCTATGTAACAAATAAGTAACTTTGATGTTTTGTAAGATGATAAAGCCCTTTTGAAATGTACCCCACTGTGTGTACCTGTGTGTACAGTTGTAGACCTGTACCGTCCTGTCTGAGCCTGCAGTAACACTCTGCTTTGTGGCAACAGTTGTTGTTGCGTTATGGTCTCAGAGCGTTCAATGACCATACTGTCTCTGTGACTGATGTACGAGTGTGTGTGTGTGTGTGTGTGGGCTCAGTATTTTGCATGTGCACATGGTCGCCCACATTCATATGCTAAATAGTTGATGTACTTCTGCATATTTATGCGTTTGTGTATGGACATGTGTGATCTCACCACATATCTGTCCCGTCGTCTTCAGGCACATTGGTCACGTGGGCTGGGATCCGAACACAGGTTTTGATGTGAGTACCCCTTTCTCTTTCTCACACACACACACACACATACATACACACACACAGGAGCACAATAGTGACCTGTGTGGTGGGTGCATGATGAAATCACACAATAGGCTCTTTTTGTTTCCTGCTCATATTCACAAACATCTAGTTACGTCTCAGAAGCTGCAAACAGTCAGAATGTTCCAGAGAGAACCAGGCTGCAGCCTCATTATCTCATTAGAGAGCTGCATATTGAAGAAATTAATAAATGCCAACACATGCAAAGCACTCGTGTCTTCACAATATCAAAAAGCCCTCATGAATAATTTTGGCACTTGAAATTAAAAGCTGTGATGTCACGTCGTGGCAAAAGAAAAACAACAGAGAAAAAAAAACAAAGAGAAGCTTGCAATACACAAATGTGAGCAAACAGCATCTAGTGACAAACTGCACACACATCAGTCTGTACAGTGAAAGTCAAACCTCAAAGTGAAGGAACCATGAAAACAAACATGTTTAAGTGGAGTCTTTCACACATAATTACAGCATTCAGGAGAAAATAAACAGGTTGTATGATCAGTGTTCTCATTTAAGGTTTGACAAATGTTGTAAAATGGTGGCTGTCTATAAAACCTGACTGGTTTCTCATAGCAACCAGTGCTGCTGATGCGAGTCATCTTTGAGTTTTTCTGCTAACAAATGTGTTCAGGCTGACAGGCTTAACAAGCAGTAAGCCCATTGCTTTCCATTCACTGGTTCCCAGCTGTCTCTTGTTACCCGACTGAGTGAGCATATTAAACAATCCTTAAAACATGTCAGCTGAGTGGTTTATTTTATATATTGTGGGTTCCAGCAGCTTGTAATTCTGCCTGTTGGCCACCAGGTGTCAGACTAAGACTGACTGCTATCAGAATCTTACTGCTTTGTACTGTGACTGTACTTTGACTAAATGACTTTAAACAGAGCCAATCAAAGGGGGGCAGGAAACTCTTGTTTATTTATTTTTTTACTTATTAAGCCTCAATTCATACATCTCACATTTCTGTATTTTCTGAGTGTGTTTCTTATTAGTTGAAGGAGAAAGGTATCACAAATCCCGGATCAGTTGAGCATAAAATGAACAAAGAAAATAACAGAAGAAATAATAAATTCCAACAAATATATTATAAAAAGAAAAACTAAGATGTTTATATGAAATTAGTCTGGACATCACGCACTGAGCATGTTTAAATTTAAGTATAGCAAGTCAAGCCTTTTAAATTCATCAGTCTTTAATGTCTGAATAAAAACAGCCAAAAAAGAACAGGCCCAAATAAAAAAGAATAATAAATCTCTTATTGAAATCAAGAATCATTTGATAAAAGGAGAATCTGACCAAACATCTACTGTGCTCATTAAGCAGTGGACCATTTTCATACCAATACTTTTATCAACACTGTACTTTACCTTCCCTTGCTCCGAGGAATATAAACTTGCTTTCTTCTGTTTTTAGCCATACAGTGTTGGTCTGTCTGTCCATCACTTTGGTCCAGACTGAAATATCTCAACAATACTGGACGGATTGTCATGACATTTTCTTCATTCAGTTGACATTAGTGTCAGTATCTGGACAGCTCCCAGATGGATTGCTATAGATATTAAAGTTCCCTAGAGGATACGTTTTTATGACTTTGGTGATCTTCTGACCCGCTGGTGGAGGAATCATCAAGTTTTACTTATTCTGTAAAATAGCTCGACATCTACGTGATGGATTGGCAGCATATTTATAGCATACATATATAAGGGCTGCTCGATATGGTAAAAACAACATATTGCGATTATTTTGACAGATTTTGTGATTGCGATTCACAATTACCTGGAAACGATCATTTTTGCATCACAAATTGAATTTTCATCAAGAACGTGAACGTTAAAATCATGATGATGTGACATTTTTGCGGTCTGTATCAAACAAAAATATTTCTTGACAGCACTACAGTACTTCATTAGAATTCTGTTTTGTCGCAAATGTTACCTTTATCAAAACATTACAGCTTTTGGGATTTGCATAATGCACTTATATGCCATATTGTGATTTCAATAATATTAGGATAGCCCTAAGTTTTTTACTTCTTGCAGTTATAGATGTCATCACTCCTCAACAATGGGCTGTGTGTGTTTTTAAAATGTTCTCTGTGGTTGATGTTGCAGCTGAACAACCTGGACCCTGAACTAAAGAACCTGTTCGACATGTGCGGCATCTCTGAGGCTCAACTGAAGGACAGAGAGACATCCAAGGTCATCTACGACTTCATCGAGAAGAAGGGTGGCGTAGAGGCCGTCAAGAACGAGCTGAGGAGGCAGGGTGAGGGCACGCGCACGCACCCATACACACACAGATAGCTTTGAAGTGTTAAACTGATCTTAAATAATAATGAAGCAGTGCAGCATTTGTTGAAGAATGAAGCTCCTCACTTTCAATGGTTTTACTGCACAAAAAAAGAGTATGTAAGATGATATAATCGGTTTAGGTCGATAAAGGTTTTAAAATAAAACGTGCATCTGCAATTTCTCCTGATTTGAAAGGCAGATAAGATGATTTTTGAATTACTGTTAACTAAGTTAAATGTTTGATGCTGTGGCACCCAGAGGCAAAGGTGACATTATAAAGCATAAACGAGAGACCAGTGTGTCTGCGGTGTGGAGGTCTTTTAAAGTTTTCGAAACGGATAGGAAAGTTGCTATTGGCATTGATTAGTCAGCGTCTGTCTCTTCCTTCCATTTAATTACCCATCTTAAGATCTGACATCCCAGTTATTACGACAAAATTGTGAAGTACAAAGAGAAATTGGCATCAGCGAAAAACACCTGTCAGCAGCCTCATCTCCGGTCCTTAAACAAAAATATACTGCTGCTCTGCAGTTTTGATGTATGTTTGAACGGTAACTAAATCCACCAATTTAGAAGCCATTTTTCTTGACTATTTATTGGACAATGAAGTATAGCATCAAGTCAGAAGTCTAGGATTTTTTAAGCCCTGACTGCTAATCTAAAATGTTTGACCTCCTGGAAAAATAAATAACAAATACAGCAATATAACAAACAGTGGTATTATAACTGCCGGTGTCAGTTTTATGCAATAAATTGCGTACTTTTGTGAGTATTCACCATTTTAAATTAGAAACAAAATAACTTATAGACTCATTTAAAATGCTGTTTTATCTTGAACTATCATTTCCTTCAGTTCTCCTGTATTTTTCTATCAGGCGGTAGATTTTCGGTGTGCAGATCAAACGGTATTCTGTGTCTGATTTTTTTTTTTTTAATTCTTTGTGACAGACTGCTTCTTCTGTCCTTTTCACCATGTTTTATTCATGTTAAACTGCACTGAGGAGAGTGAAGAGTGATCTGAATCTCAATTTAGGGTGTGTGTGTGTGTGTTTGTGGATTTATCTGTGTGAATCTCAGACATCACTCGTCTTTTAGCATTTAGACAAGGTGTCAAAAGATGGAGGACCTTTTCAGGCTGTGCCAATGATTTAAAAATCAATAAGCGGTATTGGAACATTAATGGTGGTCATCAGTGGTTGTCAGTGCACTCTGGTTTCAAATTGATTACAACAATTGGCATGTTTTTCTAGTACAAAGGTGATTCTACAGAAAGCCTTTATTTTCATACCTGCAGTCTGGGTCTGCAACTTACAATTCATTTCATTATCTGTTACTTTGCTGATTATTTTCTAGATAATTTCGATTTACTATTTTGTCAATAAGATGTCATAAAGGAGTGAAAAATGTCCACCACAATCTCATGAAGCCAAGGTTAGCATATTTATACCGCTTGTTTTGTCTGACCAACATTAAAGTAAAGATACTCAGACAAGAAAAAGCACCACGTTTAAGAAGCTGGCAGTAAAAGTCAGCTGGCATTTGTGCTTAAAAATGAGTTAAACAATCATCAAAATAGGCAAACTAATGAGAAAATGAAAATGCCCTTTGATTAAACCCA
>NW_023339762.1:5377631-5413641 GCF_004916995.1 Morone saxatilis | reverse complement strand
GGGGGGGGGGGGGCATTGGCTAATGTAGTGAAATAATCTCAAAGCGTAACTGGCTTAAAGTATGTTTACACTGATACACTAATTAAGGTATCTCTCTGGTGATTACTTAGCCAGTCAGTTTAACAACTTCTCTTTCTGGTAAACTGTGAAGCCTGCAGCCTGAGACGAGCAAGCGTGTGAGGGAACTTCAATAAGAATTGCCAGTGTCCACATGCTGTGGGGAGAAATAAATTGCAAGTAATGGACTCTGAGATCGCTGAGATGTTTATCAGACTAAATGAACAGAATCACACTGGAGGGATGTGGGGTGCTGCATGTGTGACAACATGCCAGAAAGAGTCCCGATTAGGAATGATGGCTGCCATGAATTTATGTATTAAAAGTTGGAGTGAAACTATGACTGATTATTTGGGGCAATCACTTCCATTACACTCCAAATGTGTGTCAGTCGAGCACGCTCTCTCTCCTTCTCCCCTGCTGCTCTCACTGTAAAAACAGATCCTCATAAACACACAATACATATGGCAGGCACTACCAAGTTATTGTTTCCTGTAATTCAAAACAAGGATGGGATTGTGCTATTTTTGTGCTAATTAGCTACTGGCCATGTCCAAAAAGTGGAATCAAAGTGACCGCAATCATCTCTCGCCTACTTAACAAGAGCGGGTGAGGAAACCATCACAGCTTGACTTAACCAAAACCCTCCACTGGCAAATCCATAAAGGGAAGGAAGAACAAGGAATTAGGGAGATTTTCTGTCTTCCAAATACACAAGCCAGACGCCAATTTATCTCTCTTCTCTTATTCTCTCTCTTTCCATTTCCCCCTCGCTTTCCTTCTATTTGGGCTCTTACAATTTTTTCGCTTTCCCTCTCTCACTCTGCGTGATTGCATCCATATGCTCTCCAGGGATAGATGGGGTCAACACCCTACTTACTCACGCCACAGTGAGGCACTGACACTTGTGAGAAAGCCCTTGCACAGTCTCGTGCACATGCACACGTACACACGAAAGTACACACATGCATTACCAGTGTGATTGTCTCCAATATGAAGCAGGCCTAGACTGTGTAGCCTCTGTGCTTAGAGGAGAGGATGGGCTCTTGGAGTTTCATGCCAACGCTTAATTCCGCATCATGAACGTATGGAGTATGTTACTCTGCAGCGATCCACCTCTTCCCCCTGATACATTTAGGACTGGCCCCTGAAAAGATCTGGCATCAATTAAGTGGCGCTCAGAGGAACTGGGCTTGATGGGGCCCAATGGATCCTTCTGCCTTCAATCCCCTCTTTTGTTAAGCAAAGCCAGGAGAGGTCGTAAATTTGAACATGAAGACAGCGTGCAAATTGCAGTCACACTTGCAAGAGAAGGGAATCAAGGCCAGGAGAGGGAGAAGGAATTAGGCTGCCCTCCGCCAGTGGTCCAAATCCTTTCCTCTTTCCATCTCAGGAAAACACAGCACAGAGACACACGCAGATATGTGCAACCAGCATGTGTTGTTCACCACACAGTTGTGGCTGTCTGCCCTCTATGCACAGCAAAAAAACAGATGAACACACCTACAACCAAACACGCAAAGGCACACAGGCAAACACGAATATTTTGAGCCACCAAGGAAACATCATAACAGTTGCTGTAAACACAAGCAGTTCAAACGGTTCACTATCCACATACTGTATTTCTTCATCTTTATTCTTATGTCCCTCATTCTGTGCTAACTCACTGTCCCTGCTCTCACCACACACACACACACATGATTGAAGGACATCGATAAAATCTGCTATAATGAACCCCTCCCCTAGACCTTGCCAGTGACCTTTGGGAATCCGATTTACTCTGCCACATCTCTGATCATATCTCTGCTGTCACTCATAAATTATGGCAATATGACAATGGATGATGCATCTACTCAGACCTCCACTGACGCTCAGTGTATATTCAGCCATGCTATCCACATCCATTTCTCTGTATGTGGGAGAAAGATGAGAACTCTTGTGTGAATACTGAATGGCATTGACACACAACTAGGAACAAGAGTTTCATTAGCTTTAAAGCTAAATGGGCAGCTTAACCCAGCTCTATCCTTCATCCCGACTTCTATCAAGCTGCTGAACTCCAATACTAAATCATATATAGGGCATATGTAATAAACAAACCAGCACTGTAGCACTTCTTATAGTTTCTTACAGTCTCTTTTTAAGCTGCCACATTGTCATTGTTAAAATGCAGTTCCTTCCATGTTTTAAGATGTTTTTATGTTGATGTTTATTTGTTTTTTGTGTGTCTGTTGTTGAGGTATGCTTGTTTCCGTGAAGCAACAAACTGTAGCACTGTGCCCAAGACAAATTTCCTCTCGGGGACAATAAAGTTAATTCTATTCTATTCTATTCTATTCTATCATGTGACCACGACATCCGGAGTTCTCATGTGGCCTGAGTCCTTTTCCAAAGATACACTGAAGAATAGTTTGACAATTGCTCTCATTTGCTTTCTTGCTGAGACTTGAATGTGAAGATGGATACCAGTCTTGATTCTGTACAATAAATATGAAACCACAACCAGCAGCTGACTAACATAGCTTAGCACAAAGACTGGAAATGGGGAAACGGCTAGCCTTGGCTCTGTCCAACAGTAACAAAATCCATCTACCAGCACCTATTTGTTGTTTTTACACTTTGGTTTTTGTATGGATTAAACAAACAATATATAACGTGTTGATTACTGAGGTTTAGAGAGTTTGTGCTAAGCTAAGTTAGCCGGCTGTTTGCTGTAGCTTCATATTTAACGGACTATATAACTCTTGCCAGGAAAGCAAACAAGTGTCTCTGCCAAAATGTCAAGCTTTTACTTTCAGGCAGAGCTCCGTGTTCTTCAGTCTTACATTTCCAGTTTACTTTGTGGTTTCTGACCCACTGTGCTAATGTGAAAAAGTTTTGTTTGTATTTTTACCCAGACGAAGACGAGGATGACGAAGAAGACGAGGACTTCGAAGACGATGACGAGTGGGACGACTAGTGAAAATGTCTTTCTTCAACTGTGGTCACGCCGCACCTACCGCTGACACTAAAATATCTTCCAGCATCTGACTAAAATTGTAATGTAAATGTTGTATGAATTGGCTGTATATTTATTTTTGCCTTTCTGCTTTTTGTTTTTTATGACTATTATCATTAATCTGTGCAATACCTCATCCGTTAAATCTGTAGCGTTCGTCACACACCCTCATCGTTAAAGACTCTACACTTTCGCCAGGACATCCTGTCATTAGAAAGCACTTAACACCGCCATCAGCACAATGTGGAGACGCAGCCGGCTTCATGTCAGTATCAGTAATCAATAATATAAAACACTAGCTGCTCCACTGAGAAGAATCGGAATTGGAGTTTTCATGTGCTCCTTTGGAAATATTTTTCTGTGTTCATTTGTTCGCGTTTTCATTCCTTGTTGAAGAAACTGAAAAGGGAGACGTACGTGCGACCAAACAGGCAGGATCCTCTTTGTGTTAGACAGTGGTCGGTTTAAATGCGAGATAACACTATTTTCTTACCGTGCTTCTTTTCGTACCTCCGAGTTTCCTAATAAACAATAGTTTAGTCGTGTTATTTTTTTCAGAAATCCTTTGACCAAATTGCGGCGGCTCGGTCTTCTCATGGATTTCCAACTTTAATTTTTTATGACATTAAAGCCGTTTATTTGCACACAGTTTATATGATAGTTCAGTTTTGTGTTTTTCAGATGTGAGTTTTGTCAAATAATTTTTTATTTTATTTCAAGCAGGTTACAGTGACGATGGAGAGTTTTAGAAGCTAAAGGTTTTGAAATATCTTGACCTTTAAATGGGACTACAAACATGACTGACGATGTTTCAGTTTGTGACTTCATTTGGCTTAATGCAAAAACACGTCTACTCACACAACACTGTGGCATTTGTGAAATGATGGAAGTTTTGTTCTTAATGTCTGGTTGGTTGTTTTTGTTGTGGCATCATTCTGTTATTTCCTGCTGGAGGAAACATCAGCAGCGCTCTGGTCAGTATTTCACACATATAACATCACGCAAAGAAACTAAAAGATTAAAAATTCATTCATCCTCTTCCGTCCTTCAGTTAACAAACTATAATTTTATGCAATGCGACTGTAAATGTCTCCTTACGGAGAATTATAAAAAAAGCAAATAATGAACCAAATGTGGCATTTGCAAGCAGCTTGTGGGTTTTGCGATGCCTGTAATCCTCCGTCTGTAAACGGTGTAAAGAAATAACCAACGCTCGTTTTAACTGTTCGTCTTAGAGTTTTTACCGTCCTCCAGCGAGGCTTAATGCTGCATTGAGAAGCCGAGATACTGACAGAGAACCTGTGAAAAGGGGTTGGGGGGTGGCAGGGTTGGGAGCAATGAGAATACTAAATTGTATACTTAAATAAATGTTAATATTTACAGAGAAATCTTTCTCTTGTTTTTTGTCAAAGTGCTTCTGCTTCACTGTACACGTTTGGTTTCCTTTATTCTATGAACACAAGTTTGGTATAAGATTCCAATTCCATTTATGGAGGCACACATCCACAGTGTTAATATAAAAACATATTAAACAATATGCCTGTGCGTCTGTTTGGGTCAGGGTGAACTCCAGACACAAACTCTAGTGCAGCCCAAACAGGTGCTCTCCGGTCCACCTGGAAGGGGTGGTCTTTGACTGCTGTCAAGTGAACTCTGGAGCAGTTAATTACTGGTGTGAACACCATTGGAACCAGCCCAGGAAGTGTACCATTGTGTGTCATTTCATTGGTTAAAAATGTTTTCTCTTGCTGTTGTGACTGGTGAGCTAGTTTACTCATCAGAGCCAGCTATGCAGTGCAGATTGGACCATTGGACGTCCGCATCAATACGTCCAATTTGTACGCCTTAAGACAATCCTTAATTATGTATAATTTTAAGCCTTGATATAACTTAAACGAGTGAGTTATATCAAAATGTACCCCCCATACAGTTGTCGTGAACGGGGAGCTATAGACACAAAAAACTTTTTTTGTACAAAGCTGTAAAGTTGAGCATTTTAATACGGGGCCTTATGGAGATCACAACCTATAGTATCCTGACCACTCACATTCCAACACTCACTGTATTAAAAGAATAGTGTTCCCTCGCTGCTGACAGTACACAGCAGAATAAATGTGTGTATGTAAATAGGGCCATAATGAGTCATTTTAGTGAAAGGGCAGCAGGAAGTTCTCCTCAGACAGACCTCCTGCAGGGTCTCTCAGCACTCTGTAAGTGAAGTATTTAATTTTCCTCCAATTAAACTTCGTCTGACATTTACGTGGCATTTTATTAAAGATGTTAAGTGTTGTAATGAGGGGTCACACACGGAGACTTAACTCCCCTTAATTTTCTCCCTGAGGGGCAGTCCATATTTACTTTTAGCAGCTGTTTAATGAACTTCAGTAACATTGTGTAAGCAGACTGGATTAGAAACTGATTCATGTACAGTTTGATGGATCTGAAGCTCTGTTGTTTCTCTGCCAGCTTATATTAGAGCACATCAAACCTAACTGAATAAAAATGTAAGTAATAAATGTGAATGATAATATTTATTTACTGATACTCCTGTGTCCGGATTGATATCACCTCAATCGGAAGGGTTTATCCTCTGTACCATTTTAGGACATCTCAAACTTGTTAGACTTTAATCAGTCTGAGCTGAAAAATGTCAGATCACACTGCCAAACTAGACATCATTGTTGATCAATGCAGCAACAGAATCCTGACTCTCTTACTGCACTGCCCATTTCTCACCATAAAACATGTAACTTGCAGTGTGTCATCCACCAGCTCCACACTCTCGTCCAAATGTGGTCACTTCTGGCTCCAACAAAACAACATGGCGACAGCCATAATGAACAACGCATGGCTTCGAAATGGTTGTCAGTACCTGCCATCCCTGGGTGCCCTCCATCTCTGGGTGCCCTCCCATTTAGTTGTTTCTCCCAGCAAACCTCCGTAATTTGCATTGCCCTCAAACTTGATTAGTAATAGTAATAGTAAAGTTGATGTTTACGTATTGGTCCAATCCATATTCCATAGCTATGAAACATCTGTCTCCTCCCTGCGCTGCACCCACTATCAATCTGGGGACCCCGATTCAGTTTCCACCAAGAGCCAAGTTCTCATGCTCTTAAAATGTTGTTGGCTAAAATTTGAAATTGTTGTCAACTGTTTGCTAGCTTCGTTGTTTGTAGCTAGCAGGGCAGCTTGTGGCATGGGTGGTATATTTGGGGACAAGTAACAATTAGCCGTGACAAGAAAAATTATGTAAATGATTGATTATGGTTATTAATATTGATTGTGATTATTCATACAGTTAAACTGGTATCAATTGTTAAGTGGATATTGTTTTATCTATATCTCTTGGGATTCAATATTGTGACTCAAACATCGCTTAAAAGCATTTGATGGTTGTTAACAAGGAGGATACAGTTACTTACATAAAAGAGGTTTGAAGTAAAGACATCAAAACCAAAACTTGTTACCATTGCCCCCGGCCTCCCCTATTCAATTGTATGTGTTGATGGACAGTAACCAGCAGCTGCAGTCAGCTCACATAACAGCTCTCTGTGTACGTTTGTAGTGGAGTTTAATCCCTCTGTGAGCGGTCTTTATTAGTGAGCTGATCCTCCTCTCAGGTCACCAACACAGGAAGCTGCTCTATGAAGTGTAATTATGTCTTTAAGAGGTGATGTGTGTAACAAGAGAATCTGTTTAAACCACCCACTGATGTGGGATTTACAATTTCATAAAAAACTTAATCCAGATCCAGATGGCCTAATGGGTACAATACGTCATAAGCCTCTGAACATCGTTTCCTGTCTGTGCCTCTGCTCTCATTGTCAAATAAAGGAAAAATGCCACTCAAACAAAAGTTACAAAAACAACACCTCTAACTTGCAGGTCTTCTTCATTTAAATTAAAGCGGCTGCTTTATCAATCAACGTCCCGCTTTGCAAACTGATCTCAGGAGGTTTTACATAAATTAATAATCCCAAAAAATAATGAATTCTAAGAAAGCAGCCTTTTTCGCAACAATATTACTAAATGTATTACCAAAATTTAGCCAGTAGTTTTGAAAAAAACTTTTGTAAACAATTGTCCGTTATTGTGTCAGGAAACATCAGAAAAGTATTCATGCGTTTAGTTTCAATGAACATGTAGACTGAGTCAATCATAAACTTTATTCCTCTACACATCAGTATTCACAGTAGGTTTCACACAGTAACAAAATACAATACAATTTGAAACACACAGAAATGCAGTCTGCCGCTACGCTGTGTGACGAGTTAAATAAGATGCTGTTAAAAAGTGACATTTGGCGTGAAATAAAAATAGAACATTTCAATACAAAGTGAGAAGAGTTCAAGTGTGATCAGGAGGTGAGTTCAGGCCTGTGACAGATCCACCTGAAACGACAAACATCAGACATGTTAAGTTACAGCTGATGTAAGATGATGATGAAGATGTTTTATCTTTTGTCTGTCCTTCCATCAAAGAAAAGATCAAAGATCAGATTGTGTCTTTTCTAAATGAAATTGTCACTTTGACTCTGTTTGATTATCTGTCTCCGCTGAAGGTTTTCATGAGTTGAGAAACATTTGATCTGGTTTGAGCTGCCTGACTTCATAATTTGCATTTTGTTTTCGGGGGATGCAGTGTTTCCTTTTTGTACCCAGGGCATCATTTTATCAAGTTTCTGTTCAATCATATTGTAATGGTATGATATTTAAATTAAAAACAGTTTTTTGTCCAAATTAATTTCATGAAAGCGACTCATAAAACTCATTTTGTTTGCAATATTATTATATCGATATATGTCCCTCATTTTCCCGTAAAGCACTTTGGACCAACTACGTTGAGTTTAAAGCTCCCTGGTGTCTCTCAACACGCTGTGTTGTTTTCATCACGCTTTCTCTCTTCCCAGCAGCTCTCTGAGCCATCAGTCTTATCAAACAGCAGTGAAGAAGTCAAACTATTTATAACCTGACAGAGATTCAAGGAATTCACAGAGTGACAGAGGCTGTCGTCTGATCACAGCAGGCGTCCTCACTGAGGGGGTCTAATGGCTTTTGGAGGCTAAATTATGTCTGTGATGCTTTCACTCAAGCAAAACAAAATTCCATCAAATCTCAAACATAGATCTGTCAGTGACAGAGAGGACTCACAGGGAGTCTTACCCTTTTTAAGGATGTGATGCTGCTCCCACGAATTGCCGCCATCAGGTCATCGCGGCTTGACCTTTGTGGCGGTGGCAGGTGTGATGATTCATCTCGTCTCTTCTGCAGAGATGGCTTCAAGGAGTTTTTCAGATCTTTGAAAATATCTGCGCTCTCCTTCTCATTGGCACCATTCTTGAGCTTCTTTGACTTGGGTTTCCTTTGGTTTGACTGAGTCTTCACACTATTCGAGCCTTCATGCTGTTTGACCATTTCAGCTATCTTCCTTGTTGGTGGGTCTAGAGACATAGAAGGAGGAGGATGATTTCTGTTATGATTTTCAACAGTTTTAGAAGTTTGTGACGGCTTCTTTGGTGGTCTTTTTTCTGCAGATGAACCAGAACCTTGTGCTGACACCTCTGAAGGACTCTGTTCTGTCTTCTCTTGGAGCCTCCTTTGTCGTTGTTGGTCTTGGTTGCGTGTCAGGATGCTGGTCGCTGTCATCCTCGGGCCCGGTAGGTCGAACTGATAACCGAGCTTGAGGAGAGTGGTGTTTTCCCTCAGCAGCTGGACCATCTCCATCTCCACCTTCCCCCCGCAGATGTGCCTCTGGTTGTGAAAGCGAAGCTCCACCAGTGTTCTGTTGTGCTGCAGCGCCGCCAGCAGAGCCAGGATACCCTGACCAGACACGAAGTTGGACTCGATGTTCAAGTTTCTGATAAACTGGTTTTCACAGAGCATCTTGGAGATGGCGAAAGCAACCCGGTCATCAGCATGGGTGTTGGCAAGGCTGAAAACGTGAACGTGAGTGTTTGTGCACAGGGCCTCGGCGAAACGAAGCAAGGTTTCCTGGGAAATGTCTTCTATGTTGTTGAGGTTGACTTCACTCATTGTGGGATCATCACACAGGATCTGCTCCAGAGTTTTGTCGATGACTGTCGGGTTTCCACTTGCTCTGTCAGTGGTTGCATTCAGGTTTTGGTTTATGGTTTCAGTCCTCCTCGATTCACTCCTCGAACATTTCGACAGACCAATCTTCTGAGGAAATTTATTTCTGTTCGGAGCCTCTTTTTTACACTGATCTTTCTTTTCCACCTCATCTTCCTTTGCAACCTTTTTGCTAAAGACACTTTGCACTTTCTTCCCCTTTTGTGAAATCTTCTTCCTGTCACTGTCTGGAGTCTTGCTGGCGTCACTGGTGGTCACTGTCACTCGCTCCCCTCTGCTCTTATCTGGGTGTCCCTCCTGCGCACGATAACAGGAGAGAAAATTAGGTCGAACCCTGACATTCTACAGCCTCTGACTTTTAATTAAGAACCCTCTCCAACACTGACAGTCATTAAAGCTGCCATTTCTCTGACAGTCTTTATTTTTAGACTGTTTTCCAGCAACATATTTACGTAAAGTATATACATGTGATGCTTTTTACATATTTTTATATATATTATATGAGTGGGTTTATGTTTAAACACATAATAAACATGCATCTAAAATTATAGATTATAGAACATAAACATCTAGGGACTCTTGACTTTTATTCTCTAGTATGTATTGAGCTCAGTGTAACTGGATAGCGTCTCCTATTAGAAGGTGTTTCAGACTCCATACCTCCAGTTTAAAACTTATGAATTTGTAAGCCAAAACTGAGATGACCCCAATGACATCACTGTAAGAGCCAAATCTGTTGTTGAAATAACCAGAGCGCAACTGTTATTTACTGTGTGTACACAGGGTCTCGCCGTGCTACAGTCGAGGACTCAGGAACAAAGGTAGGAAGTCACTGTTCTCAACTGTTTTGATCCCAGAAGGGCAAAGGGAAAAGGAAAGATTTCTCAATCGAAGGTAACGCAAACGCAGTTCTATTTGACTTTACCTGTTGAGCTACTGTAGTTTCATACAGTGTTCCTCTTAATACAATAATTGTTTTAAACAGTGCCAATGGTTAAAATTACTCAAGTTTACTCTGGTGCTGGTGTTAATTATCAAAGGTACTTCTATCTCTTTGCATTATTGTCAGTAACCTTTTCAAAGGTTTTGAGTGATATCCTTCCTTTTAAGTTTCAGTTAATTTATATTAAAATCAGTGACTTCGCTGCAAGCAGATAATTCATCACATTCAATGTTTAGTCAACTTTTTTTTCGGTCAAAGTAGCAAATCATGGGGTGCAACTCTTCTTGGTGCTATAAAACCAATGAACTGAAAGTCAGCTGAAAAAGAGGTTTATTTTTTAGGTATTATTTTTGGAAAACAAGGATAATAGACAAACATGGATGTTGTGAAAAGGATCATTTGAATTTGGTAGTTTCTAAAATCTCTGGTCCTTTATGGAACCAAAAAGTATACTTGCTCTGTAGTTAAAACATGCTGTTATGGTCTTTTAGGTGTGTTATAGAAAGCTTGCAGGCTGAGTATTGATGTCCGCTCTCACCTGTCTGCCGTTGGACTCCATCCTCTCGTCCTGCACCAGCTTCTTGTTCTCGTCCTCCCAGTATTTCAGCAAAGAGTCCCTGTCGAAGGTCCCCGTTGGAGTTTTGGCAGTCTGATCTTTCTGTCTCAGGCCAATGGGGATGTTGTCATCAAGGTTGGCCAGCTCCCTCTCCAACTCCTGGAGTTCCTCAGACGACAGAGTGGCCAGCAGCTCGTCTTCGTCCACTTCCTCGTACTTCTTCAGCTCCTTGCTGTACCCAAAGGTACTCATGGTTCTCTGCTCGTTTTAGGACTCTATGCACACTTAAATCTCTATCTTTAACTCTCCTTCTTGCACTTTGATCTCCTTGTGTACTTGAAGAAAACTTCCCTAACTTCCCTGCTTGAATCTCCTTTTGCTCATTGACTTGTTCTCCATCAGATTCCTTCAGATCAGGGATGCCGTTGATGACTGGTGGCAAATCGGGTCCTCATTCACCTACTGGTCCCAGCTGCCAGAGGAGCCTGACAGAGAGAAAGGGGGTGGGCCTCCATACCGCTGACCGTCCTGTCTTTTTTTAGGGTGTTGGGTGGGGGGTCAATGAGATAGGCTTACTGTAGGAATGTGAGCCCTCTGAGTCGCCTGTGCTGAGAGCTCATCAGCGACTTGTGCCTCAAAAGAAACGAAGGGAACAAAACGCTGTGGGGAGACATCAGATAAAGCTCTACAACCTTATGCAACGAGCCAGGACACAGAAACACGCCATGGTTGTGGTGTTGTCAGGGAAACACTTGCTCTCCCTGAGGATGGTGGGATTATGTACAGTACAGCTCCGGCTGGCACTGAGGAGAACTGATGGTGTTTACACCAGAACACAACAACGGCAAGACAGAACAGATTGATTTGTAAGACTTTCATATGGACATTTGGTGGAATATAAACAAAACAGTGACTAGTTTTTATCTCCACAATCATATCAAGTTATATCAAGTCCCAAACATATTAATATAACTAAAGTGATAAAATAATTTGTCTTTGTGCAGCTCAAATAAAAAACAAAAGAGCAAGACAGAAAGCACCTCAAAATCTATTTAGTAAAATAAATTTTGACAGTAAGCTTTCAAGCCAACATGAATGAGAAGTCTTTCAACTAATCCAAAAAAGTCTTGTTGAAGATTGTGTGATATGATTGAAAGCTCCAAATCAGCTACTAAATGGACCTTTAGTTGAGATTTAGCAACTGCTGTGTCCAAGGTCAAGAATGAACTCAACACAATGAGATTAGACAGAGGCAGCACGGGACTCCAGCCAAAGGTAAAATGTTGAATTTGCAGTCACTTTACCTCAGTTCTCTGAAAGTTGGTTTTCAAATACAAAAGGACATAGTCTAATTAAATAGAAAGAGAAAAGACCAAGAACTTAACCCTGCACCCTCCAAAAGCTCTGGCTCATTTACGGCTGACAGCTTTGTTTGATTTTGGGGACGCAAATGTGAGCCAATTTGTGTAAAGACAAGTTCCAGGTTCACGCCACGTTTTGAACGTCTGAAGTTTGTCTCTAAACTGTGTGATTGTTTGACTGCTCGTGTTTCTTGACCCATCTGACAACTTGTTTGTTAATATCAAGTATTAACTTGGTGAGAACAATGTTATTATTGCTGATATAAATCTGCACACAATGTGTATTTAACTGGGCTGTTGAATCCGATCATGTGGCATAGATGTTGTCAGTATTGTGTATACCCTGTATTTGTCACATTTGTAACATATGTACGGATGTGTAGGAATAACGCTCAGTCTTAAGGTTTGTTGTTTGGTTGCCAAGACAACCATCAGAGCTCCATCGCTGAGCATGTTTAACAAGCTGCTTGGCAATCAGATCACATTACATGAAGTGAAAAGACTCTGAGTGACATAACACCACTCTCCTAAATCTGATGTAAATTTGACCTTTGACCTGGATTGTTGCTGTCATCCAGCAGTGCAGTCCAGACTGAGAATGGAAACAGGTTCAGTTACAAAACAAACGCACAAACTTGGGATTTCAGCGTGTTTAACCTAAAATATAACACTGGATATTATTTTCTGACTTTTTCCTAATCATCTATCAGCTTTAAGATTCATTTCCAGGAAGCCGTTGTTTTGAGTTTATTTCTACTCTCCAATAAGACACTTGACTCTTGAGCTTCATAATTTCTAGAGCTTCATAGTCCCAGATGTGTGAACAGAGATCTTGTATGTTTGTTTGGTTTTTTTGTACCTAATGGAAACAAGACAATACCAGTTTGATGGATGAGAGATGAAATAATTAAAGGACAAAGGACAATAATGACTCATAATGATGATTGCACAGAGAATTGCCACCACTTTTCAGCTCCTTTTTAGCCTCTTTTATCTCCTAGTTTTGGTTTTACAGGACATTTACAATATGGCAGCAGGCAGCTATTTTCAAGCTCTTATAAAGCCATTGTACACTACCTGCTCAGCACCAAACAACAGACAGACTAAGAGACCAGCTGGTGAAGAAAGTGGAACATCTAACTGCTAAAGAGAAAGGTATATTTCTCAGGAGACCAAACTAGAGCTAAAAGGAGAGTGAAAATTTGAAATGAATGTTGCTTTAACTATTGTTCAGTTTATTTAAACACATAAACACAATCAGCAGTTCACAGAGCAGAGGTCCTCCAATATGGCTGCTGGATGGGGTGTTATGTCACCATATCCTGTGATATGATAAATATCACTTGTTTAATTGTCTCACTTCAATCTGTATGTGGTTTACTTTGTTTTAGCACATTAACACACCTGCTGGTCACAGACACCTCACACTTCCAGCTGGTGTCAACAGTTTGGAAGTCGTTCAAAACAACGTGACCTCCTCCTGTTATCAGGTTCTCGGGTGACCTGCCAGAATGTGGAGCCATGTTGTTGTTGTGTTATTTGTTCTGCAGGTCAGAAGGTTAAATTAAAGTCGATTTGTTTTCACACCTCTTCACTGTGTTCACAGTCAGTGTATGCTTTTAGTTCAACGCAATCGGAAACGGCTGAAGTTTGTTCAGTTGCAGCTCTTCTAATGGCCTCTAGGTTGTCAGTTTATATAATGGAGAGAGCTATACCGAGTCTGTAAAGTGAAGCCAACATGGAAGTGTCTTAAACCTTCATTCTATGTAATGGCCAGCAGGTGGAGCTCCATCAGCTGCAATAAAACACCGATACCATGCTTCTCACTTGATTTATTAGCTCAGTAAACAGTTTTTCTGTTCATTTAGTAAATTTTGGTCCAATTTAGAATAAAATAGACGATAAAGTTGCGTATGCTTTCGGGGGTGGCTACCTTGTGATTGACAGGTCATTCTCAGTGTCAGACTAGGCAGTTCTGATCAGATATGAAGCAATATTCTGTTACTGTGTTGCCTATTTCTCATCTAAAATCGTTTCAGAAACATATTTTAGTGTAATGTTTAGACGAATGCAAGATTGTGTGTGACCTGACAAGCCGTCATTGTTTCCTGTTATGGACGAGTCGAAACTGGGCAGCCAGATCTTTCCACACTGAACAAATGAACTGGCCCAAAACTGTGTACAGACATTCATGATTCCCATGTCATAATCATAATAACATAAAAGTTTAATAAATTACAGTACAAATGTATTTCCAACTTATAGATATGTGGCAGTAGAAACTTATTACTCAATACTGATCATTCTCAAATAGTAGCCAGGACTTTATTTACCTCCACTGCAGGAGAACCGGGCCTTTATTTGAAACAGGCTTATTAGAAACGGGTCTTTATTTCTAATTAGATACAAACATAAAACTTATCTCAATAAATTTGGTATATTGTACATTTACTAAGTACTAATTCCATCATTACAACAGAGTCATTTCATTCTCCCCACTCTGCTAAAAACACTTTCTCTGTTTAACACTTTGTATTTTCATTCTCTAATTCATCCCTTCTCTCATTTTTCAGTCATTGGTAATGAAATTCAACAATTCTACACATCATAGTCTGAGTAGGCCTACAGCTCTTGGGGAGTATTACTGCATATGTGAAAAATTCAAGTGATGTTATTTGAGTCAGCATCAGTTTAAAGTTTAAAATTGAACAAACTTGAGTGTGTGAAGCCAGAAAGAAGTTAGCTAACCAGATCTCTGTGGCTGCCCCTTCTCTGCTTCAGGCTGGTGACCAAGGCTACATTAAGCACTCATTTTTAGTTTTTTTTTATTGTCCATTGTGAGTACGACAATTTTATAGGAGTGTAATGCTAAATCAATGGAGCACTCTTTTAAAGGTCTACCAGGGACAGTAGGAAGTATGCCCTTTGAGCCACTGGAAGGCTTTTAATGTGAAACCTCTGTGCACAAAGCAAGTTTTACCTCTATCCTTGAACATGATTTACATGATGGTTTTTATTTGATCATTTACAGTATGTAAGAGCCCAACCTGCTTACAGTCTAAACATCACCTGGTGTGTTATATTTTCACAAAGTTACAGCTAAGAGGCTCCTTCCTCCAACACTTGAGTCCCAGGAATCTGAGTCATCTGACACAGTCATTGTGTTCACATGCATGCAAGCATCCTGGTTTTGAGTCTCATGCTGTTTTTGATCATATTGGGGATATGGCGTTGGTTATTTTTATCCCTGTAAACATGGTCATAAAAGTATCCAGGTTTCTGATTGTCTGCCTGCAGCTGTGTTTTGATGTCTCACTATCTGTACCAACAGAGAATGTTCAGAAACCTGGTGTTTGCATGCCACAGTATCCAGATTTCTGAAACCAGAATAAGCTGTTTAAATGCACAAAATCTAACTAGGATACTCTAAAAACCTGTTCATAACCAGGATACTAGAGTGCATCACTCAGTGATGAATGATTGATTAGTAACTAACTGCAGATATTTTATGGTTATTTTGTGCAACAGCCAGGACAAAAAAAATCTTAATTAATGCCCCTTTGACACAGGGTTAAAAAAAATAATTTACAGTCACAGTTACAGTTACAGATCTGGGCCTGTATTCATCAAACTTATAAATTTAAAAGAAGCTTTAACTACAAATCTTTTACTACTGCTCGCAAACCTAAAAGTCCAGTGTGTAACATTTAGGAGGATCTGTTGGCAGAAATGTAATCTTATATTCATAGGTATGTTTTCATTAGTGTATAATTACCTGAATATATCATTGTGTTTTAATTACCTTAGAATGAGCCATGGGTTGCTTTCCATGGAGTTATGTTCGCTATGTTGAACTGCCATGTTTCTACAGTAGTCCAGGAGGGACAAACCAAACACTGGCTGTAGATAGGGCCTTTTACATTTTTCGCGAGTTTCACAGCCACCATAGTTTCTCCTACACACTTCACAGCCCATTCTCTTTGCCAGGTTATCAAATACATACATGAGCAGTGTTCAGTTAGTTGCAGTCTGAAACTTCTGAAAAGATGAAAGATGCCACTAAATCCTCACCCACACTCGTCCTTTAAGAATAAAAATCTTAAATTTGAGAGAGCAACAGATGTGTCTGAAGTTG
Organism: Morone saxatilis; assembly: GCF_004916995.1. Taxonomy (NCBI): domain Eukaryota; kingdom Metazoa; phylum Chordata; class Actinopteri; family Moronidae; genus Morone; species Morone saxatilis. The sequence continues at coordinate 5,397,499 of NW_023339762.1, read as the reverse complement.
GTTGGCTGCAGTCTGAGAAAAGTTCAAGCTTGAATGTATAAAATATCATTGGTCACAGAGAATAATACATGACCTGAGGTAATATGAATAATTCAGAATAGGGTAGTCCATTAATTCATTGATTTGATTCAAAGATTTTTGGGATGTTAAACAACTTGTTTTGTTTGTTTTTTGCATGTATCAGGGGTGCTAAGAACAGTTATGCTAACACTGACTCTCCACAAGCTGTTTTATCATCAACCACAAGTTTTTACTTTTTTTCTGCTGTCAGCAGATCCTCCATTTGCTTTGTGCAATGCATCGTAGGAGAATGGTGTCCATTAACAGCATTCTCAAAAATCCACTATATTTAGTTTGCATTATGTTTGGTTTGAGAATGCTTAAATGTGTTCCTTTTCCAGTGTGAACACACTAAAATCCAGCTTAGACTGAGTCTGTCATATAGGACACGCCACTTGTCTCTGTTTGGCTGTAACTGCTCAGAGCACACATGTGATCGACCATGTGATTGCTTTAAAGTTGCTCTTAAAGGTTATTTTTACACTCAAATGTAAAATTATTGCTCAGTCTCCTGTTAAAGAGACAACTCCAATGTTGTCTCTTTAGGGCATTCTTAAGTGTAATTCTTAGATGTTTGACAAATACAGGCCTAGTTACATTACCCACAAAAGGAAAAAAACAGACAAACACAAAGTCATTACTGTCGTTTGAGACTCAGTAGATAAGATAGAAATCATCGTCCTCTCAGTCCTCCTTGCAGATGATTTTGGCGTACAGGTCGTTCTCTTTGAACAACAGGTAGTCCTTTAGTCTGTTGGGCAGCTGGACAGACATCAGACCACTGCAGCTTAGGTGTTTTCTGATGACCACTCTGCTCAGATGACACAGGGAGCGAGGGTTACCTGGATCACAGAGAAGCTTTGAGGAGATGTTGTACCAATAAAGCAGGAAGAGCAGGTACACCTCCTGGTTCTAATGTGCACCTCTTTAATCTCATTGTTTTCACCACACAGTTAACTCACTTGTGGTCCCGTGAATGTGAGGCCATTCCTTGTGTTTCTCCAGGATCTTTGTCAGTTTGCCACAGAGAGAAACCGGGCCGACATAGTTGAGGAGGATCGACACGACTCTGCCCACCAGGTTCGCCAGCGAGGAGACGCTGACGAAATCACAAAACTGAACAAAGTAACGACATTGAACACAGACAGGTAGTTATACTGTTTAGACACAGCTGTAGAGGAGATATCTGCAATAAAGTGATAATGAAAAGATTTAAAATTAGAGCAATTTAACACATTTTGTAAAAACGTCATAATTTACACGTATTTCCCCAAACCCACAGATACCCATAGATAGATAGCCCTTAAAACAGATGGAGACACGTGGTTTGCTCTGTTTGGTACATATATCATACATTATTTTGATGATTCAGTTTCGATGTGCAATGCTGTGGAGATCTCCATAAAAAGCTAAGTGGACCTTCGGTTAAGAGTATTTTGTACAACGACTGTTCCCAAAAACAAAAATGAGCTTTCATGCACATTTGCTGATGTAAGAATTCCTTGTAAGATCAGGTTAGGACTGGAGTTTCATAGCATTTTAACAACTTCAAATCCAGAATCAAGTCCCCTTATTACCCAATAACATACATTTCAACATTTTCAATAGTTATAACTCAAAATGTATGATCACCTTTTGTTCGCTGAGAAGGCAGAAACGCCACAGTTTTAGTGGCTGCTAAAGTAAAGTTTATCATTTTGTGACATATTTAGATGCTTTGTTTTGTCTGACCAACTGACCTTAACTTAAACTTAAATTTAGTTTGATATAAGATAAAGAAAAGTAACAAATCCTTGTAGCTGGAACCAACTAATGTTTGGCAGTTTTGCTTGATAGATGACTCAGCAATTAATAGATTATCAAAATACTTGCAGATTGTCTGCTGATCGGTATTATTTCAACTCTGATTATTAGTTTATATGAAAAAATGCATTTTCACTGTGTGTTTGCAACTTGAATAGATTCATGGTAATAATAGAAACTGCATTGTGTAAAGGAAAGTTTTATACTTTGAAACATAATTTTAATAATTACTTGTACAGAGAAGAGAAGAACTCACAGCAACTTTTTCCTCCTGATGCTCCAAGTAATCAGACTCACTCAGGTCCTCCCAGTCGTCGTCGTGGTTACAACAGAAACACATCTCAGCATTATAGCCATTGTTGAGCAGCAGCCTCATCATCACCTCGTCCTTCAGGCAGTACTGCAGCGCCGTAGGAAACACTGTGTCGTTCACCGCCGTGAAGTAACAGTTCACGTCTGCCTTGGCTGCCAGCAGCTGCTTCACGATCTCGTAGCGGCCAGACCTGACCGCCACTAGGAGGCAGCAAAGCGGGTCCAGGTCTGGTTTGGCTCCCCACTTCAGCAGAATCTCAGTACAGGTTGCGTCCCCGTTGGAGACAGCAAAGTACAGAGGGCTTCTCCTCATGTCCCCATAATTTTCCGAGATGTGATGAGCTAACAGCGCGTTGACGTCAAAACCTTTCTGCAGCAAGAGCTCCAGGCAGTGGACATGGCCTCCGTCAGCAGCAGAGTGGACCGGGCTGTGACCAGACAGCCGCAGGGCCCGTCTAGTGGTGATCGGGATCAAAATCCTCAAAGCCCTGATGGAGAGAATGCAGAGATTATTCTATAAAAACTGAAGATCAGAAACTAACCTACATAAAAACTGGGCCCTAACATGTGACTTACTAGTACTAGTGCTTTTCTTGGAGGATGTGGATCAAACCTGTCCATTTATGATAGAAATCTGAGAAATATCTCAGATGCCACTGATTGAACTTGACAAAATGATACATGTCATTCAGGAAAGGAACTACACTGGTTTTTCACATCAAAGACTATTTACAGTTCTTGGGGAGTACTACTGCATATTTGAAAAAGTTGAACAAAACCTGGAAAGATCTGCGCGAAATCTGATAAAATGACAGGGGGCTGATTAATAAAACAACAGGAAATACTAGTGACGCACAGTGCCTCCTTTTTTGAATGAGAGTGCACATAAGTTGTAGTTGCTGCAGCATTGTTGCAGAGACATTAAGCTCTGCAAACTGCTCCCTGAAAGTTCCTGAACTATCGGAAAATCCATCAGGTGTATATAACATTGGCCTACTCACAGGTAGTGTCCTTCGTATGCGGCGTGGTGGATGGGCAGCTGGGAGCTTAGGTTGCGGATGTTGGGGTTGGCTCCGTGCTGCAGCAGGATGTCGATACAGTCTGGATTCCCCGAACCTGCTGCATCGTACAGGACGCTGTCGCCATTTGGTGCCTGGGCGTTTACATCAGCACCTTAATGTAAAAAGCAGAAAATAATCATTTTGGAGCAGGAGCACAGAGATAAAGATGGTTTTAACAATAACCTGTATGGGCACTAAAATGATTTTATCACTTTGGAATCTGTTACTTAAAGTAGCATTCCACCAATTACACATAAAGAACAATTTACTCATCATTATTGGTCCTACTCTGCCTGTGGAAACGTGTCTTCTACGGCTCTTTCAAGGCTAAGAAAATATAGTTATATAATCTTTGGCTTGTAGTCAACTAATTTATAACTGAAAGTTTGTGTTACAAGCTGGAGATGTGGAGTTTAAAAGACGTCTGCCCAAGCATGTACCAGGAAGGGAGGGTCTAATGAAAGATATTGATTAGCATTCTGGTATAATAGCATCCAGGATTTTTGGAGCTTGGCAGGGACAAAAAGTCAAGATATCTTGATGTGTGCTGCACAGATTTTGACCATCTGTTTAACAAAATTACAGAATTTCAACAAAAAAATCATCATCCAGCATCCCTTTTTCTGCCATAACTTTTGGTCACACAGAAAAACAGACTGGGTGTCAGTTTATAGTCAACAAATAATAATAATAAAGGACATTAATGAACTGATTCACAATCAGTTCTTTCTCTAAAGTTTTTATCCACACAAACTATCATGGCACACATTGAGGTAAATATTGGACTTTTTTATCCAGAAAAATTGGCTACAAAACATAATTTGGATATTTTATCCATATTTTGTTGCTCAGTTAAAATAACATTTGATTTGATTTAATTTGAAAACCTGTTTACTTGTCACAACCAACAAAAGACTGCAGAAGTCAACTTTCACAGAAGTTTGACAAAATTATTGTAATGACAGTTAGACTTTTAAGTACAAAGGCCTGCAATCAAGATAATGACACATTTAAAGGACCAGTGTGTTGGATTTATGATGAAGGTATTTCAGCTAGTTCCTAACTTGTCTGTCTGCTGTTTGGTGCCGAGCAGGTAGTGGGTTTATCAGAGCTCATTAAATCTGAAGTAAAACCAAAACTAGGAGCTAAAAGAGGCTAAAAATCTCTGTAAAGCTGCAGAGTACAGAGTAGTTCTCTGTGGGATCAAAAAAAAAGTAAACCCTTTCTAATGACACAGTCATTTGATGCATTATTAACATAAAAACATAAGAATGTGTGTGGTATAAGGGGTTCACCGTGTTGGATGAGAAGCTCCAGGACATCAGGGTGGCTGTATTCCGCAGCAATGCCCAGAGGAGTCACTCCATGCTGGTCAGTCTCTGAAACCTGACCTCCGTTCTGCAACAGGAGCTCCACAACATGAACACAGCCGGCCCTGGAGGCCTCATGCATGGCTGTCCACTTCTTCTGACACACCTGCTCCACCCGAGCTCCTCCAGCTATTAGAACGGAAACCATTTCATAAGATCCGGCTCTGACTGCTGCAGGGAGGACACAACAGGATGAGGAACTGATGACGAGGATGAACAAAAGCTTTCTATCAGGCATCACTACTTGTCTGCTGTGAAAGATAAAATATACCAAAAGGAAGTGTTGGTGGGGCACTGTTCTGACCTAAAAGCAGAGGGGATTCGTTCTTGCTGTTGGTAGTGTGAGGAGAAGCTCCGTGATCCAGTAGCATCTTCACGTTTTTCGCCCAACCAGCTCCCACTGCTAAAGTCAGGAAGGTCTCACCGTCCGAGGTCTTTTCCTCCAGAGTCAGACTGAAAGACGCTGAAGCACACAACAAGAGTTATACATTCTCTCACTGAATTCAGCACTAGAAGGACAATCAGCAGTCACCGTCACTCCATAAACAACAGTTGTTAAATGCACAATGAGGCAGTTCTCTTCACTTCTGTGATGATGTCAGGTGAAATAAAAGTTTGGACCTCTTACCCACCGTACAGCACCGTCTCCAGGACCAGCACCAGTGGTTGGACTGCTGCCCTGTGCAGAGGATACCAGCCACACTCATCCACCTGACTGAAGGCTTCTGGGAAATCACAGAGCTCCTGCAGTGCCAACATGTCACCTGAATAAACAGTTTGGAGAGTTTATTTAAAACTTTTTGTTGATCAGGCAATCTGCAATTTTACCAATAGATGCCACTAAATCCTACACTTTAATGCTTGTTTGTCTTCTTATTTAGGACTACATTACCAGACTTGGACTTTTTACCTTGTTTAATGGCCTCCACAAGCTTCACAGCTTCACTCCTGAATGTACAAACAGGAAGATGAAGGTACATTTATAAGAAATGCAACATATGACACTTTGGTATGGATGGTGAAGGTGTTTCATGTAGCTGTACCACCTTGATCCTCTCTGACATGACTCCTGTATGCTCATCTGAACATCATAGTCCAGAAGTTCATCTTCATCCATTTCATCAGCTGCATCCATCCTTCTGACATCATACAGATACAGGTAAACAAAGAAACAACTTCACACACACACACACTACAGTTTTTAACAGCATAAGCAATAACATTAATGCCTGATAAAATAAACCTAATCTCGACACTCAAACTAAATCCTTGAAAACTCTCTGGGTAATAATCGGTTAATCACTAACCTCACACAGTTTATTCAAATTAAGAGACAAATTTAGACTTGACGCAAAAGTTCTGCATGAATGCAACGCTTCTGAAAGTAGTATTGATTCCACTGCTCTGTTCTTGAGCTTTATACTATCAGCTCTATTTTCACTTTGACCCCTGACCTTCTTAATCAGATACAATTATTCTCAAACAAGTGGCACGTGGAGGCATTGTTACTGACAAGTAGTACTTAGCTTAAAATAAAAATAAGGTAATTTCCAAAGCTAGTTATTTAAATGTGCTCAATAATTAAAATGCATAATATCTGAACAGTTACATTTGAACATCACCACAATCCAGACACATCATCAGGTATAGACAAACGTGTTTTGTCACTGTTAGCTAGCTGATGTTCCCACAAGTGCAGTGTGTCAGTAGAAGCTAAAAAGCATGAGGTGAGGAAATATGACCCTTGTCAAATCAGCCACAAAAACTGTCGCAGCTCCGGAGACACTTAAACACAAAGCACCTGGGATGTGTTGGGAAGCAAAAGAGTATTTTCCTTAGAATATTCCTAAGGAAATGGGACAGGCTTCAATGTATCTGTCTGTGGCCAAACCAATGTAAGTTCTTTGGCCAAACTACATGGTACCGGACCAACTGGCATCCTTCGAGGAAGTACTGGCAGCTACTTGGGTGGGCTGCTTAAGAGGTTAGCATAGAAGCCGCTAGCGTCAGTTATATCAGAACTGGAGAGTATTTTTTAAAGACTGTTTTTGCATTCCTCCCGACTGGCTTTGGTGATAGTTTGTCTATGTTATATGCTGGCTGATCCGATTGGTTGAAGTTCGACCGTATATTTTGAAAGTGCCTGCCCCTTTCCACAGTTCCAACAGTTTCTAAGGATCACTTGGTTCTGTGTAACAAACCACCTGGCACACTCAAGGTTAGAAAGTCATTAACAACTCATTTAAAAGCCACGTTGCTATACGATACATTTATTTTTGCCATTACAGCTGACAGTGGCATAGCACACATTTACAGATCAGTCTGTTTTTTACAACCCACAGAAGTGGGCCTTATGTTGCGAAAGCTTGGGAACCCCTGAGATACAACATTGGTGATCCAAGCACTCCAGAAATACATAGTCTTAACAATTTGACATCATTCTGTATAGGAGAACTTGAAAAATACATCAGAAATATCAAAAAACCTACATTTAATCATTCTCACCTGAGAAATGTGTCAGTGTTGGAGTCATAAGACGAAGCAGCAGCACAGTGTTTGTTTCATAGCTGGACTCCCCGCCCCCCCGGCCCTCCCCCATCATCACACACACTAACACACACACTCCAAAGCACTATTTATAGGTGTCACCTGTTCCAGTGTATTTAACATGCAGGCCGTTCCACAGCACCTAATGGAGTGTAATGTCACTCTGCACACATTATTTTCCACAGTTAATGACGAACTATAATGAGCCGGACTGTTGTATGAATATTTATTGTGTCATTATGATTCATCAGACAGCAACAACGTTTTAACTACAGAGGGGATCCGTCCGCCTAGAGCTCAAACACTGTTAGACAACAAATCGATGAGAACCTGTTGAAATAATGAAGAGTGAAATGACTGACGGTTGCTTAACCTTTTCTCCATCTGCTGCAGATTTACAGCTCTGATCTTTGACCTCACACTTGATTTGCATGTTGATGGTCATATTGAGACTTTACTGTCAGCTTAAAATTTGCACTTCAGTCAGAAGAGCTTTGTTTTGCATGTTTTTGCCTTTTTACTACAAAACACTGACGCTCAATAATAGCTATTAGTTTAGAGAATTGTAAATGTTTTGCCTGACAATTCATATACTGGCTATTTACATTGTAAAAGAACATAATCATTAATAATTAAACATAATTAATAATAGATTTTCAAATACAACCTTTTACCCTTTGCTGCGTATCATCCCTTCTCTCGCTCTCTATCCCCTTTCCTGTCTATCTTCAGCTGTATTATCTAATAAAAGGGAAAAAGACCCCCCAAAAATTATTTTAAAAAAACAGTATTGTGCTTATCCAAACTAAAGCTTAATAAAATAGTTACATCCTTTCAAAACAATTAGGGACTCTTGCAGAGAAAATCCACATATCTTCACATGGTATGTTCAGGGTCCTGGCTGTAGAGGTCGAGCTCCTGGTACAGTATGAAGTTTTTCAATCTGGGGGGGAAACACGAGTTCATGATATCAGGGTTGTTGAGTCTCTTCAGGGTCAGACGCCTCCTGATCTCCAGTCTGCAGAGGTGTCTGAGGGAGCGAGCACTGCCTGGAGAGCAAGGTTGAGATAAAAATGTAATTAATGACACGCACAACTGAAAGAATGAAAAACAATTATACAGAGGAGAGACAAGAGGAAAGAATTAGGAAAGAGAGAACACTAAAAAACGCACAGTGCTGCTAGTGCCCCCTTGAGGCTGCAGTGATCATTACAACCACAATGGTAAGATATTCAACATAATGATGATCTTAGCAGTAGTGGAGCTAAAATATAAAGTTTGTCCTGAGGATGGCGCTAGAGGAAGGATCAGGGAATCATGAAAATATAAAGGATTCATTCTCTGGAGAGCAGGAATGTGATCAGGACAGTTATTAAAAACTGAGCTACAGAATTTGATATTTTGCAAGAGAAGAGGCCAAGGGGTGATGAAAACCATTAGGAATGATCCTCTAGGGATTCAAGATTCAAGATTCAAGACTTTATTTGCCATTTGTGTAGCTGCTGCACACCATAAGGAAGACTCGTGTTGCGGTGTGTTGCTCAGAGAGTCAAGTCAAATTTAAAAAGACACACAATGAAAGATCACATACATCTATAACATATACTTCTCTAGAAATAAGAAAGTGCATAAGACCCTATATAAAAGAGAAAGTGAGAGCATTATAAATTGCACAAAACCCTATATAGAAGGGAGCATTGATATCAACTTAAAAGCAGTGATAATCGATATTTTTTATAATAAATATGTATCATGTGACAAGGTGAGAGACTTGTGGTAACATGGAAACTACAGAGAATTAGCCACTGAATCTGTAGTTCTCCTTTATTTTATTGAGCTTTATAGTGAGTTTCATCTCATAGTTTAGCTGCCCAGTCTCCAACTTTATTGTTCACTTTTTTCAGCCACACCAGGCAGCTGTTTTCAGAGAAAAAGCTCTAAGAACCCAATGTACTCAAGAGAGTGCCGGTTTAAATATCATGCTATTCTGTAGTTGTTGAAAAACTGCCGTCTGGATCAAAAGACAGACAAACAGAACATTATTGGTAATGCAAAAATAGCTCAGAAGCAGAAGCCATTCATCAACTGATACTGGCATTTGCAGTGTGATGCCTGTTTGTTCGGTTTGTTTCATGCCATTAGTGTGTGATAATTTCTTCAGATGTTAGTTGCAGGTGAGGCGGTGCACCTCTGCTATAACATTCATCATCACGGATAAACTTACTGAGGATGTCACATATTTCGGGCCACTCTGTCTGTTTCTCCAAGATGAGTCTGAGTTTGGAGCAGATGTGGACGTGGCTGACGTAGTCCAGCAGGATCCGGACCACGCTCCCGGACAGATGCACGATGCAGCAGAGGCTCATGAACTCACAGAACTGGTGAGAGGATGGACATCAGTAGTATATATAGTATAGTGTATAAATCTGAAGTAAAATGAACGTTAAAGAGAAAACATTTGAAACATTAGCCAAAACTTAGGTCTGCACCAGGTAACTTTTTTAAAAATAACTTTTTGTCATATTTAATAAATCTAGTGAAAAATTTCAATATATACCTACAGTAGTCATTCCCAAATCAAATATGGACGTTTTGGTTTGTGGCTTGAAGATAGTTAATGCTTGAGTCTCATTACCAAATTGTCTGTACATGTACTACTGTCAGGAAGTTTCAGCAAATATGAAAAAAAGTACTTTTTTATAAAAGTTATCTACTGCACCTGTTAATGTTATATGTATTTATGAGATTTAAAACATTATTATAGCAGCAAACAACCATTTGCTATGTAAAGATATTGTGGAGTAATTGTGTCTTGAACAAAGAATGGCGTCTCCCTTTGCCTGTTCTATCCTGTCTGTGGTTTGTTTACAAAGTGGGGTTGGCCACGTGTGCATAGTTAGTGCATGTGAATCCCTCTGTGTACAACTGAAAATAGCGACTGTTTTCCTCATCTACATCAGTGAATTTAAGGATTTATTTTGACCAAAGCAGAGTTGGTTATTGTTGTAACAGTAGAAAGACTAAAAAGAAGGTTTTGGTGGGTTTTATTTTGTTTCCGTCCACTTTCGGTGAAGTTATGATGTTATGATGATCTACAAGGTAAAATTACTGTTGTTTTCTAAGGGGTCTTGTGGCTAGCAAGGTTTCTGATCTGGCAAACATGATGCTGTTTCTGGGTAACTGGTCTGGTCTATCTATCTAGGGATCCTCTCTCCATAATGTTGTCAGACCATAAACAGAACCTGTTTGCGTTGATTCTGGAGCCTATCCAGTCTTTTACTTTTCGCCTTGAAATATAAAGTAGCTGCCTAGGAGCACAAACTTCCTACAGTCTCTGCTGGTTGCCTGGCAACTGATCGAGAATTAGTCCGGCCTTGTACAATGGTGAATTGTTGTTTTTACACATATGAGTATTTCCATCCATTTTCTATACCCGCTTGTTCTTTGGAGGGTCACAGGGATTTGGAGCCGATCCCAACTGTGGGAGCACAAAAAGGAAACCCACGCAGACACAGGGAGAACATGCAAACTCCACACAGAGGGGCCCCAACCACAGAAAAGCCAGGCACACGTCGCTAACCAGATGGTGGATGTAGTCTTATATTTAACGGACAGATATGATGTTAACCTTCTCATTTAACTCTTCCACAGAAACCATTAAAGCATGTTTCCCAAAATATAATAAACTATTTCTTTAGGGAAAACAAAAAAAGAAAATAAGTAACAGCTTTCACTCACTGGAATTTTCCTCTCCATCTCATCCACAGCATCAAAAGCGTTGTCATGGTGACAGTGAAAGCACCTCTCCACCTTGTAGCCGTTGTTGAGCAGCAGCCTCATCATCACCTCGTCCTTTAGGCAGTACTGCAGTGCCGTGGGAAACACTGTGTTGCTCACCACCGTGAAGTAACAGTTCACATCTGCTTTGGCTGCCAGCAGCAGCTTCACTATCTCGTAGTACCCAGACCGGACCGCCACCAGGAGGCAGCACAGTGGGTCCAGGTCTGTCTTCGCCCCGGCCGCTAACAGGACACTGGTGCAATCCACGTCCCCATTGGATACTGCAAAGTACAAGGCGCTCCTCCTCATGTCCCGGTAGTTTTCGGAGTTTCTGGTGTTCATGCAGTAGTTGACGTCGAGGCCATAGCTCAACAGGAGCTCCAGGCAGCGGCTCTGGCCTCCATCCGCTGCAGAGTGGACTGGGCTCTGACCTGCCTCCTTGATGGCCTTCTTAGTGGTCAGAGGTATCAGCATCTTCAGAGCACTGTGGGGGAAAGGAAACAAGGGTGCAATCATTTAATAAGAACCAAGAGTTCAAAAAGACTTTGAGTCTAAAGGTCCGGTCCGGGGGAGAAGTAATTCTTTGTGCATTTTTCATATTGAGTTCAGTTTTGGTGAACTAAAGTGAATTTGTTGACCAATAGCAAGCTGTGTTAACAATGCTGACCTTCGAGGGGATAGAGAGCTAAAGAGTCCAAAATGGAGGAAGCTATCTTATTTTAAAAGCTGTGTGTCACCATCTACTCTTAGCCATTAACCCTGAAAGCAGTCACCACCTATTTTACAAAGACGCCTGTATGAATTTCACTTTCTGGCGTGAGCGGCCCACAGGCGTCCTCTACAGGATGCAGTGTTCATTACAACCCACGGTCTGACAGTGTTTGACAGGAGGAGCTCACTCGTAGTGCCCGGCGTGCGCTGCCTTGTGGATGGGGAGGTGTCCGGTCATGCTGGGCAGGTTGGGGTCAGCTCCATTGTCCAGCAGCAGCTGAATGCAGGCCGTGTTTCCTGATCCGGCCGCGTCCAACAGGACACTTTCCCCATTACAGGCCTGAGAGTTCACTCGGCTACCTGAGCAGGGAAGAGAGGGAAGAAAGAAGACTTTTGCCCAACTAAAAATGGAAACAAGTGACTAACAATAAATCCCTCACACTGTCAGAACTAGTCAAATGTTTTGGTACAAAGACCTTTGTCAAGAAAATAGTTTAATTTAAATGTATTGTAATATACAGTATTGCACGTATTGCCTTTGTGAAAGCCTTTGTGTCCAATCATATCTCTCCACAGTTTCTAAACCTGCAGTTAAACCCAGTTTTGTCTTCAGACTGACCAAAGTTAAGCAGAATCTCAGTATTGTGGAAGTGTCCATGCTCCGCAGCCACAGCAAGCGGCGTCACTCCCGTCACATCCCTGTGGTTTACCCGGCCGCCGTTCCTCAGCAGCAGCATCAGGATCTCCACGTTGCCCAGCTTGGCCGCCTCATGCGTCGCCGTCCACTTCTTCCGGCAGACCTGTTCCACCCAGGCGCCATGAGCAATCAGTGTGTACGTCATCTCATAAGAGCCGGCTCTCACCGCTGCAAGATGAGTCGAAAGTGTCTTAATCAGCAATGAATTATTAAGAGTTATTTAGTTTATACAACAACACTTACACTACAACAAGCTGCACTTAATATTTTAGAATATTACCAAATAATTTGATGACTGTGTGTAATGTAAAAAGTGTTTCTTGTAGCTGCAAACACAGAATGTTTACCAACTCTGCAGCTCTATGGAACTTTCCACTCCTCTTTTTGCTACTTATTTTTCTTAGTTTTTACTTTTTTTATAGGCAGTAACATTATTCTAGTGCCACCCTGTGAACAAACTTTATAAATTTACTCCACAAGTGATAAAGATGTTCGCTTAAAAAAGATCTCTCTCCATATTTCATCCAACCATTAAGGTGTGTAATGACCACCAGGGTCTCATGAGACCATTAGTCTTGTTAATCACAACCTCCATGCACTGTGGTGTTAGTGTTACCAAGCAGCAGTGGCGACTCGTTTTTGCTGTTGGTGTTATGAGGTGAGGCTCCGTGCTCCAGCAGGCTCTTCACATTCTGCACCAGTCCGGCTTTAACTGCCAGTGTCAGTGGCGTCTCTCCTCCCACGGCTGTCCTCTCCTCCAGGCTGAAACCCTGAGTTGCCACTGGCACAAACACAACACCCAGAGGTCAACATGCACATTCCTAGAGTTCATATCAGACTGCGCTAACCTGGCAGGTGAGCCGGTATATGGTGGACCCCTCTCTGCTGGCTGACCCCCAGGTTATTTTAGAGCGATAGGACTGATCAGCTGGACGGGAGCATCTTGTCTCAGTGAAGTATTCTGTGGATTTATATTATTTAAGGCAGCCATTATTTTGATGATGCCACCAATCCTGTCGCCTCCCCTGCATTCAACTTGATGCTTCACCTTTGCTTGTCATCTTTATTTATCATCTTTATTGGTGTCATCCCCACTGTTAAAGGTGGAATGAGGTTATATTTTCACCACTGTCTGTCTGTTGCTTAGCATGTGACTAGCTCAGCTGCTTCCCAGGAACTTTCAGGGGTTGCAAACAATGCATCAAATTTTTTGATCAAATGACTATGTGTCATTATAATACACATAGTCACATGTTTGAGCATGTGACTATATGTATTATAAGTGTCCCAAATACACCTATCCTGCAGCTCTGCTGAGATTTCTAGCTGTTTTTAGCTCAAAGTTTTGGTTTACATCACATTTACTGTCTGGTTCACTGTTACACTTGATCTGTCGCTCCCAAGTGGCCAAAAGAAATGCTGCTTTAAAAGACCAGCGTGTAGATTTTAGTGGCATCTAGCTGTGAAGTTGCAGATTGCAACTCACTCGCTTCACCGTCCTCTTCCAAGCACAAGGGAGAAACTAGCCCTATCTAGAGCCAGTTTTTAGTTTGTCTGTTCTTGGCTACTGTAGAAGCATGGTGGTTCAACATGGCAGCCACCAGTTGTTTTAAATTTTAACATTTTTTTTTGACAAAAATATATTTTTATCAGTCTGTCTTATGTACATAAATAAATCTGCATCTCATGGTTGAATATTTTGCACCCACAACAACTCCTTACATCATTATTATGTAAAATATTAATAAATACATTACTGACAAAATAGCCCGAAGTCATCCCTCAGGAACTGGATTTAATTAAAAACTAACTAATTAACTAACTAATTAAATGCTGCTATGAACTGATCTCTTTAGTTTGTCAGTTTATCAGTAACCATTTGATATGCATCATGGTTTCAATATTATTAGCCCATATTCACATGGTTTTATTTATTACTGTAACTTTTAAAGGAATTAATCAAATACACTGAGATATTAATAAAATGGCCTCATACTGAGCAAAAGTACTTACATCTCAAGACAGTCTCCAGAACCTCCCGGACGGGCTGGGATGCGGCTCGATGGAGGGGAAGCCAGCCGCGACTGTCGGACTCCCTGAAGGCGAAAGTGTGCCTCAGCATCTCCCTGAGCACCGAGACCTCGCCTGGTCACACCGGGAACCAGACAACAGGGTTTTAGGAAAGAAGAAAGGAAAGATTTTTGAAATCTTTCAAGGACTCACTGGAGATAGACAGTGTTCTGTAGTTTTTCCCTTTTTTCTGCAAATCAGTCTCTCCTCTTCAGCCTTTTCCTGCTCTCATACAACATCTCTCTCCTACTTCTGTTTATGTATCTCCCTCTCTCTGCCAGTCTGCCAGCCATCTGATGCCCACCTACAGCTGCTGGTCTTGTGACTTTGGATTTGGCCTCAGCCAACAGACCAAACACAGACATAACACTCTGTAATGGTGAAGGTATTTCCAGCATGATGTCCAACGTACCTTGCTCGATGGCAGCAAGGACTCTCAAATTTTCATCCGTCGCTGCTGCTAAACTAAGAGCCGGGAGCAGAGAAAGCACAGGGCAGTCAGCTGGGTTTGATCATATTATCGAAGGAGGGCATGGACGTTTGGATGTGGCTTCCATACCTTGCTGCAGATTTCAGAAAGGCATCTTGGCAGGAGTCTTGAATACTGAGCTGGATGATGTAGTTATCGAGCTCATCTTCACCATAGTCTTCATAAGTGCTCATCACTTTTCAGGGAGAAGACATATGATTCCAGTTGATAAACAGCATTTCAGTTGGTTTTGTATTCTTGAGCACAAGTCACCTCTGCTTAATATTACATTCATTGATCCTTTGGCCACTTGGGGGCAGTAGAACAAGCTCTGGTTCGATGTCCACCACCTCCTGAAAGAAATATCTGTCTCTCTAGCTGCTACAACGTTCTTCACCTCCTTGTTTATAATTGTGTCTGACTGTTTGGTGCTGAGCAGGTATTGTGCAGTGGGTTTATCAGAAACTTAACTAGACATTAAATGTGCCACAAAACAGAAACTGCTCCATCGATGTTCTTTTTCTTCCTTTAACATATTTTGTCTGAAGGTGAATATCTTCAAACAAGCTAATTATGTGCCATATAATCTGATCACCACAATAATGTAAGTAAATGACAGAAATGGGATGGCTCAGAAAACATTGAAAAGTGTAATATTGCATCTTAATTATTTCAAAACTCCTACTGCTATCAATTTCAGTTCAACTGGTCCCTGCTTTCTCACAGATCTGCATGCAGTTGGAATACCACAAGGTACAAGAGGGAAAGCAAAATAAAGAAACAGCTTTTCTATATATATATATATGCTCATAATAGAGAAAACTGGGACTGTGTTCATTTGATACACTTTTAATAAACAATTCATTGGTAGTGTAGAGAGTCTTTTACTCAGTGCACAACAGTTCAGCTGATCGTGCAAATATGTGAAGAAGAAACTTTGTAAGACATAATTCCTAAATTACAGACTTATAAAAATAATGCATTAAGCCTGCCTAGTAGAGGCAAAATATTACAAATATTAAAATGACATGCCAATGCAAAAAAATATTAAAAATCCAACAATGACAGCAAAATATGTAGCATAGATTGCAGACCTAGAGGTGTTCATATTATTGTGTCCACACCCAAAAATTTGCTTCTACTGACCCCTTCCAGCAACAAAAATCCTAATTCTGACACAAACACAAAGTCTAATATCTGTAAGTCCCTTCAAACAAAAATTCTCACCTGTGAGGTATGTTTGCGTCTCAGGCTGGCTGGTGACTCTCTCTACCAACAGCACACAGTTTTTATATATTTAGGTGTGACCTGCGTTCAGATGCCTGCCTGCAGGAACACAGCGAGGGGCGTGTGGTCAACACCTGGCCTGCTGGTCTTAAATATAGCCGGGTTACGTGTGCTATTGTGTGAGCTAAGCTGGGTCTTTGTCGTGTTTGGCGAGAATCCCACATTCAAGGTCCCACAAGCATCTGGGGCTTAGGCCCGTGGACTCATGCAGCCAGCGAGTCACTGTCTATTGTTTCGTGGAAAGCAAAATCAATCGGGTCTATTTTTTCCTCCGCTGCTTTGTCTATGACATATGAGATAATGGATGTCTCGTAAACTGTTGGCTGAGTTAAAGCAAGAGCTGCAGGGAAACTGGGCAACCAGGTGACAGTGCAGCTCTGTGCCATCTCTTCGATCCAGGCTTTAATCCCCTTTTATGAGGAAACAGTTTTGTAATTGTTTCCTGGTGGGATTTTAATGGTCTGGTTTTGTTTTCTGCTGCTTGTGACTCTTGTTTTATTGACTTTTAATATCTTTAATCAGTTTGATTCAAGTTGTTTTGGGATTTTCTCTGCTTGTCCCTAATTATGTTACTCCTGTTTTTAACACTGTATCAGAAGGGCTGTATGACACTGTCATAACTATGACCATGAAGGAGTCTTTATCAATGTTTATGGCTGTAGTCATTTAGTCAATTATGTCACTTTTAATGCAAAGTTGACATTGTTTGAGATGTCTTTGTTATGACAACTTGTCATAAACGCCATAGCATCAAACTTAATGAAACTATTTAGCTTTATATGTCAACATTACATCATACTGTCATATGTGGTTGGCTATGAAATTGGCTGTCAAAGAGAATTGATTGCAATGAATATTTTCCTTGGTCTCAAGTACAGTGGTACATTTTGGACTTGTCATGAAGATGCCAGTAAGTTTTATGACACTATCAAATGCTTTTATAACGTGTGATGAATAATTCCCTTAACCTTAACTAAAGAGGTACCATTTGGACTTTTAATAAAGATGTCATTAAAGGTAAACGGTTACAGAGTACAGTACTACACTACACTACACTACACTACACTACTGGTGGTTGAGGTGAGTTTCCTCCCTTCACTGTGAAGCGCTTTGGGTATCAAGATTAGGTTCTATATAGGTTTAATCCATTGTTTTGTAACATATAGTATCATGTTGTATCACATTCCTTACCATCATCAAAATGTAATCTGAATCTATTAGCTGGTCAGGTTCCAGTGTGTGTTTTAAGTGTCTCAGTGTGATCCCAAAAGAGCGCTAACAGGACAGACACAGCTCCCCCTGCCTCCCAAATAAATACCTGTGTGTGACAGGTTTACACCAGGGCCCCTTCCTCCCGCTCTGCTGCAGGCTGTGGGATCTCTGGGGAGCCAGCAGATGTCCAGCAGCAGATTAGTGGAGCTTTACAGGGTCCACCACCATGTCGCCTTCTCCGGCTCACAGACTGAAATAGCGACATATAGCTCAACATAAAGCTTCAATACTGTCACTGTACAGAGGCAGGCTGTAAAACTTCTAAAATAAGTAAAATAACTTGTTCTCATCCTTAGACTAACACAACCAAGCTTTAAAAGTTTTCATCTGTCCAAACTTAAGCAGTGCATGTAGACCTATTTGTAGTTATGACTGGCTTTAAGACTATATTCTCAGCACAGTAAAAACAATATGGCACACATCAAAGGGTCACAGGTCAGTGTTGAACACCTGGCCGCTACAGCAAGGACTCAACCTTTGTAAATGTGGCGCCAACGTAAAAAGACAGATCCAAGGCTCATAAAATAAGAACATATTTAAAATAGTTACGATTACATAGAATAAGTGGTTACGCCAATGTGTGCTACTGTAGAAACATGGTGGATCAACATGGCAGACTCCATGGAAGAGGACCCGCTCCCTCTGTAGATGAAAACAGATCATTCTAAGGTAACAAAAAAAACAACAATCTTGATTTTCAGGCTCCTATCTGACAATAGATCCTCCTAAATGTTATACACTGGACTGTGAAATGCATCAAATGAAGTACAGCTCCTTAAACCTTAGTTCAGCTCACTGAGATATTAAAATGACTATCTGAGACGAGTGTTTGGCAAGAATAGTATTTATTGATATTCAGATTTATCCTATTTTTCTTGTCTTTGCAGATGAGTAAGGGACTGTAGAAGAAGCTGAAACTCTGCTGATCAATGATGCTGAGCAGCTTAGAGAGCCTCAGAGAAAAGGAAATGCTGAAACTCCACAGCTAAGTTAGTGTAATATTAATATGGAACACAGAGCAGTTGTTGACAATGTAACAACTAATGTGGATCAAAATAATATAGTATGGTAGTGTTATGTACAGTATATCTGAAGAAAATAATTGAAAAGAACAATTATAATAGCAAAACCAGCTAGACATTATGTAAAGACAGAGGTATGAGGCAGGATAAAAAACATTTGTGGTGGTTTTATGTCAGAATTAACACTGTTTGTGATGCTGCCTGATGATTTTCATTTAGTTTATCTTCCAAATTAAATTCTGTTGATTCCTTCATGATAGTTTATTTCTATTAAAAAGATAATTCTGCTTCCAATTTTGGCTCACTAAGACTGATCTGTTGAAAGTGTGACACATTTCCCAAATCCAAATCAAATGTATCACAGATCATTCAATTTGATTTTAATTGATGTAGTTTTTCATATTTGCAAAGTGCCAAAAACAAGAGGCACAATATACACATACCATGACAAAATTATGCAAATCGTATTCATGTGTTCTGGCATTGGCAAAAAAATGGAACGATTTGCAGATGAAGTGTAGGCAGTGAATTATCTAAAATGGGTTGTGAAAAGCAATATAATTCCAGTTATAAAAAACAGAAACGGTCATGATGAAATCCTACAACACAACAAATTGACTCATTCTCAGGTCATCTAATAACAAAGCTTTTGATCCCTTAGCTTCAGCAAGCAAACCAAGTGTAAATATTTGATGACCTGCTATCTTTCTGTGCTCTGATTGGCTCCGGTGGATTTTTGAAAATGCCATTAGAAACACTAGGAGGAGTCAGAGGAACCTGATTTGTTTCACAGATTATCTGTTTTATGTACTATTGTCAGGATATAGTGAAATTTTAAAGACAAAAAGTTCTTTTTATTTAAGTTACCTACTGCAGCTTTAACCGTAAATGGGTTATTTTTTACAAAATTGTTCAGTCTCAGTGATTGTAGAGAGAAGGTGGGACTGACTTATTTTGTGCAGTGGCCAGAAAGTAACCAGAAGAATTGCAGCTTTAAATACTAATTATAAACTTCTGCTTGATATGAGTTTTTATGAAAATCCCACCTCATGGTGGCACTGTAAAATGTAACGAAATGCAATTGTTTGTTTTGAAATTACTGAATGAATGTGCAAAGTCCAATTTCCAACGTGTGGACATTCAGGTACACTCATTGCTCAACCAAGAGTCCTGACCATCCGAGTCCAAACAGGTGTGAACACCAGTATAGTGTCTACTCTATAGTGTCCTCTACAAACTGTATGTGTGTAAGAGTGTCTGCTGGACGTGGACCTTGAGAAACTGATTTTTTTAAATTTGTTTATCAGTGTTCAGTAGCGCTCTTTGTCAGTAAGTCAGTTTAACAGAAAAAACAATACAGATAATATAAAATGATGATAGAAAGTTCAGTTAAAGGTCCAGTGTGTA
>NW_023339762.1:5373520-5377531 GCF_004916995.1 Morone saxatilis | reverse complement strand
TAGGTTGCCTTGCTCAAGGGCACCTCGGCAGTGCACAGGAGGTGAAACTGGCACCTCTCCAGCTACCAGTCCACACTCCATATTGTGGTCTGTGGGACTTGAACCGGCGACCCTCAAGCCAAGTCCCTACACACAGAGCTACCTCGACCCCACTTTTATGGCCCAAAATTGTTTGCAGTTTCAGTTGCTAACGTAAAAGTAAAAAGAAAAGTAATTCAACTTTTTGAATCACTCTGTAAATATGTATATAGTTGAACTACCAGCTACTGCAAAATGTGGTTGAACTCTGTTTAATTATATAGTTCGTCCCAACACTGTTCATTTGAAAGTTTTTACCTTTAATTATTTTTATTCTTTCTTAATTCTTAATTCCTCAACACACAAACACACACCCAATCCTATAGAAAACTATTCACTCAGTTTCTGTCTAATGTCCTTGTTAAGTACTTAGTAAATACTAGTTTCAAACTATTAAACAGTTCCCACCATGAGCAAGCATTTCAGCAGTTCCTAGTGTTGAGTTCTCTGTTTTCTTTAACTTTGCCTGTTTTATGGAATTTAGATTTTCTACCTGCTCCGTGTCGGATTTATTTGCTTGTTTAGACTGCCTTACCTGGTTTTGACCTGAGCTTGCCCAAACATCCATAAGCCTTTGTTCATTGGCTTCTCTTATTTATTGAATCACTATACTGCACTTGATCTGCCTCAGTTGTCTGCATTTGGGTCCAGTTCTCTTTGTGTTCCTGTTACCTAGCATGACAATTGGATTGGAAGGAAGGACAGGAAGGAGTTTCAGACACTAGCTGACTTGCTCTGACATCATGCACATGTGGGCAACAATAACCTCACAAGATCAAGGCGGCCGCATTTATCAGAGCCAGGCGCCGCAGTTGCTCTCTACCAGCTGCAAGACCCAGGGCATGATTAAAGTGCTGATTTGCTCTTTTCCTTATTTATAGTGTGATTTTAGTATATCTACTTTCCAGGCAAGGCACAGTTTATCTCAAACAAGTTACACTCATGCTCGAGGTGCAAGTGGCCAAAGTCTGAGTTTTTTTGTTTTTGGTCCGAATCAAATACTGGTCTGATTTGCAGTGTGACCTCAGTGTGAACAGTCATATCAGAATTGATGTGACTTTTTTGTCACTCTAGATTAACATCTGTCATGCAGGCCATTTCAGGACTGTGACCTGCTCACACTGGAATCTCATGTGGGCCATGTTTAAAAAATGCAAGTGAGGCAAATGAGCACCATAGGATTAGATTCACGTGTCTAGTCGATTATTGTTTATCCCCAGTTTTTTTTTACTTCCCTGTCAAAAGTCTGTCCATCTTGTATTTCACATGTTTTTATTTTCTGACAACCTGAATCTTAATAGACTAGCATTAATTAGGATCAGATATGCATTATATACAGCAGACATTTTGAAAAGCACAGGTAGAGACAGATGATGACATTAATGAAAGTTTACAACAGTGCTCTGTGGGATTCTTAGTTGACATATTTTGTGTAGTTGTTATGGACACAGTCTGTGACTTTTTTTTGTAATGAAACAGATTTTTTTTAACTCAGTGTCTCATTGTTTGTGCTGGTGATTTAACCAGAATAGGCTGAAATCATCCAACAGAGAGTCAGTGGGCACTGTCCATGGATGGAATAAACTGCTCACAGAGCTACTCTTTTGGTGGCTAGTCATGTCTATGGTCTTGGAACTTCAGTATGTTATACAGTTGCACTGCTACATGCATGTAAAATGTGTCTACTGTCCTTTTGGATTATATGAAATGGTTCCAGACTATAAAAGGTTAGTAATTGATGGTGTGACTGAGACTAAACCTGTTTCTTTTTTTAGGCGACTCGAGCATCATCAATCTTTGTCACAAGCTTGGAAAATGTAAAATGTTACTCATCAGCCTGCAGTGAACCTCAATTAACAGTCTGAAGCCTGCAACCTCAGCTGTGGCCTTGAGATGTTTACAGCCACACTGTTTCCCTCCATATCAGTCTGTCTGTCTGCAGGGCAAGGAGCTGATCTTTCCTCAGGCAGAATCACAGCACTTAATTAATACCCTTACAGTTTTTGTTCTTTTTGTTTTTGACATTGGGTACCTGTTGCATTTAAAACTTAATACAGTACCTGAGGTCAATCATTCTGTACAGAGATCAGCAACCAGGAAAACTCATTCATCTCAGATCTGAAGACGCATATGGATACGAGAAATTTGATCAGATACATAAAATGTTTTTTAAAACTTTTACAGCTTGGTACACTATAGAGAGATTTTTCTCTCTATAGCTAGTTTTCCCATTCATGACAACTGTACAGGTGTACATTTTTGTATAACTTACGCATTTAAATTATATTAAGGCTAAAAGTTATGCATAATTAAGGGTGCTGTCATAGGCAGCTGGTTTCTGTAACCAGGGTTCATTCGATTCCCCTCAGCTCCACCCACACTCCACGTCTTTGCCCAGAAGCCTCACAGAGGATACATAGGTTTTTAATTATACGGTCAGTACTTACTGCTACAGTCCAACGACTTGGCTTTATACACAGGAGCATTAAGTTTTCACATTTTCATCAAACTAATACCTACTGTTACTTTGTTAGGTCTTCTTTCTGTTTGTCTGGTCAAACAGTTATTAAGCAGCTGGTGAAGTTTGGATTCTAGCTGCTACACAAACGGAGTGTCCCTTTTCGTTTCTTTTTAGATGTATGTGGTGACGTTCATCTGCGGCATCAAGCTCAAACACATGCTGGCTTGGCGCTCAGCCAGATCTCAACCAGATCTCCGTCATGGCCAAGTACATGGACTGTCAGCTGGCCGCTGCCGTGGGCAACCAGCTTGTCTCCAAGTCCATCACTATGGCGACAGGCAAGCATGCTACTGACACCACACCGCGCTCAGGTCATTAAGAAACCCCCTGTGGTTTTCTTTCAACTGTCACTCTTTTCACCTCTGCTCATATTGTCCGTCACTTTCTAACACATTTTTTCTGTGATTGAAAATAAAGTCCTGGTTTAAAAAAATGATGTATGTGACCGTTGCATACTGTTCTAAGAGCCCAGGGCCCGTCTTCCAGAAAGAGTTATAAGGCTGAGATAAAATCCATCATATAAACTTCTCAAGCTTTTGTTTAACAACAAGAAGATCAGTTAAAGGTCCAGTGTGTAACATTTAGGAGGATGTATTGGCAGAAATGGAACATAATATTCATAGGTATGTTTTCATTAGTATAGTCCCCTGAATATAGTAATCTTAGTGTAAATACTGCACACTGGTCCTTTAAGACCCAGTATAGCATCTTTCAGCAATTGGATGGCAAGCACTTCTGTTCTAGAAATTGCTCAGAAATCCCCTTATTGTCAAATACATAGGGAAGCCATACATCCTCTCAATGCCCTACATTTCTAGTTTGTGGTTGAATATTTTCATGAGGTATAATTATTTTAGAGGCCATTTTATTCAGTGAGTTTTCAAAAATAGTCTCATTTCAATGACCTGCTGCCTCAGAGCTTTCCATTCATACACAATTGATGTAATTTCAATACTGATTAGTGCAGCAGTTCACAGCAACACAGTAGGTTGCATCCTGTAGTCCATCTCTCATTGTACATTTTTCCATCCAAATTCTGTAATGAAGTGACTCTAAAGTAAGGTGAAGAGTATCAGTCATTCAGAGTATCTGTCTCAACAATACACAAAATATGTATATTGATATTGTGTGATTTTTGATATTTGGTGATATTTTCAAACCGTTAAAAAACATATTTTTATAACTTAGGAAGCCATATTCTCCAGTGTCAGATGAGAATATGGATATCAGTTCTATCTCTGTGGGTCCAGTACAGAGTTTAGTACAAAGACTGGAAGTAAGGGGAAAATGCTAGCCTTGCTCAAACAAAAGTAAAGAAATCTACCCTCGACTTAAAATCCAAAGTTCTGGCTGTGATGTACTTCCTAGAGTTCCTCTGAAACTCTACAGGCCATTATTACATTATCGGTTGC
>NW_023339762.1:5353236-5373420 GCF_004916995.1 Morone saxatilis | reverse complement strand
TTAGGTTCAATTTTCCACCTATACACGAACAAGATTTAGTATTTTCCCTACATATGTGTCTCTCAAATCAGGTCGTGGATAAATTTCGAGTAACCATTTTTCCTTCGTCCTTCACCAGCTGCCACCACTTCTTCTTTCCTGCATCACTCGCCTTTTTCCCAATTCTTCCCCTGACTCATCCCTTCCATTCCCTACCCTTTCCCATGGCCCCAGGTTCATTGGGTTGACCGAGATTACTCTGTCCTCCGCTACGACTTTTTCCCCCTCGTCCCTGCTTTTCTCTTCGTTCGTGCCTTCTCCCTCCCAGGTTCACTCTCCTTTTCTTCCTTTACGGTCTGCTTTCCCCTTGACCCCCCTACGTTCTCTTTTTTTATTACTCTTTTTTCTTTTCTTCTTAGGTTTTTCTCTTTCCTTTCTCTCCTTCCTCCCTCACAACTCTCTTTTTTTCTTTGCCCTATCCTACCCTCCACTTCCCACGCTGTTAACCCAATTCTCCTCTTGGCTATTCCCTTGTAACAACGCTCTGGGTCCCTTCCCATTTATTCCACCAGCTTTTCCGTCCGTACCCTCCTTTTGGGGCTCATCCCCCCCGTTCTTTCAACTTGCTCGCTCCTTCCCTCCCTCCCTCTTCTGCTTAGGTCTTTTCCTCACCTCCCACCTGCACCCTCCAGTCCTTTATTCCCTCCCTTGTTTTTCCCTTAGTGTTGCTTCTCCTCTTATTCTTTCTCCCTCCCTCTTTTCTTTGTCGCTCACATCTTCTCCCACCGTTCTCCCTCTCTCATTTTCCCCCTGTCCGGTCCTGCCAACTCCTTTTCCTCCTTCTTGAGCCCTTTTCTCATTTCTACTGTGTGGCATGGTTTTTCTTTATTCCCTCCCCTCACTCTTCCCCCTCTCCTACCCTTTTTTTATTCCCTCTCATCCCAACTCCCTTTTTCCCACCCCTGTCCTGCTTCCTCTATCTTTATCTTCCCGTTATTCTGGCCTCCTTCCCTTCACTTTTGGAAGCCTATATCCTTTTCCTTCACCCTACTTTTGTTCGATCCTCTCATTCTCCTCCGCCTCTCTCTCTTCTTCCCCTTCTCACTCTAAAACCTTGAATCAACTTCTTCATTTTTTTCGTCCTTCCCCATCGAGTCCCCTATGTACCTTTCCTTCTTCTCTTCTTCTACTTTTCTCCCTCTCTTGATTCGTCTCTCCGTTCCTCTTCTCCTTCACTCTTTTCGCCACCCCACCTCCTACACTCCTCTAATTCTCCGCCCATTCTCCCTTTCAAATTCTCTATTTAGCCCATGCACCCCACACGATCTCCCACATACCTCTTCCCCCTGCACACACCTCCCCTTTTTGCTCTGTTCTTTCCTCGTTTTTCTCCCGGACAACGAATCCCTCCTCCACTTCTCCGGTACTAGTCGCACACCACATCCAACCCACCTATTCCGACACCCGATTCTCTCACTTTTACTTCCACCACAAACAACTAACTCCTCCTAATCAGTATCTTTCGTTTCGTCGTCCTCACACCCAGCATTTCCTCACCGCCACTTACCTTGGTCTCGCTCACCCAACTTTTCCTTCTCACCAACCCGCCTTTTGTTTTGATTGTTTTCATATTCTTCTCCCCCTCTTTTGCCTCACTCTTATCCCTCTCACTTCCCACCTTTACCGTTTCACTTCACTATTAATCTAGATTCGCTACCTTGTCCGCTTCTCAACCCTGTCTCACCTCAGAAATTATTGGATGCGCCGGGATCCTCTTTCGATACTTCTCTCGGCATCTGCCCACTCTTCTCTTCTACATAGCACCCGACGATCCTTCTTCATTGCATCCCTTCCACCCATTACCCATTTCCATATCGTCTATCATACTTTACTCCTTCAACATGCTCTATTTCCCCTGGCCTACTCGCCATTTATCCTTCACTTATCAACACACACACAACACACACCACTACAGACCTCAGCATACACAACACCTTGCTGATGATGCTCCCCTTACACCACGCCTCCCCTAACGCACAACAAACCACAAAAATTGTACAGCAACTCTTACTCTCCATATTGGTCACCCACAACATCAATTTACAAACAACTGCTCATTCTCATCTGTGAACACAGATCCCCACCTCAAACACATTTAAAAACCTAAGCAATAATTACTTTTCATAATACCAAAGTTTCAATCAAATCTGTTTATTATAAAATCTTTTAACTACATACTCAAGGTTATACCATCTAACTACCACTAAAGATTTCTATACTTAACATTTTTGGTTCACCTAATTATTTAGGGTCTAACTTTTTCACATGTCTAAGGCTCTATATCTTACATCTCGTCACTCCACATGGCCCAAATGGTTCTTAGTATTACCGAGCCTAATATCAAGAAGTAGACTTCTCTCGTCTTCACATTGATATTCTAGGTATACTGCTCTGGACAATTCTTCTGTATGCATTATTAATATAGTTCGGTACCAATTCCAAACTTTGTAAATAACTTATAGCATTTATATCTAACCCTGGGGTTTATTCAAGAAATCCATGCTTATATTTTCATATAAAGTCCCTTGTCTGTTAAAAATATACACACTTTCGCTCGTCAAACCCGATCGGAAATTCAATAACTATTCGACAACGAAAATTAATACGTCCTATTGTACCTACATTGCTCTATGCTATCCTATGTTCAATAATTATAAAAATCTCCTCTGTTGAATACGAGATATACCCCCATGCTTTCATTTTATTTGAAAATTAATCAACATCCAAATATACTCCTAAACCTAAACTAGTGAGCAGCATATGGAATTGTCATTTTACCCCCTAGATCTCTTGCATACTTCTTTGTTACGTATCTACACACGATTTCTTATTCTTTGACACTTTGCGTTCCACTGGAATGGTCTTTTTGATGAAGGTTTTTTCCTACTCAATTACTTCATTTCCGCATCTTTTTTTTCGCATTCAGTGCATTATGATCATCTTATTTAGCTATATTACAATAGAACTACGCCTCAAGTCATACATGCTATCAGCAATCATGCATATTTTGTCTAAGTCTTTAATATTCAGTTGATATAAAGTCTCACATAGTTTAGTCTTGTCGCTGTGACTCTAGAAACACGAGAGTGGGTTCCTTGATTGACACATACTGGGACTCCTCATCTACAGTTATATACTTGTTTTTTGAAAGACATCGCAGTCCTGTTTTCGATTCGATAATTTTTATTACTGTGATTCATTCTCGTTCTAATGTTTATAGAGACTCTAATTAGAGGGGTATATCCGCATCTTGGTAAGGAGTTCAAATTACCTGAATTTCAAAACATAATTTATGAAAGAAAGCAGAATATATTATAAGAATCATATACATATTTAAGGGCATTTATTGTTAACCACTTAGTTTTTTGCCACTTATGTGTCCTGGAAAGTTAAGCAGTTATATCGTTTTTATTATTAATTGGTTTTATACAACCTAATCTTATTTTTTTATTATAAGAGTGGCTCATAAACAGTACCCTTACATACAATGAATATTCATTGAAATTGCTTATCACCACATATCTCATATTTTATAATTGATTTAATGTCAAACGCATATTGGCAAAATTTTATGATTTAACTATCAGGTCATTTGATATTACTTTCAAAAAAAGTTTGATTACATTTTGCATATATTACTGTATTACGTTATTGGCTTTATTACATTTAAAATGGCCAAAATTATTACGTTATTGGCAGGTATTACATTATTGGCTGTTATTACATTATCGGTTGCTACACACATTTATTCAAAGATAACTAGTAATTAGCAAGTAGGTATGGTGTCTTGCTCAAGAAAACAGATGTGAACATATACTCTGTGATCTTAAACAGTTTGAGGCTGGAGTCTCTGAGAAGAGGGTCAGCCCGACACTGTATTCCTGCCAGGTCAACGACAGGTCAGTTATCAGCCACTGTAAAGGCTTTTAGTGTAAAGACTGGAGGAACCTGCAGACGAGAAGAGGAGAAAAAAGAAAAGACAAAGAAAAAGAGAATGCTGAAGAGGCTGAGAAGATTGCTGAACTATCGCAACAACGCCCTGATCGCTCTTACGCCGCTGCTGCTGCCTTCTCTTCCTCCTGTCATTGGGACAAAGGTGGGTCTTTTTTAAACACCATCAACTAGACTAGTGCAAAGGTCAACAGTAATTATAATAAATATAACTGATGAGCTAATGAGCTTTTAAAATAGTGATGGACAAACAGCATCTGATTTATAGTTTGCTTTGTGTTATGTCACACCCAGTTTGTTGCATTTATAGCAACCACTAGAGGTCAATTTGAATGAAGGGTATGTTTCAGTTAGCTGTATGGACATATCCTGTGAGTTTTGTGATGATTGATCATATGGTTGTTGATTGTGGTCTATTTATGTGCTGTGCCATGTCCCTTTTGAAGTTCATTGGTCAATATCTTGAAAACTAAATAAGAACAACCGCTTTATGTAACTTTTGTTAAGCTTGGCCCAGTAATGATGCAGAGAATATTTGGTAGCAATGCTTTAGGAAGACATGCCACCTGTACAGCTTTTCTGGAATCAGTTAGCATAGAATATGACATTAAAGGGATACAGCAGTTAATAAGTAGCGTGTGTGTTACCAAAGACAATACACATGTTCATGAAAAACTTTTCATTTCATTTTAGTCAAGATAATTGTAGATATACCAGGTTTTGATGTTTCTGTAGTGCCCCCTGTAGGTAGAAATGTAGGAGATGTTACACACATTCCCAAATGTGGTTACAGTCTAATATACCATTGAAGAGTTATGGCCCACTGCATAAGGCATGCCTTCAAAAGTTTGGTAACCAATTACAGACAAACGGTAACTGATGCATCTTTTGTTCAGTGTCATCTATAAATGAAATGGTATGTACTCAGTTTGGTGAAGATTAGATGAAATGTGTGCTAAAATAAGCAAAAAAAAATTAGCAAAAAATCCAAAATGGCTGAAATTTTCTTTGTTGGAAATGGGCGTGGCATATATCAGTAACCAATCAGCTTAATCCAAGAAAACACTGTACCAGTATTATTTTGCCACTCTCCACAGTTCACAATTTATAACGTAAAACATGTAATAACTTACCATGAGGTGGTTGCTATAGGTACCACTCATCATAGAATTACATCTCAACCCTTTTGGGACTTGAACCCCTAGTAAACCGACACAAAAACTATAGGGTTTCAGCTCCTTCTTCGGGCTGAAATTCCACTTACTGCTGTATTCATTGCATTTATCCATAGTTATTCATGGTTGTACTTGCTCTCTCACTGGTTGTTTAGTGGCTATTAATGTGTGTATGTATGTAGTGTAGTGTAATGTAAGTATGTGTGTAGTTAGTTATTGTGTGTCTTGTTAGAAGTTTATAAACCTTTCATTTATAAAGAACTTGATTATGTGTGTGTTTGTGTGTATAAAATATATGGTCACTGTACGCAGCAAGAAATATGGCAACCTTCACATCGAGACTAAATTAATTAATTGGCTATCAATTTTCCCTTTTCAGTGGGTGGTGACCCTGAGGTGAATTTAATTTGAGTTAAATTAATTTATGCTTGCTTTGCTATAATCATATGAATGCCCATTAAGCCTCGAACCTCTGTACAGACAGAGCAAAGTTAGTGGTTTTCCCGTCAGTTTTCTTGGAGTAGAATCTAGTGGACATTAGAGGAACTGGGACCACAGACTTACGGGGCCGTTTACACATACAAACTCAAAAACTGAGAGTGATAGGCTGCTATTCATTGTGAAGTGTCCACTCCAATGGAGTGGGGGCCGCTTCCAGTGCTGACACAGGACCGCGATGCTAATCAGTCTTGCCTGCTTCAGCATCATTGTTGTAGTAGAACAGCATCAACAACACGTACCACAAGATTAAAAAAGACTTTAAAACTATTCTGTACTTGGAAAACAAACTGTACGGCGGCTACGTCAGAAAACAGCTGTCCAGTCGCAGAATAGTTATGTGCCACAGAGCTACAGCTCCAGAGACTGGCTCCTACTTTGTATCTGTATGTGAACGCAGCCTTTTAAGCACTAATTCAACTTTGTGGCTCCTGACTGGTGGGCTTCTGGATACGTATATTTTATGATAAACTGATAAATTAAATGTATGCA
Organism: Morone saxatilis; assembly: GCF_004916995.1. Classification (NCBI taxonomy): domain Eukaryota; kingdom Metazoa; phylum Chordata; class Actinopteri; family Moronidae; genus Morone; species Morone saxatilis. Next base: position 5,367,265 of record NW_023339762.1, on the reverse strand, counting down.
ATATTGTTTTACAGCAATGTCTGTGTGATTTGTCCTTGCAGGAGGCAGAATGTGCCTTTGTAATGCTGCTGATGGTGACGTTCTAGGTGACAGAGGTAATTCATCTGTCCATGACCGCCATGCTCCCCGTAATTTTTTTCCCCATGTTTGGCATCATGAAGTCCTCAGATGTGAGTCCATCTGTCTCTAAGCACTGTTAAATTAGAAAAATGATTCAATGCTAAAAATATGAAAAAGCTAGTCAATCTGGCTACATTTGTTAAAAATAATAACAGCTTTTTAAGTAACTATTGAATATTTGTGTATGCTTTTTTTGTCTTTCTGCATTTTTTTTCATTTATTTACTTATCATTTTCTTCTCAGAGTTTGATTTTGGTTACTGGACAACGGGTTGATGTAAACTACAAATTTACATTAGAAACTGAGCTAAAATGTAAACGATTATTCTCCCTTTATTATTCTCTTCTTGTACAGTATTACTCTCATATTACTCCCTCTCTCTCTGTGTTTCTCCTCCAGGTGGCGAATGAGTACTTTAAAGACTTCCACTTCTTGCTGAGGCTCGTCACCATGGTGGGAGTCAACCCTACATTGTGAGCTATATATAGCGTAAGTGCTATACAAATAAAGTCTGATTGATTGATGAACCACTTATTAAGTATTCATTAATGGATTACCACCATTTAAAATTGCATTATTACCAAATAGAAAAAATAAACCTTGGCCATGGGCATTTTTTACAACTTGGCAACATAAAATGGGTTATTTATGTCTTATAACTAATTAACCATTAATAATATAATAATTAAAAAATATAATATTTAGGCCTGCTCCACTTGAAAAATGTCCTGAAATAACTTCTGTTATGATTTGGTGCTATACAAATAAGACTGACTCTGGACATCGTTATACTGCAGTAACACGTATGTGTACCGCAGATTCATCCAATGAAAACTTTAAACTTTAAACTCCATTTAAACAAGGAAATTCAAAGTGCTTTTAACAGAAAGAGGAACCACAAAAACCAACTGAGGAAGAAACTAAAATCACTTAGTTAGTAAGTACTAAGTAGAATAAAATAGAATAGAATAAAATGCAACAAAAGAAAATACAAATGGAGAAAAAATAATAGAGAAGAATTACAGATTATCCGATGATACCCAGAACAAAGTTATTTTTGCAGAAACTGACAGTCATTTGAAAAAGCTGAAAGAAACTGTGGGTATGTGAAGGGTTGCAGTTTTGTAATGTTGCTCAATGATTACTTCAGAAACTCTGCTGTCCAATTCTGTTGCTTTCACTGTCCCTCTGGGTTCTACTTGTGTGCAGTGTTCATCTTAGTACCTCAAGTATACAGTAATACTGTATTTCTCTGTCTCTCAGTGAGCAGAAAGCATCCAGATGTTCCTCAAGAGACCTTAAGCTGTGTTCAGATACAGACAGTGTCACAGCCCGCTGCAGCTCAGGTACAACAACCACTGAACAGGATGAAAAAAAATACACCTTGTTTCCGTGATATTACTGTTACTGATACTGCAGATTCCTCAACAGCTCTTATTTACCACTGCTGTTGTTACTTCTACTATTGCAATAGTCCACCTTTTTAAATGTCTGTTTGTTGATCCCTCGGATGTTCCCATAGGTCCACATAGGTGTGTCAGATTCACACAAAACCCGGGCCAGAACTATCCCATGCCCCATCCGCAAAATCCGAAAATATGCAACTGCTATTGTGTACTACTATTGCTATTATCCCACACCACTGCCTTCAGTCGATTATTAGAAATGTCATGATCAGTAATAGTCCCATAATGGATACTACTATTACTATTAAAGCTACTGATAACTGTTCCTATTTTTACTATTTAAACTTACTGTGTGATTTGTACTACTACTACTCGCCCTGCTACTACCAGTAGTACTACCATTAACTGGTGCTCATGGGCAATTGCACTCTTGTGCTGTGTTGTGTTGCAGGCTGCTGGATGTCAGCCTGCAGCTCCCAGCAGGAGTAAACAGGACCTGATGATTTGTAAAACTATGTGCATCAGCGTTGTCTACTCCTCCAACATAGGAGGCATCAGCACGCTGCCCGCCACGTCGCCCAACCTCATCTTCTCTGAGTACCTCAACCAGTGAGTGGTGGGAGACATGCTGACTGTATATGTATGAGACGGAGAAAAGGAGACATAAAATACAAAGAAAGGGAATGATAAAACAGACAGTCCTGTAAAGGCATTTGAAGCAACACACAAAATAAATAAGAAGCTACCTAATCCGTGTAAGGGTCGGTATTTGCTAAATATAAAATTGCAATTTAAAATCCCCCTGTGAAGAATGTTTGCTTGGTTCGGTCTGTTGGACAGAAGTAAATTAAAGAACATAAACCAAAGGATTCACAGCGTCAGTGTGCATTTTTTTAAAAATGCAATTAAATTCAGCTCAAACACTGTGTTTAAACGCAGGATTTACCCAAACTGCAACTGCATTAACCTCGGGAACTGGCTCCTGTTGTGCCTGCCGATCAGTGTTATCATGCTGCTGCTGACACGGATATAGCTGTACTGGCTCTTCATCAGCTCAGAGTGAGTTTCAACACACCGTCTGCTCATTTCCACATCATCAGCTTTATCTTCTGCTGTTCTTTCTCTGTTTAATTCCTGTCCATTGATTCTTTATTACTGCTATTATCCAGGGCCACTATGATTAACAATTTATTTTTTATAATGTATCTTTTTGTAATAATAGTAATAATAATAATAAACATGAATTCAATAAAAATCAAGTCCAGTTCCCTGATAAAGTCTGATATGTTATAGTTTATAAATATATTAAAATGTTGTTGATAGGCATAACCCGAAAAAAGGCCCAGTTGAGTTTTATGATGAATTTGAGTTTATAAAAGTTCTTTAAAATAAAATAAAAAATTGTCACTTGCTTTAAAAGGATAATCTTTGGTCTCAAGTAAACCCTTGGTGGTTACATAATATGCTAGAAGACTGAGGCTACAAGTTGTCCCAGGTAAAACATCAGCAGCCAGGCGCCCGGTTGGCTCAGTCGGTAGAGTTGGCGACCCATGTACGGAGTTGCTGCAGTGGCCTGGGTTTGAATCCGACCTTCGGCCCTTTGCTGCGTATCATCCCCTCTCTCTCTGCCCCCCTTTCCTGTCAATATTCGACTGTCGCTATCAATAAAGCCCATAAAAGGCCAAAAAAATAACTTTAATAAAAAAAAAATCACCCTCTACGTGAATCATCAGCTTGCGAGGCTGCTGATGTTTTTTTTTTTTTACTTCTTTGTATTTCAGGGAAGAGCTAGTTAGTCATAGTATTATGAAGGAAAAAAATTAAATGAGTTATTCAGTTTTTAACAACTCTGTTTGGTTAGCTTACATATATTTTTTTATTTACATTAATGTGTTTTTACTTTTTACTTAACATGAGAAAATGAGCTCTAGCTGCTGTGTTTGGCAGACACAGTCATTCTATCTCAGGTTATGTTGTCTGGAGTTGCTGCACAGTGAATATGTGATAACTCTTTGGATTTCAGAAATGTATGCTATGATCACAGACCTCTGTGATTCCTGCTTTCATTTTCAGGCGTGAGTGTAATGCTAATGTTAGCATTAGCTGTGTGATGGTGTCAGACAGGTTAATTGTGAGCACCGCTGGCCTCCGCACATGCTCAGTAATCTTTTCATCAGCCAGTCCGTGCTGTGTGCTCTTCCGGGTACTTTTAACAACACTCAATCATTTGGTTCACTGTGAGCATTTTTTTTTTCACCTACCTCCTGTCTGTGTGTACTGTACACACACTCTCACACACAGCTTCATGTTCCTGTGGCGGTGTGGAGGAGGTGCAGGCTGAGAGAGAGAAAGCCGCAAAAGAAGTGATAGAAGATGAGTACAGGTTGCAGGGACCCATGAGGTGATCAATCATTGCTTCATTACCCATCCATTCAATCATTTAGTTATATATTCATTTTTTTTATTAATGTATTCAATTACACAGTAGGTTCAGTGTTTATGTATGTATGTGCTGTTCCTTCATTCCTTCATTCCTACAATCAATCACTCATTCATTGATTTATTCAGTTACTATTTTCAATAATTGATTCATTCATGTATATGTTCCTTAATGCATTCATTCATTACTACAGTCAGTCAGTTATTCATTCAGTCTCTCATATGTTCAGTAATTATGTTAATTCATTAATTCATTCATTCATTCATCTTTCATATTTTCATTTATTCATATATTCATTCCTTTATATATTTAGATATACACCCAGTGACACATTCATCCATCCATTAATTGATTGTTTTTATGCATTCATTCAGTTATACTGTATAGTCCTTCATTCATTCAATCAATAATATGTCTATTCATCCGTTCAGTTATAAATCCATTCATTCATTTATCCATTCAGTTGTTCATTGATCTGTTTATTCATTTTCATTTATTCATCTATCATGCAATCATACTCTCACATTGATTCTCTAATTTAATTATTAATCCATTCAGCCATCTACTAATCCACCTTCCATTATTCATTCATTCATTACCTCTCCTTTTTGTCCTCCCTCCGGTTCTCAGGAGCTCTTCACTGGGATGGTTTTCCTGGTGATGGTGTTGTTGTGGTAATGTAATTGCTTGTGCCACTTGGTTTGGCCTAATTCCTCTGTTCTTCTTCTGAACGCCACCGTGGCTCTGCTGATGGGTCTCCTCTTCTTCATCGTACCTGCCTACGGGCCCTCCAGAAAATATGGTAAATACACATAACACTAACGTATGTTAGTCTACTGTAAAATCCACATCAGCAGGTAACCATGATGGAGTACATTTACTCAAGCACTACCGTTTTGAGGAACTTTTGAGGATTCTTTGTGTTTAATAATGTACTGTACTGTAATAAAAAATAATATTTTGAACATATTAGCTGTTTAATAACAGCTGTCCCAGTGGTTAACCAGCTTCTGTCTGTCAGTAAAGATGTGAGCAGGATATTTTTTGGAGTTCCAGGCCTCCGTGCCATGGAAAGTGGCCCTGCTGGTTGGTGGAGGCTTCGCACGAGCTGAAGGGACAGAGGTAAGCTGTGTCTGTCACAGACAGTATAGGTACCTTATAAAACTAATTAGTTATAATCATAAGTTAGAGTAATAATAAGTTATTTCTTTGATGATTAATCCATCATTTTTTTCTTTCCTAAAGTGATTTATTTTGTCATAAGAATTTGCTGTAAAATCAGCAGAAACAAAATGCTTATCAGCCGAAATTCTTTCCTTAATAATAAATAAATAAGATGGTAAGATTTCTCCATGTAGACATAAAAGTTTAATTTTACAGTTAATTCTTATCCTTATTTACATACAGCAATAAAATAAATACAGGTAGACAGAAATAACTCATGAAATGGAAATTCAGATGAGATATTATTAAACTAATTTTATAAAACAAATACCTGAGGTAAAGAAAGACACTAAAGGGCATGACACAAGTTTATTTAAACACAAGTCTTTGAGAATGAGTTCTCATTAGAGACTTTAAAGCTGCAGTAGGTACATTTGATCAAAATTACTTGGCATTTGCAAGAATCCACTGTGCCCCTAGAAGCACAAGGAGGAGCCAGAGGAACCTGTTTTTTTCACAGATTATCTGTCTCAAGTATTACTGCTAAAAACACCAGTGACGCTTTTATGCAAGTCTTTTCAGGTAGGTTGTGCCAAAACTCAGACACAGCTACCTTTACTCTTTGACCAAGACACACCAGGCAAAGTTATGCACTCTGATATGACTCATTAGGAATGAAAGGAACTTTAACATAACTTGTTTCCTTGAATGCACTAAAACAGGTTTCAGTCTCTGCTCTACATCATGATATGATTATGTGTCTCAAATCAGAAAATGGTCAATAATAATACATATAATATAATATGTAACAAATGTAATATGCATTGTTAATGGCTCAGTTCAGTCAAATCACAAAAAAATCATATTTTCTCACTTAACCTTAGTGTTTCTACTGTAGAAAAAAAGTTCTTCTATGTCTTTTTATATTGTCTTTAATTAAATCTTTTCTTTAACACCAGTGTACTGTACTGAGACAAACTAATCTTCATTGATTTAAGTACCTGCCTTTGTACAGGACAGTAAGCTCTGTCTTGAGGTACACTATTTTACATTGATTAACAGATCCTTGTGAGCGAACCCTTCGATCTAGTGTAAGGAAAGCCTTACAAACCCTGTATATAATTCTGGCCAGATTCTGGTCAGAAATAATTCTACAGCTTTGCTGTGAACTTCTGTCTCCACTGAATAAAACTAATGTGAACCAGCCACAAAATTGGAACTCAAGGAATTTTTCTTCCACACTAGCCAGTCAGAAAGTTTAGATTTTATCTGCTGAGATTTGGAAATACCGACCTGCCCTCTGACACAAAACCCAGCCTGCCTGACTTGTATCTGCTGCTCACAGCATTGAACAAATACATTTCCAAAAACTCAACAGCTATGTGTCTTTTCAGAAACAGCTTCCCATTTCCTCTGGATAATCCAAAGTTGCATAGAGACTATTTGTCATATTTGAATGCTGTGAGCAACACAAACTAAACTCCATTTACCTTGACTGTATGGAGGCCAAAACAGATATGCTAAAGCCTGGACAAACAAAAGCAAACTATATAGATTAGATACTAGGGAGAAGAGGGGAAATATGTTTTATTGTAGTTTGGATGAGCTGACCCTTTAATCAACATAAACAAATTAAAAACTGGTTCAAACCAGTGTCTGTAGGATTCGGGCCTGTCATTGTGGGTGGCCGAACTGCTGATGCCTCTGGGTGATCTGCCAGTCTTGGGCACGGTCACAGCCTCCTGCATAATCGTCACCATGGTAACAAAGGTGGCCAGCAATGCCGCCACCATCACCATCTTCCTCCCCATCCTCTCTCCTCTGGTAGGTTCACAGTGTTTTGTTTCACCTGATGAAAGATGTTTTTGTATTTTGGTCTGTTGGTAAAAAAAAAATAAAAATATGAATCCATTCATTTATTTTAACGTTTCTCACTAGTTCATCCCTTTAAGTGAAATACAGTGTTTTCTTTACATTAATCCCGACCCCCTGTTTTTTAACGTGTCTAGGCTGTGCAATAATAATAATCTTACGTGTTCATTGCATGCTGCACTGTGCAAATGCGAATCAAATCTTCTTCACAGTCTATGACAACAGGCTTTTTCAGTCAGGTCCACTTGACTGAAAAAGTCAAAGGAAAGTCAAAGGACTTTGCAGGAAGTTATGTACCGGTATATATGGCTCAATATGGCTCTGTTCTGGGACCTCCCTGCCTTTCCTAAAAGTTTGGTTCTAGTGTAGACATCACAGAGACCTTCTCCTGGTTTGGAAACTTGTTGCTCTGAGCTGCTGCTGCTGGCTTTCTGTTGAGCTGACTGTCTGAACTGAGCAGCCATCTCAGAGATGAAAGTATTGACCTGCAGCTCAGGTCTTGTGTAGAAAACCTCTTTACAGTTGGGACACTGACACTGGACATTAATATTCCAGTGATGCAGGGTTGTCCACATGGTGTGCTGACTGGATCAGTGAACAGACAGAAAACAAAAGGAGGAGCACAGACATTGAGCTTCAGATAACAAACAGCTGGCAGCTTAGCCATAATTTAAGAATGAATTTTCAAACACATGTTGACTGGGACGACACAATGAGTAAACAATAATTAGCACAGTACGAGCTTTTATCTTTCCATCTCCATTCTGTCTTTCAATTAATGCCTCATTCTGAATTTCAAGTGTCACTGGATTTATGTGACTGCCAACAACATATTGTAACATTTCGGGCTAATTGGGATCCTGTGAGTGAGCTCATAGAGAGGCTTTGCATCTAAAAATGGCAGGAGTAAATATTCCATTATGCATCCATTTACCCAAAAAATACACCTTGTAGCTCGTACTCAATTCCTTCAAAGTCTTCACTACATATATTATATTGTGTGAGTCTGGATAGACATGGATGTAAACTGCAACTTGACTGGTTGGCGGACCTCCTCAGTTGTCTCTGTTACAGTGACATCATAACTTTTAGTAAAAGATACATCTATTCTGGCACAAAGTACCTGTGGACCACACCATTACAAAAGACAACAAAACAGGTGAGTGCAAGAGTTGATTTTTGGGTCACTATGTTACTACACTCCCTTTAAAGTCCCTTAAGCTTACAACAACCGCCCTATGAGTTCAAAGTTCAGGTCACTGATTGGCACATAATTGGTGTGTTGATTACTATTAGTTGTTGTTTTTTTTTTACTCATTGATACATCATCTGATTGGCTGCAGGTGTACAGGTTCCAATACCAAGACACCATATTCTGCTGCATCTCCTCAAACTCATTTTCTCTAATTGTCCATCTTTTCCTAAATTTTATTAACTAACATGCATGTGACCATTCATCCATTCATTTCCAAACCTAAGCACCATGGTTCTGTCTGGTCTTATTCAACAAATATCATTCGCAGACCCAACGCAGATCCTACTGCCAAGTATTGTGTATGTTGTCCAAAAAACTATTAAAAGTACAATTAAAATCACAGTCATGTTCGGTCATTACCATTTGCACGCACGCCGTAGTTTATTTTGACTGAATCCCATGCACACGGTACTGCTGCCAGAAAAAACTCATGTGGATTAATCCGCCGCTGAAAATAGTCCCTGATAAATGCACTATTTGTGTGTGCCACCGTCAGGGTAGGGAAGTTGGAAAGTATTGAGAGATGGACAAACACATTGTTGGTTTTATTTACAACAAACAGCAGCATTCTCAGTTTCATTGCTTGCTTTTTTATTAAAGCTGAACTAGTTCATAGTTTTATATGAGCAATGGATAAAATAAAAGGCTCACCACTTCTGACACTCTACAGAACCTTTTTGACTCTTTTAGCTCCTAGCTTTGGTTTTTGCAGCACATTTTCTGTCTGGTTCAGTCTCCAGTAGCAGTCCACTGTACACTACCTGCTGCGCCAAAGAGAGACAGACACACTTAGAGATGTGGAAGTAGTGTTTGCTAATATGTTAGCCCCAACTAATTTACAAGCTGATATTTTGTCATTTGTTGTGTTTTCAGCACTCAGAAACTCTTCCCTAAATGATTGTTACAATGAAATAAAAAAATATATATTTTGCTGGAAAACAGAACTCTTACACACGTGTTTCAATGAAATTTAATAAATATACACATATGCCAACAGTGTAGTGCTGCAAATACACTGCACCAACATCAGTTTTATTTCAGGGGTGCAGTATCAGTAGCTGCAGCAGAAGCAGAAAATCTGAATTAAACAAGCCTGGAAATCTTGTTGCTCCTACATGTATTTGCTGCATTGACAGTGTATATAAGATTTGCTGCCTTTTTCTGTATGTAAAGCTCTAATTTGGCTGATCAGTGGTAAATTACACATGAAAAACTCTGACATCTAGTGGCCACAGTGTATCTAAGGCTATTTACGTGTATGAATATGATACACCAAATCTTAATGCAGCAGTCTTGCAATACATTCTTCCTTCATTAAAGGAAAGTTTTGCCTTTCAGAAATGTCTTTTATAAGTTAATATTTCTCATCTTCAGTAAAGTAAGTTCAGTTGGAGGTTTACCGGTGCAAACAGACAAAACAAGTTTTTTTTAAAGTATTTTCTGGGGCTGTTATTGGGCTTTTTTATTGATAGTGACAGCTGAAGGTAGACAGGTAAGGGGGGCAGAGAGAGGGGATGACACGCAGCAAAGGACTGCAGGTCGGATTCGAATCGGTACATGGGACATCAGCTCTACCAACTGAGCTAACCGGGCACCCTTACTTGGAGTTTTATTACTAAGAGACTTACATCTTTAAATGTTTTTCCTCTGTTTTGTCCAATACACTCAACTATCAACGTTGAATGAGTTAAACAAATGTTGCTACCATTTCATGTCAAAACTTTACACCTGACTTGCAAAAGTGGGCGTTCACTTTCACTGTCTGAATTTGAATGTGGCCATCAAGTAATCAGACAGTAGGACTGACACAGGTCTATTGATTAGCCCTACAACAGCATACATAATAGTATCAGTAGTCCTCTGTATGTATAATACTTAAAGTTACAATCAGAAGATTTTAAGTTGTGGTTAATTAAGTAATGAATTAATAAAAGTACATGTATTGATCACTGGGAGCAGGAAGCTATAAATAAGAACATTTGTGATTGTGTTATGAATAAAATTGACTGGCTGTTGCTTTATTACTTGACACACACGTCTAGCTGTTTCCATCTTCCAGATTATGGAAGACATGCATGCATAGTTTCCTTTAAATCTCTTGTGCATATACAAGCGCTAATGGTGGACTCCACCACTGACAAACAACCACTATATGGAGAGATAACTAATACATTTGGTTTGATATATTAAAATATTAAAGAGATGTGTGTAGGATTTAGTGGCACCTAGTGGTCTAGATGCACATAGCAACTCCCTCGCTTCACTCTCCCCTTCCAAGTGCAAAGGAGAAACTATGATGGCTGTGAAACATTCATACGTCCCTATCTAGAGCCAGTGTTTGGTTTGTGCCTTCTGAACTACTGTAGAAACATTCAAAGTTGGTTCAAAGTGGTTCAACACAGTGACCTCCATGGAAGCGACTGGCTGGAGTCTGTAGATATAAAACGAAACACAATTTTTATTTTCAGGTGATTATACATTAATGAAAACATACCAATGAATATTATAATCCATTTCTGCCAATAGATGCTCCTAAATGTCACAGTTATATTCCCAAATGGAATATAATATACAAATGTGTGAGGTTTAGAGGTGCTGGTAAAGGTGGACAGAGCTGAGCTAATTGTTTCCTCTTTGTGCTAAACTAAGCTCAGCTTCTGGCTGTAGCCTACAAATATGGCAGCGCTATTGATCTTCTCATTTGACACTCTGCAAAAAGTAAAGAATTGTATTTCTGTCAAATGATTGATTTCAGGATTTCAGTAAGATATAACATTAAGCACAGTGTATAACGATCTAAGAGTTTTGTGATTCTTGAAACCCAGGCAGAGTGAGACATCTCTCCGCTGTTGTTTCTCTGGTTGCAGCAACAGGTTGCTCACCTGTGTGCTGGAGCGCGTGTCAGAGCGCGCGAGCTCTGTGCAGCAGCCAGTGGCGGCGGTCGCGCGCTGCCATTCCAACAGTCGTCGCGGTTGTGACTGTACGAAGCGCACGCGGCGACAACCTCCAAATATTAACCGTGAAAACTCCGCCCCCCCCAAAAGAAAAAAACAAAAACAACCCGACGTTGCTCTCGGGTTTTGGCTCAGACTCAAACACACCGTCCACCGACCGCAGGAGGGAAGGACTGTCGGACGGTAAAGTGCAGCTGTTAACGCCACGTCGACTAAAACAAACAAAGTAAAGCTTAAACAGTTGTTTCTCTATTTCTTTTGATTTGTCGGTCTGAACCGGAGTTTTAACAGCGTGAACAATGCTGGACCCGTCCTCCAGCGAAGACACCGGCGGGGAGTCGGACCCAGAAGTTGTCCAGGAGGCTCCGAAGAAACCGGCTGCCTCCTCGGCGGGGAAACGGGGGAGCAACAACCGTGCGGGCGGCCAGCAGCGACAGTCCGCCGCACCTGGAGGTCCCCCAGGCAAAGGTGCTAAAGACACTACAGGTGAAGAGGAGGAGAGGAAGGAGCGCGAGCGGATCCAGAAGGAGGAAGAGGAGAGAAAAATTAAACTTCAAATTTATGTGTTCGTCCTGCGGTGCATAGCCTACCCGTTCAACGCCAAGCAGCCCACAGACATGGCCAGGCGGCAGCAGAAGGTGAGTCTGTGCCGCACACTAACACAACATGCACCTGTTGTCTGTTGCATGGAGGGACCCGCTAGCTAACTTCCATTCAAAATGTGTCCGTTCAAAGCTGACTCTCTTACCTGACAAAGTATATTAAACAAAAAAAAAAAAACTACAATCTTTTTGGAGTAATAAGGAGCCCCCGATTTATTCGGCATACATGTGATCCGCAAACAATCGCTGATTTCAATGAAATAGTTTGTTTTCTCTTCGGTTCGCCTGTTGCTTTCACACTGTTGGCGTTCTGAAACACTGCCCCGAAGGCGGCGGCCACCATTGTGATGCGACTGTTAAATTCTGAGTATTTATTAAACAAGCGCTACATAGTGAATAAAATCATTGCCGAATTCAACATCCACTTGACTTGTTTAACCCTAGGTCTTTGAGTCGTTTGTGCTTTGTGTGCCTGCTCGGTACGCCTCAAGTCAACCTTAAATGGAAGGAAATCCGAATAAGGAATCTGATACAGTGGTTTTATTAATCACATACAGTTGGTCTTTGCAGTTTTTCAAAATTGCTTTGAAAAAGAACGTGAACAAAACATGAGTCACCAGAATTAAGCCATTTAAACCAGGTTATCCATGCATGCAGCTCTCATCAAAGCAGAAAATGAGGTACAATAAACCAGTAACAATCACCATTATGTCAAAATTAATGTAAGCACGCTTCCTCTTAAAATCATCCTTGTTTGTGCTATCTGTATTTGTGCCATATCCCCTTCAAGGCAAACATAAACACATGTAAACTGACTGTGGCTTTTCCCTGCAACCTTAAAGTTGCTTTATTGTTTTTTAAAATGAGCATCACCTCTCTGAACATGTCCACGTGTCACAATAACCTTGGGTTTAAATGAAACATGAGGCTGGCATGGCTGTGCATTCAGCCTGAAGTTGTTTTGTCTTAAAAAAATAAAAATAATCCTGAGTCTTTGGCTGCGTTGGATTGCACTGAAGCACCGTCCTTTGCTGCATCGTATTCAAAGGCCATGCAGCATATTTGTTGAATAGCTCTCCCCAGGTTTGTCAATGTTAAATTCAGATGAGTGCTTTGTGCTGTGCTGGAGGGCAGCCTGGACCTAAGGAGCCCTCAGTAATGAAAACAAGCAGGGAAGCCAGTTCTGACTGAAGAACGTGCGCGATCGCCCGTGCTGCTGGGAAGCCTGTTAACGAGCGTCTCGTGTTTGATTTCAATATGCAGACGAGGCGTTCTCATTGAGCGTGTGTGTGTGTGTGTGAGTGATGAATGTGCTCAGACAGAAGGCAGACGTGGGAGTTTATTTGTGCACAAGTGTAAGTTCAGAATATTAAACCCATGTCACATTAATTAGACAAAAACTTGAGATCCAGCAAGAGACATCGGCCTCTCCCTTCCTTTTTTATTTTCACTCCAACTGATGCTGGAACTCCTGCTCCTCCCTGCACTGATTCATAAACAAACAGTGTGAAGTTTCTCATGTTGCAGTACTCCCTGGTGGGAGATGGGAGTAGCACTGTTTGTGTGTGGTGGGTTGCCAGTTTGAATCCCCTGACTCTTCCCTAGCAGACTGCTCTGGATCACAGGATGGAGAAGTCAATCATTCAGGAGAACGTTCCATTGGCAGCAGTGGATTGATCTGCAGAGGAATAGGCCATAAGAGGTACAAACTGACAGGAAGCAGATCTGAGATCAGCCAGTGACTTTACATGCAAGTTGGGACGAGGGATGCTCCATTCTAGTTTGTGAATCAGTGTTAGCGCTAATATTGGCCTTATTAAGGTATTGGCTAGTCCACATTACAGTTGTCTGTTCTGCTCAGTTTGAGGGCTGCAGTGACATAAATCCACGTAAAGCTACTGCTGAAAGTTAAACCTGCACAGTTACATAATGATAAGATGAACTCCATCTTACACAAGACAATTCTACTTTATATAGTTTTTCTCAAAGAGAGCACTTGTGTTACGTCTTATTCTAGCATTGAGTTCAATTCCAGCTTTTAGTGTTTGGTAGGTTTGGTTGGTACCAAAGAAGTATTTGTATCGAACCAAACGAGACACTGAAGATGTTCATTTGGAAATTGTGGACATTTTTTACCACCCAACAACAATTAATACCAAGGAGCTGGTGGTGCAGCAAGAGGCTCCCTTCCTCAGTTGCGATTAGGGGGGAGAAGG
>NW_023339762.1:5349013-5353136 GCF_004916995.1 Morone saxatilis | reverse complement strand
TGGTGGGGATGGAGCTGGACAGTGTGGAGGCTGTGACTGAGAAGAGGATGAGAGGGAAGCTGAAAGCCATCATGGACAACCCCTGTCATCCTCTCTACACTGAGCTGAGGCAGCTCAGACTGACCCAGCCCCGAGTCTCAAAGCGCTTTGGAGGCTCATTTGTACCATCAGCCATCAGACTCACAGCGCCACAGCAGCCACTACCTCCAACCTCCGCTGATTAACACTGGTTTAACTTTAACCCGCTTTACACAACTCTTGCACAAACTCTAACTTGTTATTTGCACGTGTACAGTTTAGTTATAGAATGTTTTAAATATTTCTGCACAGCGTATCTCTTACTTGCATACTGCATATAGTGTATTTATTTTTAATTATTTTTTTAATTATTGTAATTTGTACACTCTTTTTGCCTACATTCCCCCTGTGTTGCTGTGTCAAATTAGAATTTCTCCCACAGGGATCAATAAAGGAACATCTTATCTTTTCTTATGGATAAAATAGTCAATTATGAAAGTAATTGTTTGTCATGATTATATGATGGTATTGTGCTTGTGTTTCTGTTGATGACCGGAGTTATGTGATGTAATACAACAGTGGAACATAGTTTATTGGTTTCAAGATCAGTTTCATTATTGTTTTAGTGACTGTACATACATTTGACATATTGTGATATTGCAATATTGGGAAAATGTTGCATAAAATATAAAAACACCCACACTGACGTTCCACAGTTGTTGTCTCCACATGGTATCTCTCTGTAGCTGCTGTAGAACCAACAGAGGTCAGCTAGAAGTGAAGATGAAGCTTTAGTGACAGGACATGTGCAGAATGATTATTTCCCCTCCTCTTTGTCTACCCACACTGCACAGAAACTTTGTTGTCGTCTCGAATCCCGTCAGTTTCCTGCTGGCCACCGTGGCTTTCGAGGAGGTAATGATGCAAGCCGGTGCTTAGCGTAGGCCCACGCACAAACTCAGCCTGCAGCGGCTTCACTGTGGGCCTCCATGACGCTCAGGGTTTCACCTCCCAGAAAATACATTAATGATGACATCGATTGTTTTTTTAGAGTATTTGCTGTTTATTTCTGTGTGTAGGAAGAAATGACAGAGAAGAAATCTGTTGCCACGTCTTAGCACTTTTTTGTAATGTATTTTTGATGTCACAGTTTGTTATCCTTATTTAACTCAAAATTAAGAATCACATGCCCTCTTTAGGTGAACAAGCATTAGTTTTATTTTAAAATAGCATCTACCTAAAGAACTTCAAAAACCTCAATTTCAGCCAATTTGCAATGTGATATTTATGTCACGCAAATGAAGTGAAACCAACAGAAGGAAAGGAAACTATTCAAAAATAATGATGGATGATTTGGAAAATGATCAGCATGAAATCTAAAGCACAGTGAGTTTGCAGGTGAAGATGTCAAACATTGGAGCACTAATGTAATCCTCGAACAACGTCCAAGGCTGTTGTGTGAGCTCCCGAAAATCGAAGTGAAGCCACATCCGCCTGTCAGCTCTGGATTATTCTGTTAGTACTAGTTAGTTAGTAAGTTCATCACAGGTGTGGACAAGAAAATGCAAAGTCACACACTGATGCCAGCAGACAGTGCTCATTTTTATTAGTAACAGTTGGAGCAGATGGATCTCAATACTAACATACCAGTGTAATTCAGTTGATGTTGACAGTTGGCAGATAAAATGAAATGTACCATGCGTGGTAATGACAGATTATATTTACAATTCCAGTGTGTATAGTGGCCATTAAAGGGATAGTTTGACATGTTGGTAAATACGCTGATTCACTGACACTTATTCTGGCGAGAGTTTTCCTGCCTGCAATTATAACCAGTTGTGTTAAAACAAACAACTGAGTCGGAGACACCGCCACTGGGGATTAAAGAACCAGTGGGTGGGATTTAGTGGCATCTAGTGGTCAAGTTTCAGATTGCAACAAACTGAAGAACCGCTTGCCTTCCAACCGTGTAAGAAAAAGTACTGAGGCTGCGAAACTCGTGGAAAATGTGAAAAGCCCTATCTAGATCTAGCCAGTGTTTGGTGGCTGTTCTGGGCTACTACATAGAAGAGGACCCGCTCTCTCTATTCTAAGGTAATGAAAACACAATGTTTCTTATTTTCAGATCATTTTATGCTAATGAGAAGAAATAAAACAACGATTGTATTCCATTTCAATAGATTACAATAGATCCTCCTGAATGTGACACATAGGACCTTTCATCTTAAAACATGAATTAATAGATCATGAAAGGAACTGAACACAATGCTCTGGCGTTCAGTGTTTATCCTCTTCAGCCAGATATTTAGCATTCGGATTGCTGATTCAAACATTAGCAGGTTTTCTGAAGTCTGTAATGCAGTTCTATACGTCCACTCTGTCGAGATATGAATCCCACTGTGTTTAAACCTGATGGCTTTAGGGGAAGTCTGTGGAGCAACTGAAGCAGAGAAACCAGCCGTGCAACATCTAGTCTTTGTTTACATAGTTTGAATGTCAGACTAAATGAGCTCTGTCGCTTCCTGCCAGCTCGTTGTTTAAAGGATCTTATGTCTTAGATCTTATCTGCTTTTTGCGAGGTGTTAGAAGAAGAGCTCTTGTTTTTTTAATGCTCAGCTCGTCTGGCTCAGAGTAGAGTTGTATGAGATCAAGAAAGGAATAAAAGCTGTATACATAATACTCTGTACTCTGTCTTACAGGGCTTTTTGATTCGTGTTTTATCGAACAAACGTCTGGTATGGATGAAATCTTCTAGGAACAGATTAAACATGTTGTGAATCAGAGGAGAGGAAGGAAACGGCCCAGGTTTCACCCAAGGCTGTCTAGATAAAATAAAGGAAGTTTATTTCCCAAAGAGCACAGACACTTAAAATGATTTATTCATTCTTAATTCTAATAAATAATTTACATTTCAACTTGAAAAAGCAGCCAGTCAGACTCCAGAGTTACAAATCTAACTTGATATGTCCAGGACTTGAAATAAACTATGTGGCGAGAAGAATAGTAATCTTATTTCTTTATTTTTTTCCCTTTTCATTGTAAACAACACAAAACAATCCGTACCAATCTGGCTAGAACTCTAGTTACACCTCCTTTTGTTAAGGTGCAATGGATGAATGTGTTTGAGACAACAAAATGCAACATGCTGGAAAGTTTGAACCTCCAAAGAGCTGAGCCATGGCAGATTTCTGCTCTGTGTGTGGACTGTTGAGACAGGTTTTTGCAGTCTGAGACAGTTAATTAAGCTCTTAAGACCAGAATCTTGAAGCAGAGTTTTAGTTGATGTGCGATCTGCAGCAGCAGCAGCACAGCTGGACAGCAGCCTGAAGCTACGAAGCTTTAACTACCTCATTGGCGTTCACCTCCACAGTAGAAAGCATAGTTGCTCAGTTACTTCCGAGTTTTTTTCTGCAGTTGTGCAGAACTTCAGGCCTAGCTTCTGTCATTTGTGTCTTCAGAGGAGGATGAGGAGCTGCTGCTGCTGCTGCTTCAATAACCTGTGGGTCCTTGAATTTTTTTCACATAGTTCTGAGTGAAGTTACACTGCTAATGCCTCTGACCATGTGGAGTTTTTGCTCAGCAGCATCTCTAAATATTCCCCACTCTGTATTTTTTTATATTTTAGTGTATTTGCTGCTTTTCTATGTTTTTATAGAAATGTAAACTGAACATGTTTGAAGTTTAGGCTGTAATTCAGACTAAACCAGGTTTCTGAACATTACCTTGGACTAATTTGAACTATTTTCTGACATTTTCAGACTAAAGGAAATAGATTTTTTGAAAGAAAATAATCAAAGACTTAAGGCAATTATGAAAATATGCACTGATACATAACATCAGAAAAAATGTTTGACATATAAAACAAAATTCAACAACTTATTTTGTTTTTTATTCATTTGAATCATGAATAATGAATTTGGACAGTACTGTTAAAGCAATCACATGATATCACAAATCTCTGTGCTTCACCTTGAGCCTTTTCTGATCTTAACTTAGCAGAGTGAAGAAGAAGAAGATATACTTTATTGATCCCCTAGGGGGAAATTGTTTTTTTCACTCTTTTTTTTTATACACACACACACACACACAGGCTGAAATGCACACT
>NW_023339762.1:5338751-5348988 GCF_004916995.1 Morone saxatilis | reverse complement strand
TTGTAGTGCCGAATGGGTGACCATTTTTAGCATGGCTAACGGTATTCTAGCTCAAAGCATTGCTGTGGTGTAAGTACAGCCTCACTGACCCACTCAGCAGCAGCTGTAGAATCTTAGTCTTGTTGGCTGGTCCAATGATGATCAAATGTTAAGAATAGTGACCAATTAATGTTCTGTCTTGATTGACTAATCAATTATTTACACCTGATCGTCACAGCTCCAGTGGTTTAAGAACTTTCAAGCTTACTTCCTTCCTAGTCCTCTTGAATGAGCGCAACAATGGTTTTTTAAGCTGTTTAGATGAACAGTGACCGCGGTACGCCCACTGCAGCAAGTCCAGCAGGCACTGCTGAAACTTGTTTTTTTTATCCCTGACTGGAAAACCTCTTCCTCCTCTCTTGCTCATCGCATTCACCTACACAAACCCCCAGCAGAATAAAAATAAATTACAACAGATCAGTGGGAGTGTACTGAATACAGAGACTGGTGACACATAACGGTGTTTGAGGATATGAGGGGGGAGTTTAGACCCAAGAAAACCCCCTGTACAGCAAAATATTTGAAGTGTAAGGTTGGACTAAACCTTTTAGTCCATATGTTCTTATTTTAGTTGTTATTTTTCAGTCATTTATATACAGTATGTAGATTGAGTTCTTGTTGATGAGTGTGTTGAGACAGCATTACACACTAAAGAGAGGGCTTGTGTTCTTTCTTTTTAAATGAAAAAGATGTTTGTTGTATCTGGACCCTTGTGATGACATACCGGTAAGTCATTCCTATACACACTTACTCATTCAGGTTTGTACTTTCTCCCTTCAGGCCAGCAGTATGAAGAATATCTGTCCATACATGTCTTTATAGTGAAACGTGCTACTTTATGAGTACACCTGTACAGTCTATGTAAATACAACAGCTGCCATAAATTCTACCCTTTATGAGTCTTATAATGTTCGTTGTTCTGTTAACACTGTGGGAAATATGTAAGCTCTGTGTTGTAGTGGACTATATTACATTGAATTTGGTTATCCCTATATATTACCGGATTGCAGACCCTTTTGTTTTTATTATACAGTCCAGTATGGCACCATTACTAGGGATACGGTACCGAGTACCTCGAGTAACTCGAGTACAAAAAATGATTGAGGAATTTCCTCTGCCTCCAAGCCCTTGTTTAATTAAATTTAAAGCCTCACGTTTCTCACGGATTTCTTTTAGTGTGACACAACGTGCTTATGTCACAGGCTATGTGTCCCTTACAGTGTTGATTAACGGTGTTTAAGTGTAACGACATTATTTTTTCAGTACCGAGTAATCTAATTATTATTTTTCCCATCGTTGCAACGCCGTTACCGTTACTGAGAATGTAAAGTGGGCCGTTACTACAATTGGTGGAATGAAGTGCAGCGGTGTCAGGCTTCGCCGGGACCGAAAACAGTGAAAACAGCGAAAATGAGGCAAACGCAGCAAAGCGAAAGTAATAAGAGGAAGAGACAGAAGATGTCGAAGGATTATTTTAAATTTAAAATGAAGGACAACATCGTGGTGTGTGTACATGCAAGATGGAGCTGGCATACCGTAGTTTGAAGTAATTTTATTTATTTTTACTGGCTTTGACTGGAAACAGTTTACTACTTTGCATAATATGTATAATAAATAAATGTCAGTTTTTCTTAAAAAGGAAACAAATTGGTTGCTATTATTAGTGATCTGTCCTTGTTTTTTATTGATATTTATAATTGGGCTTAATTAGCAAAAGTATGTTTTATCCCGATTACTCCGATTAATCAATGGAAATTTCGATAGAATACTCGATTACCAAAATATTCTGTTTGGATCACTCAGACAGCGCCGTTATCTGCAGTACTCTGGAGGCCGATGATATTTATGAGTCTTCATAAATAAATAGGTATTGACAGGTTGGGCGGCTTGCATCATGTCCCTGGATCAGCCTGCAGTTTGACTTGGTGCTTCTGGTGACTAATAAAGTCCCCTGAGGCATCTCTACTGCTACTCCGCACGCCACTCGTTTGTTGAGATGACGGCCTGCTCTGTTGTCCCCCTGCAAAGACGCCTGAGACTTTTTGTCTCCGCTACGGTACCTCCATGTACTTGTGCAGTAAAGTGCAAGTTTAGATTTTTGAAAGAGAAAGGTTTGATGAATAGCAGCTCACACATTCTTGGGACAACTTGCACAGGTGTTGAGTTTGTCTTTATGCCAAGTGTCTGGTGTCTGTCATTTAGATTTGTGCTTCTTTTCTTTGTTTCGATGCTTCCTTTGAGACAACTTAACGGTATTCTGATACTGAGTAATTGAGCTGTTGAGTTAAAAAAAAAAAGAAGCAATCCCACACTGTATGTCGTGTCTTACTTTTTGTCGTTCCACCTACAGCTAGTTCCTTCAAGAATGACACTGAATCCTCTGTGAGAGGTGAACTTTGTAAAGGACTTCAATGGGTGCAATCCACTCACACAAACTGATGTGATGAATAATGTGATTCAGACAGGTCAGTCAAGTCAATAGAAAGATGAGTAGACGTGAATTCACCCACTGTGTGAATCTACACAGACAGTCCAGTGGTCAAATGACACTGCCATTTATCTTCCATATGGTGGCCATTTTAGCTCAGTTCTACCAAATGTCCACCTTTCCTCCACTGCTTTGATTTTGACCGTTCTTTTTTTAATTCTATCAAGTACGACTTTATCAAAGTCAAATACTAAATCAATGTACTCCCTTTTAGCAAAATATATATTGTTTCCATTTAGATCTTAATCTCCAAATATAACATTTGTGTAACATGCTGATAGAAACTTACTGACTTCTGTTCTCTTTCAGAGTGTCATTATATTTTCCAAAGCATTGAAGCGTGAGCAGTAACTCAGTCACATGTTAGGGCTTTTGTGTAGCACAGTGTGATTCTCTTTACTTTTCTTTTTCTTTTTTGTCTTTTACAGAAAGCTTCTCTATCATGTTGAGTCTTAAACTGGGGCTCCAGCAGGGCTCCATCTCGTTTAATCAATTTGTCACTTTAATGTTCAGTTATCAGCAGCTATCTATCAGACCCTAAATGAGCAGAAGGAACTCCAACAAAACATTAGATTTTTCTTTTTTTACTAAATGTTTCCATTGTAATCTAGTACGCATACAAAATAAATTGGTATTGTAATCAGTCATTTCAATATGATGATTTTTGGCATTAATAAGCGACAGCCCACACACTCCTGTATGTTTCTATTGTTCCTTTGTATTCTCGTGAACTATTAATTGAGTGGAGGTACTGTAAAGCACAAAGGCTCTGCAAATCTCTGTGAAATTGAAAATGATGCCTTTTGTATAAGCAATCAGTTTGCCTTTCATAGCCGATCCCTTCAGACCAAAGTCACTTCTGATTGAATTTCTCCCTTCATACCACCCAATCATCCTTATTCAAACATTTTAATTACCTCTCTACGTGTCAATTATCAGAATCTCACATTACCCTCACATTACCCCACCACCTCTAATTTGGCTTCCATCAGCTTTACCCTCCTATCCTTGAGGGGGGCTGGGAGGCCGGACAAATGTTGGCGTTTGGAGTGAAATGTCTCAACCGTTGGATGGATTGCCTACATTTGGTACAGACACAAAATAAAGCCTTACTAGCTCGGCTCCTTACATGCTTGCTCGTAACTTTTTGAAGATTTGAGTCTCCAAGATTGACAGTGTTAAAAACATGGACTAACTTATCAGAGTTTTGGACAAATTAGAACATTAGTAGCAATCATTCATGAACGCTGGATCGATTCGATTCAGGAATTAGGCCAGCTGTCTTCTCTATAGAGAAAAGCCAACAACAGTACTTCCCCCTGCCCTTCCTCCTGTGCATTCATAGGTATGTGCTCATTAGGGTATAATCACCTGAAAATAACAATCGTGTTTTCGTTTATGACGACAGAGGGTGCAGGTCCTCTTCCACGGAGGCTGCCATGTGTTGAAAAACTCCAATGTTGAACTTGCCATGTTGAGGCTTGCCAATGTTGAACGCCATGTTGAGGCTGCCATGTTTGAACTGCCATGTTGAACTGCCATGTTGAAGCTGCCATGTTGAGGCCCCATGTTGAACTGCCATGTTGAACTGCCATTGTTGAGGCTGCCTGTTGAACTGGCCATGTTGAGGCTCCATGTTGAACTGCCATGTTGAGGCTGTCATGTTGAACTGCCATGTTGAGGCTGTCATGTTTCAGCTGTAGCCCAGAACAGACTAACCAAACACCGTCTCTATATAGGGCCTTTTGCGTTTTGGAGCCACAGAAGTTTCTCTTGTAAGCATGGAAGGGCAGGCTGTATTGAGTTGGTTGCAATCTGCAACTTCTACACTAGATGCCACTAGATGTCACACACTGGTCCTTTTTAAATACCCCAAAAAGTGTGTGTGTCATTAATTAGTTATCATGAGAAAACGATCTTTGTTATATCGAGATAATAAGTCGTTATCACGATATAACAGTGCATAAAAAAATAAATAAATCCATGGCCGTTCTCGGCTTCCGTATACTGTGGCAGTCTCTGTGTGTAAGCTCTGCTTATGACTGTGCATTTAATAGTTTTGGATTCACAGATGTTTAATTTTCCTCACCTGCACTGATATTCTCCACTGAGATTTTGATGTTTGGTATTTGATAAATGAGGACATAAAAAACTGTAAACTGGGAAAACGTGGGGCTTTTTTTTGTTTTACCCCCTCATTTATTTCTCCTGAGCTGTTGAAAATATTTCTTTGCTCTCAACCATGTTAGTTTCAGTCCCTGATCAGGGTTTCTGCAGCAAACAGCACGTGTTTTAACTCTCTTTGATCCCTCCACCCAGCACATATAATGATCACCCGCGGAAACAGGGATTATTTTATATGCTTTCCATGCAGGGCCTCACATTTAACTCCATCCATACTAATGAAGGAAATGGGAAAACTGTTCCTGAATCTGGCAGGCTTCAGAATGTCATCTAACAAATGACTAAATAATGACGAATAAAGGTGGATGTTCTTTTATGTTTAATCGTTAACTGCTGGCATAGTTCCCAGATTTTCATTTGACTATCCTCCTATTCCATATAATTCAGTCTCACCAAAACTAAGTTGGTGTTTACATCTACACCCTCTTAATAATCTATATAACATAATATTTTATTATTTGTGATGACCCACTACTGATTGACCTACAGTATTATTGACTTGTATTACTGCGAGTCAATTCACACACATATAAAAAAAAATATATATGTATATGAATGATCATATCTAGCAGTTTACAAACCTCATTCAATCATTAGTTTTGGATTACTGTTTTAAAGCCCTTGAGTTTGGCATTAATTGGGCCATTGCCATGTTGAATTTTCTGACATAATGTGAGTTTCCACTCGTCCATAGCACGAAGCAATGGCGGCTCACCCTGTCAAGCATGTTTTCGTACAGATAAAGTAGTACACTAAAATATGTTTATGAAAAGATCTGAGGCAAGAAATAGGCAATGCAGTAGCAGAATCAGGCAGCACTGTCTGGTTTGGCAGTTTGATCTGGGTTTCGGATGGTGCGCTGGACAGACTCACTGAGAATGGCTTGTCAATCACAAAGTAGCCAAAGCCTAAAGCAGACCCTGCTTTATCGTCCGACTCATTAGGAAACTGTTATTGAGGCTCAGTCTGCTTGGACTTTGTTTTTGCAGCCCATGGAGCTGCCCCCTGCTAACCATTACAAAGAATGGTAGTTCTCAATATCATTTTTGTTCTTCCTTTTTTTGAAGTTGTGTATTACATTGGTGTATTGACAGCTAGATACAGCGCGGCCAGTCAGCTGCCAGTGTGTCCTAGTGGTCAACTGCAACTAAAAATTACACAAAGATTGGAAGCAGTGATAAATGGCTAACTTGGCTCTGTCTCAAGTTCTAAAATAAACCTCAGAAGCTCAACTGTTGACATGTTGTATCTATTTTTTTATATTTGAACACAAACACAAATGTAAAACCACAGGTTTTGGATGCAGTTGCATGTAAAGCCGTTTCCTGATGAACAAGAACAATGGCACGTAGAATTTGTCATTCTCTCAGTATACTGGAACAACATTATGCTCCTTCAGTGATATTCCTTACATAGTCTCCTTACATATTACACATACACATACAAATACACAATTGAGTGACTTTGGGGAGCCTGAATAGGTTGCCAGATGTGATCAGTGAGCACAGGTTTGGTGTTGGTCTCTGTATAGGCACAATGGCACAAAACCTGGCAACCTCTGTCATGACAAGACTGAATGTTAAACAGAACTGCACCACTTTTAAATATTAGTCTGTTTACAGGTGTTTGTGAGTACTACTGCATATGTCAGAAACGCTATGTAAAGCCTTTTCTGTCGTCGGAGGGAGCAGTGTAAAGTACACTTTTTCAAAGGATGTCACTGGAGCATCAGTTGGGTCTGAAGACTACAGGTTAGGAAAAAGTTTTATTTTGCATAATGTAGGTACCAGGGTTTGACAGGGAAAAAGACAATATCTCTAGTTGTGCTGCATATATATATTTTTTTACTATTGTGTATTATTTCTAAGTAAGACTGAGGTTGACTTTGGTTGTTGAGGGAAACTGTCTCCCAAGTTTGTCATGGCTGATTCTCCCCCACAGCGTCTCTGTTCTGTGCTGATAAAGACACCCACACACAGCACATACAGGCCTTCTTTCCTTACATATAGTATATAACTTGAAGAAGCAGCTGCCCATATCGACCTCGTTAACATGAAATAATTGATGTTAGTTGTCCTTGGTGTTTTGCTGTTTGCAGAACAGAGCAGCAGTCAATTTTGTGTTAAATAATTGACATCCTTGTTAAGAGCCCCTGTCTGGTCTCGATACTCATTATTGATCCAGTGTCAATACAGCAGGGAGGTGGAACTCACCTGAAACCATCAATTTTTTTAAATGAAGAACAACAATAATGAATCTTATCATATTTTACAGTGATGGTGCAGCACAGTAAAAGTTTGGGCTTGTTGGGCTGTTTTATATCAGCTCTCGTAAAGTACAACACAATGTGCGTAGTAGGGTGTCTGTCTTATGATGCCCATGGCACATCTTTTTTTATCATACATGCAGAAGAGGCAGTCGAGGTACAAAAGCTACGTTATACGAATACTGTAAGTGAATATGATAAAACTGCTTTCCTGAACAGTTGATGTGTGTCAACACGCCATCAGTGCATTCTCCTCTTCCTAACTGTATCTGTTTCCATTCCAAGCTATCACAAATTTTAATTGAATTTCAAGCAAATTGGTAAAAGAAAATGTGAATTAATGCTTGTTTTCCTTTCACTACCAATTATCAATTATTAGGAGTTACTTCATTGAGATAGGAGCAGTAGGTGGCACAGATTCGCCAGTATGATTCTTGATTTTTGCAGTACTTGGTTATCTTTTAAAAACAACAACATAGATGCAACATGGATTTATGCCATCGGACTCTGTTGCCAAAACCAGTAATTTTACCTTGTATATAATTGTAAAACACACTTCAAACTGGAGCGAAACAAAATAAAACTCACCAAAACTGTCTTTGTTAGTCTCAGCAATGCTGATTTAGTCGAAAGAAACCCTTAACTTCCTGAACATTCACTCATATACTCAAACTAATTGACACAATGTCAAATAACCAGCAAGAATCTGTACATCGGCCCCCAGCCTCAGACGTAACGGCTCAAGCTTAATGATGGATTGATAATGTTATCGGCTATCCGTGACCCGTCTTCAAACTTAGAAGCTGTAAGTTTTGCCATGTTTTATGTTTATGTAGTGTTCATATTGTTCTTTAGCCTGCTGAACGTTGCTTTAGTATGTCGCGCTGCTTACTGCCTCAGGCTGGGGGACTCATGTCCTCTTATTGAGGGACAGTCGAGAGAAACTGTGAACGTTGAGCCTCAGCATCAGTAGTAGATTGGATGTGGGAACTGTTTTTTCATGTTGCTTTTTCTGGACTTGCAGTGCTTTATAGTGCTTTAGCTTTGTTGTTATCCGGAAACCTACTATCCTCCTACCTGAAGCCTTTTCTGTCGTAAAAGTGAAACATGAAATACATCTATCAAAGTGTAATCCCACGTAAATCCCACATCCGTGCAGCTTGTCTATCAGTCTCATGCTCTCACTCTCTTCTGTCAGGCTCTTGAAGCGGTCAGAAGGATTTTCTTTGGCTCTTTTTTCAGACTTCAGTCTTATTGAGCTCTTCAACATGGTGTTCTGTGACAGCTATAATTTTACTGCTTTACAGATGATCTGGCTTTAGACCATTTCTGAAGTAAAGATATCAACTCATTTTCACTCATTATGAATTTATTTTCCTCTGTGGCAGAAAAACAACTCACACGAGCTGTCAGAGGCTCCTGAGGATTCTTCTGGACTAATTACACACTAACTTGAAATGTCTATATATGGACTTGCTAGCCCAACCACATAGAGATCCAAAGTCCAGACAGCCTCTGCTGTTTTCTCTTTGGATATTTTAAGATAAATTGACATCCACTACAGCATGTGCTCTTAGAAATAGGAACCTGCGTGATTTAAACAAACTTAAATGATGATCAGAAGAAACTACAGCTGGCATGGAAATTTACCAGCATGGCAGCATGTCATTATAACTTGTTTGTTGTTGTTATAAAAGTCTCTTCTAGTCATTTTCTCCCAATTTTTAGCTGTATTCTCAGTGTTCTCCTGTCCTGCTGTTATTACAGACATGGACTGGGAAATGGTGTTTATTAAAGGCAGCAAAAAACAGAAATATTGAATTGAACAATTATATACAATTGTCTTTAACTAAACATATGTTTAGAGTAAACCACCTGGCACACTACACTATAGAGAAAGGGCTCAACAGTTGACATTTCAGCGGGAGTTTTTTCAGGCTCTGACAGGTGACACTGCAACGTATTTTGCTGGCGATGAAGTGGTTTGAATCGGGTTGTGTCACCACGGCTGCAGCTCTCTGGATGCTGTAATCTAATAAAAGACTTCAACTTCCCCTGCGCAGCGATGATCAATTGATTTAAATGGCCTCAGCAGAAGAGCCGAGGCAGCGCTCCGCTTCTATTTTTATCCTTCCACTGGTGAAGTCACAGCCGTCGTCTCCCTTATCCCCAGTCCAGTCTTTTCAATCTCATCCTCCCCTCTCCTCCTCTATCTTCTTTCTGTTTTTTCTTGCTCCGTCTCCTCCGTCCTCCCTGCTCTTCTCCCGTTCTTCCTTCCCTCTCATCCCTCGGCTCTTGTTGCCTGCCGCGACCCAGTGGAGAGCTTTTCTGCCTCATTGGCTCGATCCACCAGCAGCCATTAGAAAGTAGAGGCTTCAGTCGGATTCCAAAAACTCATATAGCTGCTACTTCCTTATTCTCCTGAGCCTCAACGCCTGTTTTCACCATTCAGACCTGAGCTTTTTCATGCACTCTTATCTAGGCTGGGTGACTTCAAGTGCAACTGCTAAATCAACCTTTAACAGCCACATCTACAAAAATGCCATCACCAGTCAGCCTTGATAGAAGAGAGAATCAGTCAATTCTCATCCTCTGTTTCTCAGAGGGTGAACAACCATGACCAAGCCCATAGCCAGTTGTAGATTGTTATGATTCATGGACATCTCTTGAATTAAGTGAAAAGGTAGTGAACCACAGAGCATTTGCTACCAAGCTGTGAGCAAACAATATTCCACAAAAAAAGCAAAACTAACAGTTTTGTGCAGTAATTACCTTGACCTTGGCAGTCTGTCTATTAGGGCTGAACCAAGTGCTTGGAAGATTTGACCGTTGCCATGGTAATTGACATCTAAATCTTTTGTTTTGTTCAGTTTATGATATAAAACGAACTATAATATTTTTTAACATGCTAAATAATTTAACATAGACATAGTGAATCAGTTGTAGTTGAAGTTGTGGAGAGCCGCTTCTCTTTCTCTTAATCTGTGCTGCTTGCCTCAGTATTGTAAATTGCAGCACACTCACTAAACTTCCCACAAGCATTTTGGTCTGCATTCATACCAGTAAAGAACAACTGTATTTTCGGATAACATACGATACGAGGTATGTCTGTGATCAGTCTGGCTCTAGAAATGGCCCAGCATGTAGCAGCAGAATTTTTGAGTTTCATATATGGTTGAAGCTCAGGTGTCCAGCAGACAAATGCAAATGAAACCATATCTTTACAATAGTTTTAGCTTTTCTACTGTAATGGTAAATGG
>NW_023339762.1:5326822-5338651 GCF_004916995.1 Morone saxatilis | reverse complement strand
CTGCCTCCGAGCCACAGCCGCCCCATACTGTAGTATCTGTTTACCTGTTTTGATAATGCCACTGATTGGTGTGGCCAGCTGGTAGTCCAAACAAGGTTGTGATTGACTGAGTAGGTTAGCTCCATCATTCCTGAACGATTACAGTCACTGTCATTTACATTGCTCTCATGCTGCATGGACTCTGAAGCTTAATCATTCCCAGCCCTGGTTCACACTGCCCACCTGAACAGCTGTGTGTGGCACGTGCGTGGTGTTTACAGCGGCAGCGTATCAGCTGCCTTTCTGCTGCCAGCACTATCTTTCTATACTGAGTTTGCCTTGATAAATACCATACAATGAAAGCCTTGTGAATGAATGGATTCTGTCCACAGAAAGGCCTGACAGCTTTTAATCTGAAAGTATTCAGTTAAAAAATACATGTATTTATGTTTTCCATGGCTGTGATCTACAGATAGAGGCATTCATACTGTAGTGAAAGGTGTACATGTTGCTGGTATATTGTCGATATGACCATGAACAGTCACTGTCTATTTTTGCTGGGAACTGTGCACGGCTCCCAGAAAAAAAAAGCTGAGACCTCAACTCTAGTGAAGTGAAGCAGCTGAGAAGCGCAGCTTACACGGGCAATGTGACTGCTCTAATCTGTTAACATGGGTACAGAAATAAAAAGCAAGAGCCACGTACACGTGCTGCTCAGGTAGACAGTGTGAGCGAGCCGCCGGCTGAAGCACGTCCGTGTACATCACCTGACGGTTCCTTCAGTGTAGGATGGTGAACACTTAATACTGTAACACCGTTCTCATCATTAAACTGGTGTTCACGTAGATGCCGAGATCCAACAACGAGAAAGAAACAATATGAGGAAACAGCTGAGGAAACAGCGATTGCAGCAGTGCTTCCTTCCTCTGACACTGAGGGACAGATTCTTGGATCTGAACCAGAAATCACAAGCTGAAAATCTGTAAAGCTTTTTACATATTGCCACAGTTGTGTAGTCACTGTGGTCACTCCCACCTGGATGGCAAAGGGGCAACATTCAGCATCTGCCATTGTTTATTCAGGTGGAGAAAGAAACGGTGATGCAGAAATAGTTCATAGCTGCTGTCAGAGTAAGAGTCCAAGACATTAGGAGTGAAAAATCAGTTGGACCGTTTAGTTTCATAATGTCTTCATTAACAGTGTATGGGTAAGGCCTGTGGGGTTTAGCCATACTAGCAGCATGGTTCTCTGTCTGTCTGTCAGTCCACCACTGTTTAACAGTATGACATTTTGTATTCAACTTGTATGATCAGCGTAGGATGAATCCTACTGAATTTGATGACCCCCTGACTCTGCCTGTAGTTCTCACTTATCTGAAGAAATAACTCTCCACTATGATAAATCCTCCTGACCTTGGTGATCCTCTGACCTTCCCTTTAGTGCCACTGTGAAGTTCATATTTGTGCTTTCGTGTGAAATGCCTCAACCACGGATTGCCATGAAATTTGTTACAGACATTTAAGTCGTTCCCCAGGAGAAATAGGACCACTGTGATTCCTTAACTTTTCATCTATGCCATGCTAGCATTAGCATTCACCTCTGTCACTGTTGTGCTCAAGTACAGGTTTTTCCATGGGGTCTAAAAACGTCTAAAATCCAATAAATCTCAATTTTAGGACTGAGTTCAATTACAGCCTCACAGACTGTAGACTGTTTTGTCCTAAAATGCTATAATTTGACCATAAAAATGATCTGGAGGCCAGAGGGACATACTTAATAAATTCATTGCAACCACACAAATGACCTTTGAAACAACCTGTGGATACCTCCATATGTATACTGCACGATACAGTTCAGCAATTTACATGATCAACAGTGCTGTGAATGATAGTGCTGAGTAAGAGCAGTTGACCCTGATTAAGATCATGAAAGGAAAAGCTCTAAATGAGTACATCCTATCATTAAACATTTATATCCTGATGACACTGTTTTCTTCCGGGATGACAAAACCTCGATCTAAAGTACACAAGGGATCACAGACTGGTCTGATGACAATTATGTAATGTGACTCATATTCTGTGGCCTTTACAATTACCTCACCTCAACCCAATGAAAGTGTTCAAATTGTTAGATGGTGCTTTCTGCCAACACTATTAAAATGAATGACAAATCTCTGTACACTTTTGGTTTTGCAACTTGTTGTGTTTGTATGTGATCCTGTGCAGGACAGTTTGTCTGTCTGCTGGGAGGTTTAGGACAGAAGTTTGATGATTCCTGACAGTTTGAAAGAAGAGAAGCAGCTGAGGATGGATTCTTCACACCTCTGTGTGGTGAAATCTAATTTTAAGTCGTGGTGATATCTGTGCCTGGGTCTACAGGATATGAGGCATTGAGCAATACATCTTCAGAGGAAAAGCAGTGATGATAAATGTCCTTGTAAGGGAAAGCAGATGATTGTACAGATGGACCGGACAGACACAGGAGGCCTAATATGATCATAAAATACATTATTATAAGATTCTAACAGTAGTTACCTTATGAGATTTCAGAGCATACAAAAGTTTGTGCTTCAGTTATCTGAACAATTTTCAGTTTTTTTCAGTTTTGACACATTTTCTCAGATTTTAACCAACAGTAAATTTGGTAGGAAACTTTTCTGGTTTTAGGTTTTGTTCCAATGAAGGGACATCTAAATACTACAGCATAAAATCAGAATTTAGGCATTAGTGTTCTTTCAACTTTCTGGCAACTGTTTTTTTAAGAAAAAAGCCCTTTACTGTTTCAACATAACAATGTCTGCGTCCCCAGTACCCTGATCCACAAAGACATGGTTTTCCCAGTTTGGTGTGGAAGAACCTGACCGGACTGCACAGAGCCCTGAGCTCAACCTCAACCAGCAACTTTGGGATAAACTGGACTGTGGTTGAATGGGAGCAAAGCCCTGTGGCAGAAGAGTGGAGCATGTTCGCGCAGTACATTAAAGGCCATGGTTTTGGAATGACATGGTTAACGATCATATATGGCTTCATTTAGCACCCCATGGACTGTACGTTCCTACACGTGTCCACGTCCAGCTCTGTGTCTACATCTGCATCTGTTTTGTCGTATATTCAGGTCTTTATTTGTGATGTGGACATTTTGCCCGAGGGTGGAGTGAGTTGCATAGAAAGAATGACAAATCCAAAGTTTGGTCTGAATGTGGCGCTAGAGGAAAGGTCAGGGATCACCAACAGTTATCATCACTGGGAAAAATAGGTACCATAGAAGGAGGTCAGTACAGACCACTGTGATGACACAAAATGTCGTCCTCTGTCTCTGTCAGTCAGAAAAGCCCCTGGAAATGGCAGAATTTGTGTACTAAAAAAAATATGACTGTGAGAAACTGAAGGAAGCAGATATTTTGAATGTTTATCAATTCAAGGATATAGTGAAGTCAAAATGTTTCTCAAATATTATCAGACCTACAAAGCTTCACTGACCCTGATCCGACCTCCTTTAAACCCCTAAAGTCATTGTGTGAAGGAGGATGAAAGTCATAAAGATAAAATATATTTTATCACAACAGTGTGTTTTGTGTGTGTGTGTGTGTGTGTGTGTGTGTGCGTTGCGTGTGGACAATGACTAGCTGCAGACAGACTGCAGCGGTCAGCTGGTGGTGTTTATAAAGGGAGGGGAGGAAGTGTTTGTCTACGGGGAGTGCTCACTCTTACTCTCAGAGCTGCACAGACTGACTGGTATCTGTGTACAGGAGATAAGACTGAGAGGAGGTCTTGAACAATAACTGAGACTAAGAGGTAATGAGAGCAGTTTGATGCTCAGGAATGTGGAAAATGATTTGGAGTTTGCAAAATGGATTTAACTGAGAGAGAAACATCCAGGTAGTAGGGTGGAGAGAGATTTATTATCTGGTTTGTTGGTGCCTGATGATCATACACTGCGCGATAGCAGTAAAAGGTTATATTTCAGACCTACGGTTAGTTTATTTTTCACAGAGAAATGTAACATACCAGCATTCATATGATTAGAGTCAGTGCAAGAAAGCTAAAATTGTTCAGTTGACTTCATATTGTATATTGCTTGTTCTTTATTTAGATCCCCCTCAGCTTTCTCAAAGGGTTTCTAGTCATCCAGGAGTCCACATAAAATAGAAAATGTTAAAAATAATACACGATTTATGAAACAAGAAAACACAAACCAAACCCAAGAAACGGAGAACAGGTCTACTGATTTCACCTATTAAGGAGAAACAATAAAAACTCTACCCATACTGTATGTGAGTTACTATTTATGGGATTGTGCAGCAAGATTTATAAGTAGCAGTAATCCTTAAAAGTTACAAATCCCTGATTGTAGTAACTTTCTTTATCTGGACCCCATGTCAAGAGTGTGATAAGGAAAAATCTATTAATACTGTGTAGAGACTTGATCATTAATATTAATGAAGTCATTTATCAAATAGTGAGCCTAATGGTAATAAGAGTCTATGCTCGAGCATCTGTTCTTCATCCAGCTCTACTGGCCCTGCATGCTAACGTGCTGATGTGCTATAAGGTTAGTTGCAAACGGTCTGAATAGTTTGATCTTAAGTTGTATTACCTTTATTTTTCAGCAATGATACACATAGTGTAACTCTTTTAAACTGAGTTCCTTACAACCATGTTGAATGGAAGTAATAGGAGCGGTGCTTGTTTTTGTCATATTACAGTTATTGGTTTTCTGTTTGAGTCATTTTTTAGCACTCTGTCTGTCCTGCAGCTTACTTCACGTCAGGCATCACTTTAGGTATCGTGCTGCACTTTATTTCACAGTTGAACTGTTATTAGTTGTTAGTTTTGTGATTTGTTGTTGTTTGCTGTTGTATGAGTATGTATGTTCGTGATGCCGATTGGCAGCAGCTGCACTAGTGGTGCTGACACGCATGTGCTGCATGTGTTGTTGCCATGACGATTAGGGGAGTCGTCATACTGGTACCATGCGGCACAATCAGGAGAGGACTGTCTGTCTCCATTTTTGACAGATAATTACACGTATAGTGGCTGTTAATGTACAGACATTTGGGGGTTTCAGCTTTCTTTCTCTTCCCAGCTCTTGTCCCCTGACTACACTTATGTTTTCTCTTCTGGGATGTGTGCTGTTAATTCATTGATTTATCGATGGACAGAAAATAGATTTTTATAATCCATTGATTTCTTTTTTTTATTCCCTTGCTTAAACTTCTCAAATGTGAAAATTAGATTTTTCTGTCCCTATATTCCTGACAGCAGCACATGAAACAGATAATCTGATAATCTCCACCTGACTAAGAATAACCAATCAGAGCCAGGAGCAATCTCTAACACGGTGTCAGTCACTGCTTGCGTGCACACTGTGCAGCCCCCGCCTCCACACATGCTCTCACTCCGTCAAGCTCAGTGTCTCCAGTGCGCCTCGTCAGGAGGAGCTGTGCCAACAACAGTGTATAGTAAAAAGTGTGTGTGAACATCCCAGCTCCACAGGGAGGATTGGATGCCGTGGCGCTGGTACCAACAAGTGGCAGAGGCATGATGACAAACAGTGGGGCACAACTTTTCAGGGGGTGCAGTGGTGTTTGTGTGTGTGGGTTGTACTAGCTGTGCGGCGTTTGTTGGCACAAAGCTGAGCATGTGTCTTTGAGAGTGTGTGAGGGAAAGAGCAGCCGCAGAAAAGAGCTGTCTGCTTTTAGCACAGGTCGTATATCGTTGTTCTAAAAGTTGTGTCATAATCTACCCGTCATTTCATGTTTTCTGATAGCAATTAGTTTTCAAAAGCAACGCTAGCTAGACAGCGTATAGTATGTGAGGTTAATACGCTCACTTGTCACCAACTGAACAGGGGGGTTGGATGGGAATCACTTGAGGTTACGCTGTATTACCCTCAGTGGTAATCTGTGAGAATGACAGCCAGCCTGCAGATTTTTCCATCACTGTTTCAGTCAATGACAGAAAATATTTCTACTTTATTAGGGATGCTTAGGTTACTTTAGTCAGCTATAGAGTGTATAGATAAGATCAGGTTGCAGCAACAGTAACTAAGAGACCATGTATTGTGTTTGCTGTTTATTTGTTTGTTTGTGTATTGAGGAAGTAGATCAGATGATTGATCGCACACTTTTTGTTTTCTTTTGTGCTTCTATTTTGTTTGAGGCGGCAAAGCGTTCAACACTCAGAACCCTTCCCTGCGGCTGCAAGCTATTATAGCAGTAAGAGCAGAAATCACCGATAACAGTGTCTCAAACCCGCAGCCGTCCAACACAAAACACAACTTCATGTTTCTGTTGGAAACATGACATGTTAGAGACAAACATGGGGTCCTGCATCTCCCAGGCGAGCTTCTGTGTGTGTGTGTGTGTGTGTCGTGTGTTGTGTGGTGTGTGTGTGTCTGTGTTTGTGAACACACACTCTGAGTGACCGTGAGCGACATAGATTTCTCCTCCTGTCACTTTTGCTGTGCACAAACTATTTCAGTCTGAATCAAACGTGTCTGAAAGCAAGAAAACAATCAGTCAATTTGTGGAAACAGTGTGATGGTTTAGTGTGTGTGTGTGTGTGTTGCCTTGAGGTTGTAGGAAGCTGGAGTGTTACTGGTGGCCAGTGTGAGAAGGAAAAAATAACTCCCTTGCATTCCTACCTAATTATATTAGATCTTTTGCTGCCAGTGATTCTAGTGTCTCAGGTTAGAGGAAAAGTTACAGGAAAGGAACCAAAGTTGAGTATCAATTTGACAATTTGAATGAAATTCTTGGTGTCACAGTTTGATTGAGAATCAGTTCATGCAGAACCATCCCCATTATCTAGTCCACTGAAAGGCATTATAAAACGCAACTGGCAGTTAAGCTGACGGGTAATGATCAAGATAACCATCTGGTTTGTGGGTGTATGCAGCTTTTTTTATTTGGAAAAAGAAATGAAGTGCAATAATTAGAAAGGTAGTATTCCTGGATAAGAATAGGTGTGATATAATATACTGTATTATTATACATGCACCAATCAGCCATAACATTATGAGCCCTGACAGGTACAGTGAGTAACACTGGTTATCAGGGCTCCTGTCAGGGGGTGGGATATATCAGGCAGTAAGTGAACATTTTGTCCTCCAGTTAATGAAAAATGAGCAGCGTGAGGATCTGAGTGACTTTGACAAGAACCACATTGTGATGGTTGGACGTCTGGGTCAGAACATCTCCAGAACTGCAGCTCTTGTGGGGCGGTCCCGGTCTGCAGAGGTCAGTACCTATCAACAGTGGTCCAAGGAAGAAAAAGAACCGGAGACTGGGTCAGGGGGGGTCAAGGCTCACTGATGCACGTGGGGATGAAGGCTGGTCCGTGTGGTCCGATCCAACAGACGAGCTCCTGTAGTGCTGAAACAGTTCATGCGGTTCTTGATTAGAAAGGGGGTCGAACACACAACGTGCAGAGCAAGTCTGTTGGTACCAGGGTGATCAGGGGGAAACGGATCATCATCCACAGAGCTGTGCACCTGCAGATGTTTTTGTAACGGACTATGGACCGAGTTACTGTATTGATCAGAGTTGGGTGAAGTGTGTGTGTGTGTGTTGGCTGACTCATTTATTGGTGCTAGAGTTTGGGGATCCAAGCTGCTAACATCAAAAGGCTAGTACAGACATTAAAGCCAAAATGAGCTCTATATGATTGTAGTGTGTGTTGCACACCATGTGATGGGCTATAGGTAGGGAGCAGCTGAACCGGTAAGTGAGTGAAGAGCTGTCGGGTACAGAGCATCCAGGCAGGTTCATCCTCCATACAGTGAAAGCCAGGGAAATACAGTCTAATTGACTTCATGTACCCAGGCACTGGCAAGATTACCCATACTCTGTGTGTGTGTGTGTGTTCCTGGTCACAGGGTGTGTTTACAGACCCACTTTGCTCCCTGTCCAATAATCTGAGACGTCTGACAGATATGTCTTGCTCTCGCCGGATTCGTGTTTCCTCACAAGAGCTGCATCCTGACAGCCAAAATTGCTACCAGGAACAAAGAGAAATGGTCGTTTACTGTAGAGGCATCTCACGCACACACACACACACACACACACACACACACAGCATTCTTTGTATTTATTGACCCGCCATCGGGAGGTCCTTCCTGTTGCCCAAATACGCTGTTAACTCTCCTTGATAAACCATCATGTCCTCCGTGGAAAGGAAGGAACTCAAATTAAAGCCTTCAAGCATAAACAAACTCTAATGTGCATTACACAAGCACACACACACACACACACACACCTACACACCTACACACACCTGTTAGAACGTTGTCACCTCCTCTCGTTGATCTCCCCCAGAGAGAAGAGCAGCAGGTCGGATGCCTGACCGTCACAGCTGAAAATGTAAAAGCTGTGAAACTTCTCATGCTCAGCTGGAAAAATGTTCTGTTCACAGGGAACCTCCACAGTCAGAGCTGTTACAGCAGGTTTAGCAAGTGTTGTACCAACAGGAACAAAGATCTAATTCATTTATGTCCATTTTTTTCCTCTACCATTTTTCTGACGTGCACCTTGTTATGAAAAAAGCTCTGGCCTTTTTTCCACGTCATTGTTGTGTCTGAAGAAATGGCTGACTCACTGTGAAAGCGGCAGCAGCAAAATGACTAACTGCCCTTTTTCAGTTACATTTAATAAGAGACCACATATACTGAAGTTAAGAACTAAACTCAGAAAATGAAGATCCCTTCTGCTTCTTCCTATCTGTGTTGTCAACACATCGGAATAAATAACAAAGTACAGTAAATTAGTCTGATTACAGATTTAAATTGGCAGTAATTTACACACACTAGGAAACTGCTTGTATTTGAATTGATTTGCTGATAGTTCTGATTGGCTCTCTAAAAACAAGGACTTTGTTTGAGTTCCTGAGATAAATTTAGACCTTGATTTCTGCTGTAAGGTTGGTTCCAGGGAAACTCTTAACATGTCCTTAACACTTCAACACTGCTCAAGTTTGAACATAATGGCGTTACATTACAGGCTGCAGCAGTGCAAGTTGTAAAAACAGAGAGAGAACTAAGGCAACGTTATCAGTAACTGATCACTGGACATGATATTCACTCATTATAGGACTGTAGACTTCAGTTTGTTTTGTCTCTTTTCACATCTGATACATTTTGACAGTTTGACAGCTCCTCTGATTGGCTGTCTGGTCATCTCAAATCATATCTAACGAAGGACGCATTGCATAAAACATCAGATATGTTTCTGACTCAGGACCACGTGTGAAAGTGGCCTGGATCGGATTTGAGCTGTTCAGACTAAATAATGGAGGACTTTATGATCACTTCGAGTTTTTTCCCCGTCTCTCTTGTATACCATGTTAGCAGTAAGTCTGAATGAATTAACATTATACTTTGGTGTTGATAGTTTTGTGACAGATTGAATTGTGGAGAATCTAGCTGATCTAAGGATGTGCAGCATCCATATTGACATAAGGTTAAACATTTATATTTGTGTAGGCGATCGAAACTACTGAAAACTGGCTCAAGCCGGCGCCCTGCTGGATTTTAAGATGTTTTGTACATCAAGATAATTTCTATAAAATCCAGACCAGGCCTCTATTGGAGACCTGCGTTGTCAAAACGTGTAGCCACACCAGGCTTTTAAAGGAGACCTGCGTCTATTAGGGAAGTTTGACGGTATTATACTTTCGTCTTCCTTGTTTCAATTTCATTACCCAACATGACAAAGAAGAACAGTTTCTTGTTGTCTCACACAGATGAGAGAGAGACAGAGCTTGCAGAGAAATGAAAAGCCGACAGTCGCTAATCCTCTGTGCTCGCTGAAAGCTGCTCTGAGAGCCGCCGCTCCCCGAACATTTAGAGATGTTGACCTGCTGACCTCAGAGTGCTTATACTCGGCAGGGAGGTTTTTGAAGAACGGCAATTTGAGTCCGGCAATCGCAGTGCTGCCCGTGAGGGGAAAATGACACCTCCACCTAGATGTGTTTTGTCGCTGACGGAAGAGAAGTGCGCCCCGTCTGCTTATAAACCCCCCTGGGATAAATCAATTTCCTGGATAAAGCCCAGAGAAATGGGGAGGCACAAGCAGGAATTCAGCTGAAACCTGACAGGCGGCTTTTCACAGTGCATATCCAGCTTCTTTTCCCATTGTCGCCCCTCATTTCACGGCCAGGAGGAATTTGTACGAGGAAAGCCATCACTGCTGCATTCACCGGAACAAAGATGGTGAAAGAAGAGACGTGCTCCAAAATTCTGCCAAAAGGGCTTCAGATGGGATTTTGTAGTTGCAGAGTATCTCTATTCAAAGGATGGAAGCACATTATTATTACTATTGTATGTCTGCTCTGAAAAGATGGATGAGACTGAATTAAAACTGCAAATCAGAGAAAATCACAACCTGAGGTTCATTTCAGAATATTTCTGCAATACTAAGGATTAAGTGTGAAAAGGTCATCGAGTCCCTAAAATACTTAAAGAAAGTTCCCCCCTGTTGTTATGGACAGAGTTTCACATTATTAGGATATATTTGCTTTTTATAACATTTCATATAATGAAGTTTTGTTAGTGATTCTCTTATTTTATACCCAATATTATATTGTATTTTATTGTAAAATACCTCTGCAATGGGGTAAAATAGATTCAATTTTTTATTTAAATCAATTAAATGAGTTGGTTGAACTTTATTCCCAAAGAATATTTTGTATCAGTTTTGTTAGAAGGTATTGCTTTAATCCAATTTTGAAATTGTAGCACAGCTCAGTTTATATATGTGTATATGTTTAAGTAATGTGATTACTTTGCATATATGGTAAATGATGAGAAATTCATGACACTTAGATTTGGTGTTAGAGTGTTGCTATGTCAACCATTGGGCTCAAAAGCTATGGTCAGTGCTTAAATCCGATCTACAAACAGGTGTGACTGAAATGGTTGAGGTCATATACAGTGTGTGTTTTTACCTTAATAAGCTGCTGCTGCTGTACTTGTACCACATTTCACTCCAACACCTGCCTTCAGCAGGAGTTTCCTTATCTGTATTGAACTATGTCTCACATTTTCAACCTGTTAGATGAAGGTTGAGTCATTTTGTATGTGAGCGGTCACAACCTGCTGCTTTTCATGCATTTGCCCCTTCTCCTCTCCTGTGGTTATAGGCGAACCACAGCGGCTCAATTTAGACACAGAAAAGGCGAGGAAGAAGCCCACACAAAAAGCTGTCAGCAGCAGATAAGTCGCTGCTCACTTTATGTTGCTGGAAATTGGTACTTTGACTTTCACAATGCATTTGTTGCTGGCAGTGTTGCAACAAGCGGAAGAATAATGGTTTAATTTTCCCCTGACGCCGCCGTCCTCCTGACGCCTCATACATATGCAGCTTATGAGCTTCAGCTTCTGGTGATTCTGTCGCTCATGAAAATTTAAAATTCTCATACAACACAATATGTCATCTGTGGTTCACTGGGCAGAAATTACCAGGACCGATGGCATTTACAGGAATGAGTTCTTTTTTCCTGGCCTGACTGTTTTGCTCTACTGAAAAGTGTTGTTAAATCTCTTTTTTTATGAAGCTAACAGTCCAAAAAAGAGAAGCAGTAATTAGAGTTGTTCCGATTCTGATACCAGTATCGGAAATGTCTCCGATATGCCGACATGCTGCATCGGTATCGGCGAGTCACGTGGAGTCCAAGGCACCGATCCGTACCGACGTCATTTATTACATTAGTAATCTAGTTATCTGGTATAGGCTTCGTTAAGCTCTGGTACAGTTCTTCTTCAACACATCTTCAAAAACAGTGGCGCTGGTGGCTGCAACCTGCAGCTGCCTTGTTTTAAGAGGGACGAGACAAATCGATCACCGTGACACAG
>NW_023339762.1:5323357-5326722 GCF_004916995.1 Morone saxatilis | reverse complement strand
AGCACAAGTATTGGAATCGGTATCAGGAGGGAAAAAATGGAATCGGAACATCTCTAGCAGTAAACCCTTGCATGGAGGGTAGAAAGTAGAGGCAGATTATATTTAGAATTTTCTCTTGATTTAGGACTATAAACTGGTTGTAGAAAAGGATTCTATATATGTCAGCATGTGCAAAGTTACTAAACATGGTCAAATTTAAAGATTGTCGGGTATACGACATAAGTAAGAAAAAGAACTTGCTCCATTATTTTTACAGATTGATGAGTATCAGCTGCTCATGATACACCACTGTCCTTTCCCCAGCATCAACACGCGTCAGCTTGACTCATCTCAGCTATTCTCCCTTGATAACTTCTACTGTCTGTGTGATGCGTCCGCTGTGTGCTGTGGGGATCAGTTAATGCCACACATTTTGAGATGTGGTCTATGTGTGTTGCAGATATAAGTCTTGTGTTCAAGAATATAGATTTATATAGATAAATATAAATATATATTGAGATATAGATATATTTCTTTTGTTTCACGATGACGATAAACAAAGTTGGCAGCACCGTTTTCTACGGGTGGGAATCTTTGGGAATCCCTGCTTCTGAGCTCAGTTACTCTGGCCGCTTGCCCAGGAACTACTACTACTTCTTCTTTGAGTACAGATACCCAGCCCTGATGGTGGCTGCAGTGTAGGAGGAGACAGTATCTACAGAGACTTGAGTGAGAAAAGGAACCTGTGTCAATGAATGTTGGAGGAACACAAATGATGCACTAATGCTCTGAAGGAAGCAGGTTGTGCAGTGTAACCCATGTTAAGCACACAAACGCACTGCGTGTATGAGCACTGAAACAGTCCCTGCTCCCCACCGTGCAACAAAAAATAATTTTTCATTATAAATAATTTTCACAGAAATGAACTGAAGCCAATGGCTGCCTGGAAAGGAAATGAATTCAGTTTCAAATCAGTTTAAAAGTGACCTCACGACTTTGAAAATGGTTTCCAGTGGAGTAACATAAAGGCAGTTTTTAGTTAATGAGCTAAATCTTTGTTATGCTCTTTTTAAAGAATCTCCATCACTCGAAACATGACTAGATTGTCTCCCAGCCACACTGAGACGGATTCATCTTTCTCTGTTGTTTTTAGTGAACTCAGTTCCTAATGAAAGACATTTGTTAGATAATGTGACTCTTCTTGTCTCTGTAATGACGGTGTCACACTTTAACAAAGAGTCTAATCTTGTCCTTCTGTTCTGTTTCTCATCCATCCTGTCTTCCTATCAACTTCTGTTCTTCCTCTCCATCTGTTTCTCATTGATTTCACCCTCGTCTGCCAACATCTCTTCTCTCATTTCTCCTCCCAAACACCCTCTCTGTACTTTGTTTTCTCCTCCATCATCTCTTCTCTCTCTCAGGTGAACAAGCAGCAGCTGCAGGCGGTGAAGGAACGTTTCCTGGCTTTTCTCAACGGGGAAACTCAGATTGTGGCTGATGAAGCTTTCTGCAATGCTGTGAGGAGCTACTATGAGGCAAGGCGATTTTATCTCTATCCTATTCTACTCTGTTCTCCTCTTGGAAAAGCAAAACCTTTTGTTGTTGTTTGTTTTGGCTTTACAAGTCCTGAGAGGGACCTTTGGAGGCAGAGTTTGGAGGATCAGGACTTCACTCTGGTTATGGAATGGGGATGTGCCTGTATAAAGTTTCAATGCTTTTTGATTGGTGTGGACAAAAAAAAAATATCATGGTAAATGGTACAATTTTTCATTCAAATTTCCTGAAAAACTACATA
Organism: Morone saxatilis; assembly: GCF_004916995.1. Classification (NCBI taxonomy): domain Eukaryota; kingdom Metazoa; phylum Chordata; class Actinopteri; family Moronidae; genus Morone; species Morone saxatilis. Next base: position 5,324,948 of record NW_023339762.1, on the reverse strand, counting down.
TAATATGGAAGATTTAAAATGCCAAATTAAGACGACAGATCAGAAGTAAAATATGCGAGCTCCATCTAGCTGTACGCGGAAGAATCTCTGAAATATTATTATATCAGAATATTACAAAATGATAACATCACTGAAAAGTAATTTTAAAATGTTGTCTCACTGTTAACCTGCTACGTAGTCATGTTCATGCATATAGCGCGTGCATACATCCATGCTTAGTTAAGAGCTACAATGTGATAGTTCAAAAACACTGCAATTCTGGCTCCAACTGAACAAGGAGTACCCCTTTTCCACTAAATTAGCACTGGTTCTTGAAGTGGTTCTGTTCAGGATTCAACAACAGTCACCACTCAGTAACCATCCCCCCTCCCCCCTCCGGTATGCAGAGCCAATACATGACGTGTTCTCCCTGTCAAAATGGAAATCAACTGTCCAATCACAGCATGGAATATTGTATTTCACTTGTTTTCATTTAGGCATTTTAAATCTTTCCTACTATTAGAACCGAAACCCAGTAAAATACAGTACATTGCAGTTGTAGTGTGCAAAAGCATATAAACTGAAATAAACTTTAACAACATAAACACAAGCACGTTGGTTGGTAGAAGTTAAGGGCACTTGACTGGTAATTAGGTTTGACATGCTGTTTTCTTTTGGGTATTAATTGAAAAGGTGTTAATAAATCTGCTCAAAACGCAAGAAAGAGTGATCGAACCAGTGGAGTTACACTGGGCCTGTACAAGCCTCCATCAGAGCGCTTTACAACCCTTGTCATATTCACCACTTGTTACTTGATACATTGATGGCAGAGGTTGCCATCTAAGGTGCCAACAGCTCATCAGGGGGATACCAACATCCAAAGCACTCATGGTGATACTAAGCTCATACACAGCGACCCTCCGATTACTAGGCAACCCGCTCTTCTGCCTGAGCCACAGCTTCTGCAGTGGCTGCTTATTCTGTATGGAGGTCTGAGTCACGTATGAGCAAAAAACTAAAACCCTCTTTAGCATTTATAAACTGCAGTCACTCTCTAGTTGTTTTTTGGTTGGTTGGGTTCCACACAGCAAGTTAATTACAAAATACGAATATTCCTCAAAAAAACCCTCTATGTTCTTTGGTTTCAAACGCTCCTGTGTTGAGTTCTGGGTCTAGTCTGGGGGTCTGCAGTGCCAGTGGTCCACCTCCACACCTCTGATGACAGAGTGGTTGTTGAGCTCTTATGACACAAAATAATTACGTTTATCGCCGGCATCAGACTGAAACGGATTAGAAAATCGATCTAGCAGCTGTATTCTGTTTGTGAGGGAGTTTTTCTTAGTTAAGGAACGTGGTGGCACCAATCTCTCCTCAAACTAAAGCTTTTTTCATTTCCAGCCCCTCTGCCCCCTCTGCCCCCCTGCCATTTCATTGACACTTCTTTTGGAATTGTTCCTAAAACTGGTTCAGTATTTGGATGGAAACCTGTCCTCTGACTCCTCCATAGACACTGTGACAAACCCTCCCACGTCGACTCATGTTTGCAGCTCCACTGTTGGAGGAGGACAGCTGTGAGCAGAGATTGCAGTGAATTTCCTCACCCCCCCCCCCC
>NW_023339762.1:5318028-5323303 GCF_004916995.1 Morone saxatilis | reverse complement strand
CCCTCTATCTCCCCTGATCTTTGTCTTCCCCTCCTCTGCTGAAGCGCCTATCATCTGGTATGAGATGGAGATCTTATCGACCACTTGCAGCTCGTCTCCCTAATTGCCAGCAATTGTGAGACGAGAGGATCTCACTGTAACTTGCAGCTCTCCCAGCGTTTGTATTGGCACAAAGGAGCTGACGGACCGAATGATCAAAGTGAGACGACTCGTCTTCCTCAGTGGACATCATTGTCCTCATGTGATGAGATACAAATTCTTCATGTTTGAAATGTCACCCTGAGACACCAGTGTTCACTGTGTTTGTTATATTGTCAGTGGAGTCAGAGCATTACCACCCTGAAAACATATGACAACAGGGATTTGATCTTTTCATTCTTCATATGAAGTCATGGCAGATGTTCCACATGAGGAGAGAGGGTTGTTACTGCAGAAATACATCGAGTGATGTATTTTCTGCCTCTCGCCCTGCTCATCATGGTTCACAGCGTGGTACACAACAACAAATACTCAAAGTGAGTGTGGGAGCATATGCAAACATGCAAGGTTGTTGTTTACATCAAGTACATGAAAATAACATAAAAACATGACATTGTTCCCAAATTGTGTATTTGGAGGTCATAAATGCAATAATGTTAATCGAAAGAAGCTCCATTGTTGTCCAAAAACGATTTAAAAACAAATCACTGAGCCACACTCCTGTGCTGGCTGACATCCTCATTACCATGAACAAACACACTGTAGTTTATTTTTACTACATCCCACATACACCACCCAGCTGCCCCAAACACTCACTAGAGCACCAAATGAGGATGGTCCACCACTGAAAATAGTCCCCAACAAATCCACTATTTACTCTTTCTTGAGTAACATTTGCTAAAGTATAACAGTGACAACTAGCTACTGTACGGGTTACTGAGCCTTTCTAAAAACAAAACTACATGTTTTGTGGTTTTTAAAGATTTCTGTCTTCAGTGGGAACTAGTGGGCTTGGAGCTGAAAGCCACAGACAGAACAGGGAAGTCAGAAAGAATTGAAAGACAGACTAACATTGGTTTAGCTCTTTTTGTGGGATTTGTTGAAAGTAAAACAATAGAGAACAATACCAGATTTAATCTTTAAAAGTTTCGATCATCCTCTGCAGCCAGCAACTGCACAAGTTGTGGCAGTACTATTATAGACTCAAAAGGATTTTCTCTAAATGTGCAGACATTCTTAAATCATGCAGACATGTTCTTTACACGGTAATCTGCATTCTGTATCTTGTTCTTCATCTTAGACCTAGTCATTTTCACACCCGATGTCCATGTTTTGTAAATAGAAAATATACTGTGCCCCTTCTGTGCCCCTTCTGTGCACCCATGGGCATGTTGATCTTAAAATGAGGTGTGGTCAGGCCATTGTTGGCACCTTCTATCTAGAGGCAGCAGAAAGCCTTTGTGCCATTGACTATCGGGTTGGGGAGGGAGAGAAATATGGTGGTGCACAGAACAAGACATATACAGGCCATGATACTAGTAATACTAGTCCTGTGGGTAATCTGATACACAGTGACCAACCTGAGTTTTATTGGAAGTATGAGTGCATAGGGACAGTTGACATTAGTCTGCAATGTTCTACCCAAAACACATCTACGATTAATGAAGAGACTAAATAAAACCCCTTTGTGCCTTGCGCCTTATTTCGCGTGCAGATTATGCACCGTTTAATTAGAAAAAATAGAGTTGCCCTAAATGCAATGGATGTTAGACCATGAACTATAGATCATTTATAGGGCCCTAAATGTAGCCTGTCATGTCTGCAGTCAGCACCATGAGGATGGTAGATCAGCAGATGTCATTTTCCACAGTAATGGGAATGAAATCCTCTATTTGTGTATGTATGAGTTAAGATTGAATAAAGTGCTATATGTGGTGATATTGTTCATTTTCTGGAAATTCAAATGAGAAAGTGTTTATGGATAAAATAACCAGAGGGAATAGCTGTTTTGTTAGATAAAAATATAATAACATAAAGCACGTATGCTAATATTGTAGGGTAAAAACCCTGAAAACCTTGAGAACGTTGACGGCTTATTTTTTTTTTCATTCATTTGTTTTTTTTGTCTTTTTTTATATTGTGGATAGGATACAGTAGTGAATTGACTGGAAATGAGCAAAAGAGAGAGGGCGAGATGACATTCATTCAGCTGGACTCAAACTGGGGGCGTTGTGACTCCATGGTCAGCATCATGTTTTTGTTCCAGAAAAGCACAACCAAAAGGAATTCACCATTATTAGAGAGCAGTGAGGAGAGAAGGGTATGGCTGCACAGTTAATCAAATTATTATCAAAAACTGGAATATTTGTGTAATAAAACACCTTTAGAATGATTTACTGTACTACTGCAGAGAGAGGCCTACAAACCTTGTTCTCCAGATGAATCATAATCATATCGCAATCGTGATTTTGGTCAAAATAATCACAACTGATGTGGATTTTTGACCATATTGTGCAGCCCTAGAGTTGGTGTGCTAATGGAGTTGAATCCCTCAGCAGAGGAGGAAACTGAATTGAAAACCCAACAGGAACTAGGACAGCTGGCGAGTCAACAGGATTTCACTGCTTTCTCACTGATTTTCCTCATCAAATGAATACATCATTAATTCAGTGAAACAGTTGAACTGCTGTGCTGCATCAGCATCTTCTCACCAGGCTGGATGTCTGATTCTGTGAGGTGAAACACTTTGGATCTGGTTTAATTCAGACCGCTCACACCTTATAACAAGCTGCTGCTGAGTCCTTGAGACCGTCAGACTGCAGACACACCGCAAATGACGGAAGTAAAGTCCCCCAGAAACTGTCTGAGATATAATGAATTAGCAGAAAATAACAGGAACACTTCATGACTAAGAACTTTATTGTAACCAGATATTAATAATGGCAGCATGTGGAGTAACCTGGTACAAGTTATTTTTCAGTGAACGCAGTGTGTAGTACATTATGTTGTTGAATGTTTAAGTACGTGCATCACAGTAGAGATTAACCTATTAGTCAATTAATTGACTAGTTGATAGAAAGAAAATGAATTGCCAACTTTTTTCAGAAATGTACGTGATTAATCCATTTAGTCAGTCTTTAAACGAATAATGTTTGGGTTTCGGACACGCAATTTTCAGATGTTTCTGTACATCACAATATAATGGCCTACTGAAAACTGTCACTGCTTTATCCATAAAATAGCAACATAATTATGCTGCCACATGTTGAATTAAAACTTATGTCAAAACAATCTGTATTTAAAGTTTAAAGTGATTATTATTTGTTATTATCACATCTTTCATTAGGGCTGCCAGCAACATATTGCAATTACTTTGACAGATATTGCAATTGCAATATGATTTGCGATTAGTGGGAACCATCAATCACAAACTACATTTCCACTGAAAGAGACAGTGACAGGCAGACACTGGCCTGTACCGTATGCGCTGTTATATCATTGTTGGTTATATTTGCTCCTTTAGCATTGCAGAGTGATTACAGTATCTATCAGTTGGTCTGTCCAACGCTTTGGTGAGACCTCTCCACACCTACTGACCAGACTGACAGTAACTGTGGGTTATGCTCACCAGAGGACCATGAACTGATAAGTTCTCACTGTCTGTCTGTCCTGCGGTCCTCCTGGCTGATCCTGTCATCTCTGTCTCATACTGCAGCACATGTTCTCCTCTCTGTCCATCAGACTCATTAATTAACACCCATTATTGCTCTGCTGCTATTTTTCTAATTAGCATCTTCCATCCATAATTCAGCTCTTTGGCACTGCAACCTGTTGGGATACAGGGGATGTCCAGTGTGTGTGATGCAGAGCTAATAGGTTTCTTCCCACAGTCAGTGAGATGGTCATGTGATGAAGCTATTCCTGAAATGATTTCCGGAGGAAAGTTACTCATAATTGTCTAGTTTAATGAATATGATAGATGAATTGAAATAAAATATAGCTTAGTGCAAAGAACAAGGGATTAATGAACTTTTTGTCAGTATAATAGATCCTGAAGTGCTAAGACACAGATTATCTATCACGTGGCACACCCACATCTGAAATAGCATTCAACCTGGGAGGGGGTTTATTTGTTTTGTTTTTTTGGTTACCATATCCAGATTTTATATATATGCACACACATAGTGGAAGACAAACCAAGGGAGTAGAATTAGAAAAATGGGAAAAAGCTAAAAGCAGCAACTAAGATTGTCCTGAAGGTTTTGGATGTAGATTTAAAAAAGTGAAATATGAAAAGATTAATCAAGAAATGGTTGCAGCTTCTCTTCAGGACACATTTTCAGTCTTCAGTGTTTCCTTTAATTGACAAAGACCATCACTTTAACAGCTTTTAGAATGAAGGTTGAAGGTTGAAGGCTTCCCTGCGTGAAGTAGGCTCAATGGGGCTGAATAATTGAAGGACAGTTTTGGTCAGACAAAAAGACTACTAGTCGTGGAGAATTTTTTTTAGGACCTAAAAGAATATTGAAAGATATATTGTGATATTTGGTTTTGTGATATTGTATCAATGCTCATAAACACTTTTGATTTTTGTATTTAAACTAGTAGATAGCAGTGCTGTAAATGTAAACTCACACTGTTCTGGTTGCATAAATAAGCAAGCACAATGAAAATGATTTTTACATGGAAAGAATCAGGTAAGTAAACGATGCAGTTGCCTGTTCTTAAGGATACGGCAGAGTTTTTCTTCTCAGGTTTAAAGTTAATTATTAGCCGTTCTCTCCAGACGTTGACCTGCTCTGACCACTTCAGTATGTCTTTAGGTATTCATATCTTCACTGCAGGCAGGTGTGTGTGTGTGTGTGTGTGAGAGAAAGAGGCTCAAGGGAGAAATAGGAATTGAAATCCCCATCCATCAGCGGTCCCTCTGAGAGGTGAAGTGCTTTAATTGCCTCTGTCATGCACTTTGCAGAGTCATAATGTGATGGATCACAGACACAGAGGAGGTGATTTAATTTAATGTTGCACACTGGGAGTAAACTTGAACAGTTGTCTCTTTGTGAACATTTGCTGCAGTCGGGGAGACGGTAACAGCATACGTGCTAACAGTAACAGCAACAAGGATTTCTTGCAGCATTTTATTTCCGAAGGCTGGTGTATTGTTGACGTCGAGCCTATGCAAGGGGGCACTTGCAAAAAAAAACTGTGTTGTGAGCATTTATACTTGTGTGCTGGCATTGCTTTTAAAATAACGCCACCAAAACAATAGTTGGTGGTGGGGTTTCTATGCCACTGT
>NW_023339762.1:5308118-5317923 GCF_004916995.1 Morone saxatilis | reverse complement strand
TGTGTGTGTGTGTGTGAGAGGAAGGATTCTCAAACAGCATTATTAACTCTGGGTTTTGCATGAGTCTCCTTTCATTCTCAAACAATGAACACACATTAAGTGGACCACTCACAGTTGTGGTCTGTGTTGCTGTTCCATGTGATGTACTCTTCAGGCTAAATCATATCATATCCAAGCATATCCATGTTTGGTCTTTGTTTGATATTGTAACATCAGTGCTTGACGATAAAAGTGCTTTTCAGCAGTAGTTGCATGTTGCAGGTCTGAGACAAACAAATCCATTGACTTCTGTCAATCAACAGAAAATAAAAGGGCTGCAGGTGATTGTCTTGGTTTGTCCGGGGTCGGATTCAAACGTTGGGCCCCTGCAGTCAGGCCATAAGCCTTGATATGGGGTATGCGTTTTACCTGGTGAGCTGCTGTTAGCTCCATCTTTAGAGTGTGTTTTTATTCTTCTGTGTTAACACTGGTGAGTGTGTGTTGGAGAGATCAACCTAAAAAGACCTAGAAAGACCTGAACATACTGCAGATATCACACCATCAGCGATTCTGTGTGATACTGAAAAACAAATCATTTCTGTCAAATGGTGCAAGTTTATCTATATGAAGGACATATTTTGGTGTTGAAGCTGCAGGTGTGTGACCTGTAATTTAGTGTTTTAAAGCAGCTGGAGTCCAGTGCTTCAGGTGTGTGACATTTCTGGAGCCCAGCGGGAAGCTGCTGCTCAGACTGTTAGTGCCTCCAGCTCAGAGACGAAGGATTCCACAGATTCTCGCTTATCTTCTGACCTCGGATCTGCTGTTGGTTTTCAGTATTATGTTATAACTGCTCTCACTACTGATCCGTCTATCATCTCAAGATCACACTTTTAATCTGGCTAGAAAAATGCGTGGACGCTAAGAGTAGCACACCATTTTATCTGGCAGGATAAAAAACCATTAGTTCATAAAAGTTTTATAATGTTTACATTTAGTATGGTATGATGTAATTATATAGATTAAGGGCAGCAGGGAAATCAAAGACAGGAGATCCCCAGATCAGTACCATATCAGAGGCCAGCATCATCAGATCCAATATCTGTATTTTTTCTGTATCTCAGATTCGAGTCACAAAAGTCTGGCAGAAATAGAATCATTTTGTTCTTCGAGGCTTTTAATGTGAAGACATCTGTGCAGGAATCAGAATAGTTGATGTTGGTAACCCCTGACTGTATAATAAGAACTGGATACAGTACTGCTGCTCAGCCTTGCTTCAGTTTTGCCCAGTGGCCATTTGTGGTGTTGTAGCGAAAATTACCCCTGGGGCCCAAAAAGCATGTTCCTATAGACCACCGTCATTCAAGAGACGACTATAAAACTGTTGACAGGACATCTCAATGTGCAACCAAGGTTAATTAGAGCCCTTTGGTATTAGGTTTTACATTTTTTACAAATTTAAAACCTCGAAAACAAATCTGAGTGGTCATCACAATGGGCCAAGCGGGCGGGTCCAGTGGGAAAAACACTACAATGCACATTCAGTGGGCTGCATGACCAGGAAGTGAACCCAGAAGCCTTGATGTTGGGTTTCTAGTTCTTACAGTACATCTATGGGACAGCCGTGTTGGGAGAACATTACAGATAACAGATAAATCTGGCTTGTAGGTGGAAGATGACAAGCCGCTTTGACTGTGGCGTCTGCTCACTTGTAAACCTGCGTATTACACTCAATGTATGTAAAAGGTTTCCCTTTTTAAGCACTTCTGCAATTTCTGCTAACAGATCATCCTAAATGTGTAAATATCACACAAACCACAACTTAACGTCATCTTTGCTGTGAGTGTTTACCTTCCAAACAAACAGACCCGTCATGTACAGAAAGGCTCTGAACACATCAGGAGCTCTGTCACTCTGCCTCCAGGCTGTTTAATGCATGTATTCCTTAGTGTTCCTCAGTGTGTGAGTGGGAGGCCTGTATCTGTCTGTGTCTGTTTGCTTTGATACAAGTTTCACATGGAAGCCTGCTAATGCAGCATGAAAGTGGATTTACACTCAGCTGAGGAGGAGTGTGTAAAACGTTTGAAGTGTGTATGCTGGCGTATTTTTCTTTTCCATAAATGAACATACAATTCTTCTTTTCCATGTTTATTCAAACATTTCCTCATCCATGCAAGTTTTTTTTTTCTGAGGATGCAAAGCTTTACAGAAGACTCCATTTAAAAGACTTTTATGTTGTCTTACCTCAGCTCTGAAGGATGTTACTACAGCAGCACTAGCTGTTGTTCCATCCTTATCCATTGCAAAATTTTAACCAAAGTATATTGGCAAACGGAAATACAAATGAATGCTTGTTTCCATCCACTACTGTAATGTGATCGGATAGGAGTTGGTTCATCAGCAGTAGGAGGCGCCAATTCAAGGAAAACCAGAAGAAGGCACAAAAGATGACGCAAGAAAAGAAGAGCGTCAGTCTGACCTCAAAGGTTATTATTATTATTATTATTATTATTATTATAGTAAAATGTTTTAATGTGAGGAAGGTTACATCAAATCTGTGTGGAGCGTTCATAGATTTCTTATAGAACCATGAGGTAACAGGAATGGAGCATTTAGCAGCTAAAGAGTCAAGTATTTTCCTCGGGAATTGGTAGAGACCAAAAACGTTAATTACACAAGTTAATATTGGACTTAGATTTGCCAGGTGGCCAGAAACACAGCTCCAAATGAATGATGTAACTTTGCTAACAACACACATTTCCATAATATAATCAAATATTGTGGAGTTATATATATGAATTATGAATGATTTCTCCACAACAATACTAATAAAATGAACTACTCCTCAAACACCTGAAATAATCTGTATCTTACATACTGTACACGATTCATACATGTTTTTTTGGTTAAGTTGTTAATTGTGTGACAGCTCTTGTGAATTGTTTCTCGTTAATCAGAAAGTGCAGGGAACAGAGCTGGTGAAAAGTTTTGAACCGGTCTTTTGTATCAGGTCAAATAACCAACATGTTGATATCTAATGGAGTTCAAACTTGCATTTCTCCTCCTAATGATCTGCATCTGCTGCTTCCTCTTCAGCCTCCTCACTTTTTTTTCCCAGAGTACCTGATCAGTGGGAGGTGACGATGACTCAACATCGTCTCTGCTGTGAAGTCGAGCAACCTGTTAATGTCTGTCACACTGTCACATTAAAGGGCTGCTGACATTTCCAGCTGTCCCCTAACCACAGATCCTCATTATGTCCCTGAGGACACATTAATGAAACATCCCATGATACCAAATCAAAATCATTCTCATTAAAGGAACATTTTGGGAAGTCATAGTTAACATAGTTAATCAGTTGTCGCAAAATAAATCTTTTCACTTTTGCTGGAGCTAGGTTAGTCGTTGACCCGTGCGTCCAGAGCAAGAAATAGAAAAATGCCTATTTCAAGGCAAATAAAATTAAGTTAGCAGATTCAGCATTTACAGTTGGTAAAATTAAATAACACAAAATGTCTTCTGTGAGAATTTATCAATTCATGTCGAAAACCATTGTTAATGTGGTTGTTAGCTGTCTGCTGGTAATCCCATGATGTCTTGGGGTGAGTCTGTTGGCCACTCAGAGGCTGTGTTTGGTTTGTGATTTATGGATCAGTCACGCATTGCACAATGGAATAACATGAGATTGACCACATAAAGAGGGTTTGAGGGATCTGTTTAATAATAGATGTAGGCGACACCATATTTGGTCGATGAACAGGAGAAATCTAGGAGGTGGCTCTGTAGTGCAGTGTACCAAAAAATGAGTCCTAGTGTTAGAAATATTTAACTTAAAGAACAACAATCTTGAGATGAAAAGAGAATAAACAAGATGAGATGCAATTCTTCATTCACACAGAAACAGAGGAAAGGGCTTCCTAGTCAGGTCAGCTGTAGCACATAGAAAAATTGCATTCAATGCATTTAAAGCAGATATAATCAATATTTTTATATAAACAGTGGATCACGTGACTACTGTATATGAAAAGGGTCAGTCGTAGTGATGAACCAACAGATAACTCTCAGGCTCTATGGAACTCTATCAAAGGTTTCAGCTTCACTGTGTTGGTAATATTGTACTTTTGAGTGGCAGCAGGCAGCCGTTGTCAGTAAACCAGCTCTGATAAACTCGCTGTACCCACTGACTCAGTTGCCAGTTTATTAACTACACCTAGAAAAAATGAATGCATTCTAATACAACAGTCCTGCAGTAAATTCTGCCTTTATGAAGGTTATAATATTCAGTTTGTGTTTCAGAGAGGTATTGATTCAGCCGTTTGCGGTTCTGTTGAACTGTATTGCATCATACAGAGATGTGTTTCTGTTACACCTGTGTGTACATAACTGAGTGTATATTCCCATCAGGATAAACATTACCATTAAACTGATAACATGCTCTTATCACATGGGTTGATTTGAGTTTCATAAACAGATTGATAAAGCATTCTTTACAAGCTCTTAATTTAATTTGATCAATTTAATCCTAATTTAATTAGAACAATAGAGCCTCTCTTTATCAAACAAAGTAACAAGAAGTTTAACACCAAAGGAAACATTTCAGTCTGTCGACTGTCCAGTTGCATTAAAACTTTCTGCTTTCATCACCCATCAACTGGCTTATTCAGCTGATGTGTTTGACCTTTTCCTCTGAATTTCCTGTTGTTGCCAGGTGGAAGAGATGTTTTTTACCTGGAAGGATGTCTGCTGTGTGATTTGAACACCATCAAAGAAGACACAGTTCAAAAGTTTGAACTTTTTATTTCTTCTTTTTTTTTTTCTTCACTAAAACAAATATTTGATAAACATTTGTATGAAACAAGCTTTATTAAGGAGTTGAGTATTGTAAACAAACACGTACACACACACTGATTATGATCGTGGAGCAAAATGGTCTTCTGTACAACAACAAAGTTAACGCAGTATAAAGCGACGCAGCTCCAGAAAAAGCAACATGAAAAACCGTTCCTGGCATCCAACCTTCTACTGTGGTTATTTATTTGGCTTCAAATGAGGCTTAAAGTTCACACAGTTTCTCTCAACTGTCCCTCACTGTTACAGCGTTAGTCCACAATCCCCCAGCCTGAGGCAGTAGACACTTGACAACATGCTAAAGCAAAGTTCAGCAGGCTAAACAACAGAATGAACATGTTACAAACTGTCTGAAGTTGGGTCACGGATAGCCTGTAACGCCATCAATCCATCACTGAGCTTGAAAACATATTTGAATATTATTTTCAGACATACAATACATCAGGTCTGCATAATCTCCCTCCTGACCTCAGAAGTAATGGATTAAGAGGCGCTTTTCTCCTTGTGAAAGTAACACCTGCAACTGTCTAACTAATGAGAATTTAGTCGGACGAGAGCGTATTGATCAACCAAGAAGGGGTCAGCCCTACTGCTTTCTGGCAATAAGAAGGATTTCCCCCATCCGAAGTTGAACAACCACGTCCAAAACCAAAGTTTCACTCTTTTTACCCACAGTTTTTTTCATTTGCTTTATGTTGCTTTTTCAGATCAAAAAACACAAATTAAATCTGGATCAGACAGGAGCTGCAAATCATTTCTGGCATTTCATTTAACTGTGCTCACAGTTTTTTATTGCCTCCTCTGTTGACTCATTTGTTTCTCTCATGTTTAATAGAAGAGAGAGAGAGTGCGTCTTCACTGCGCAGTTTAGTCTTTCCTCATTATGTTATGATGAAAATTAGCAGGGACTTTCTTTGGATAAACTAGGCTCGACAATATGACAAAAACATTTATCACAATAATTGCTCTATTGATATGCAATAGAATCAGGCCAATATTGTGTTTAGTGTATATAGCCAGGGAGCTTCTTCCTCAGGTTGGTTAAGTTCATCAGTCCAAGTAATTTTCGATGGTGCCTGTCAGCACCATGTGTTATACTACTGAACAAGACTAAGACCCCACAGTCATGAGCAATGAATGTGAATGTTTTACTGTCATCTTATTGTAACTGTAATACTTTATGGTTGATCCTAATTATGTAGAATTACATAATTTCAGACATGTATTTGAGAGAGAAATGTCACCTCAGCAGAACACAGGAGGTGAAAACTGGCTACTAGTCCACACTCCATACTGTGGTCTGTGGGGCTTGAACTGGCGACCCTCCGGTTCCCAAGCCAAGTCCCTACACACTGAGCTACTGGCGCCCTAATGTGAACCTCATGGTGACGCTACATCCGATCAATATCTCTTCCTCTTCTTTTCCTCCATCCTCATGCTCCGTGTTTTTCTTTCTTATTTTTGCTTTGTTGTATGCTCCTTGCCTGTTTGTTCTCAGTTCAGTGAGTTAAAATGAGCATGAAGTCACACAGCGGGAGTTGTTTCTCCATCAGAGCACCGAGTCAAAGCAGCATTTCACCGCTGTGCTCTGATTTCCTGCTTCACCTGTCTGATCAGACAGAAAGCAGAAGGATCAATCAGAACATTTCTCATCAAAACTGAACCGAATCCTCCAGGTGCTCCTGACGAATCACCTCCAAACACGGCAAACAGCTGTTAGTTATGGCTCTGGTACTCCTCTGTTGTCTTTTAGTTTCCGGCACAGACTGATGACTTTCATAACTCCACCACTGCACGGTTCATCTGTGACATTTGCAATTTGAAAGGAGAAATGGGACTGGTGTTAAAAAGATTCTGCAGCGTTGCTTGAGGCAAAGAAACCCACGCTTTTTATTTTAATCTGAACATCATCAGGTTTTATTGAACATGAAGTAATTGGTTTTTAGAATGAACTCTGTCAGATCAGTTCAGTTGGTAGATGATCTGTTTTAGGCTTCACAAAATGACAGGGCCTCAATGAAAACCACCACTGTGGCTGTGAGTCAAGGTTTCTCTGTCAAATCAGACCAAATTGAGCTTCCACACTTAAGCTGGAGTGCTATAAAAGGGGCTAACAAAGTCTGGGTCAGTGCCTGCTTCCTGTTGCATTACAGCCTAAATTCATCAGACTGAATAATCTGAGGCTGAAGATGAAGCTGTGCAGAATAATTCTCGAATATCTCTAACTCTTGTGTTTAGTTTTTAGTGATGAAATTCATGTTTCATCTTTCTTCAGTGATCATAAGTTCGTCAGTCAGAAGTCATTTGCGGCCACAGTCAAATTGATGATGACAATGGATAAAATTGTCTGAGCTTCATTTACATAATCACAGTCATACTTCCTTTATGTGGTCTCTTTATTACAGTGTCAGGATTCAGAGCCTGTCAGTGATGGCTTTTCTTTTATCTGGAGATGTATTGGTGTTTTCATTGTCCTGGGTTACAAGTTGCAGTCTACAGCTCTCTGGGCTGAGTAAAACCCTAAAAAAGAATTTAATGGGATATTTTTAAATGAAGTCATTTTATAGATACACTTGCATACATTCTAGGGGGATAAAATAACATTTTAACATTTTAATTTAACATAGTTACACCATGACATACATTCTTAATTGCTACAAATTTCATATAAAATGAAATTATACCAACTTAAACACAAAATATACATACAAACCTGATGATAATGCATGCTCATCTTACCGACCCGTATGTGTCACTGACCCAAAGTTCTGAATATGAATATCATCTGAGCTTATTGCAGACATAGTTCCAGTACTGCTGACTTTTGCTCTCACAGTGATCAAGTAAATGAAACTTCCTATACAGCTCCACTGAATTAAAAACTTTTCTGATGATGTATTAAATGTTCAGGCTCTCTGACAGACTAACAGGCTGAGTTGAAGCAGCCGATGGAGACGTTTTAATATCGCGCTAAAACATGTTTTATGCATAAAAGTACATATGACCGCACTTAAAAGAAAGCTTGAATAATGCTGACAGATCAGTTCCATCATAACGACACGGGGGATTAAATGTATATATCAACTGAGCAATCTGACTGGTCTAAGACACCTTCCAGCTGTTAAAGGGAGGATCTGAAGTACAAGAACTTATTGATCTGTCCTCATTATTCTCATCGTGACTACTGTTGTACTCTTTTTCCAAGAAACTTGTCATTTCTAGAAATGTCGGTTTTTAAAAACAAAGAAATTATATTATAATAATCATTCATTTCATAAGGCCAGTTAATTGCCAGTTTACAACTTACAACTACATTTAACTTCCCCATTTTCCTTGTCTTCTTTCCATTCCTCTGAAAGCTCTGATACTGTATATCCAACTTGGCACAAAACAATACAGAAATACTAAAAAAAAAGGTTCATTCAAGGTAATCATACCCAAATTCAGTGGATATTGGATATTTAATGGAGTTGCGAAGTGGGAGGGATTGCTGGTTTGAAAGTATTATTCCCTGTTCTGTATTCGTTTGTGTTCTTTTCTTTTAACGATATCCTCACTGAACATAGAAACACAGGACTTCTGGACAATGTAAAGATCAGATGGGTTCATTGTTATGACTACCAGTTTCAGTTATTTTTAGTTTGTTTCTGAGAAGTTTGGTGGACGGCTGTAAATACTACGATATCCATGAGCCTTGGATAATGTTGCCACGGAGAGGGAGTCTGACTGGCTTCTCATTGGCTTGTCATTAACTTCTCCATCTATTTTGGCATTTCTGCTTCATTTAGATTAAGTGCAAGGGTCCGGGCTAGAATCCAACCCAGACCGCTGCGGTAACAACACCTTGTATGACATTTTTCATGGTATGATAACTGTCCTCAGAAAATCTCATGGTTTCACAGTATAATGGTACACAGTATGTTAGGGCTGTTGTTGGGTTTTGTTGTTGGATTCCTTATATTTTTTTGGATAACACTAATATGGTAGAATTCAGTATCTCTTTATAAAATAGCACCATAGAATTCAATACCGTAGATCAGTGGTTTTCAGACTTTTATTATTGATGTAACCCTTTAAAATATTTTTTCAGCCAAGTACCCCCTGACCAGTGCAAAACATTTTGCATCATCTTGCACTCCACTCCATTTGCACTGTTTACTGTTTGCAATGTTTACTGTAGCTACTGTTAATTTTATATATTATATACATACATAATACTTTATATCTTATCTTTTATCTTATTTTTGATTCTGTTCTAACACACACACACACACACACACACACACACAATACCCTTTAGTAGAATATTCACTGTATGTTTAGGTCTCTGTGGAGTGTGTGTGAGTGTGTGTGTGTGTGTGTTGTGTGTGTGGTGTGTGTGTGTGTGGATGGAAAGGTCACTCCCTCCCTTGGCGGTTCTGAGCCTCCTGTCAACCTGCTGGGAGTTCTGACCCCCCGTCCAGACGCCCCCTGAGCCTGGATCGATACCCCCCCGTAAGCTACTGCACGCTATGCTAACGTCAGACCATCCTTTTTTAAACCGAGAGAGTCTAAATTTCCCCAACCTCTTAAAACTGGTTTTGGTGGTCCTGAAAGACGCTGATATACAATTTATATTTCTAGTTCACATTTATGGTTGTATATCAGATTTTTGTATCAAGAAACTGACTTAAATAAAGACTATTAGCTTGAGGACTCAGGGTTGGGTTCAGTTACTGTCAGACCTGTACAGAATTCTACAGTGAAACACTATAACGGATGATTTGAGAGCTGAATCTGGTCGTCAGATAGCAGCTCTCCCTCTGATGCGCTCTGGATTCTATAGGCTCTCCTCTATTTTGTCTGGTGACACAAATGTCAGCCATTATTACTAATGAATCGATCAGCAGGAGACATCCTCCCTCCCTACTGCTGAAATTAATTGGGCTTTAAAATTTACTAATTATTTACACACCAGCAGTGCGGCGGGCTGTGAGTCAGG
>NW_023339762.1:5292892-5308093 GCF_004916995.1 Morone saxatilis | reverse complement strand
TGTGTTAAAGCCTGAGATATCTTATTCCTCTGTGCCATAGAGCTCAATTGTTGTCCAACAACTATTAAAGGGATAATTTGAGTTTTTTGAAGTGGGGTTGTATGAGGTACTTATTGAGTGTATTACTACAGTAGGTGGTGATTACCTCCCCCCCAGTTTGGAGAAGCAGACTATAGATGAGTACTTCATACAACCCGAATTCAAAAAACCCAAACCATCCCTTTAAAATCACATCACTTAGCCACACTGTTGCACACACACACACACACCATCCTGGTTCCCCAACTACTCACTAGAGCACCAAATGTGTATTGATCCGCTGCTGTAAATAGTCCCCAGCAAATCCATGATTTACTCCTGTTTGAGTAATGTTTGATAAAAACTGCAGCAACCAGATGTTTTAGGAGATGACCGGCACTGAACCTTTTTCTAAAAATGAAACCGTCTTTGTGAGGTGTTTTTAAAACATGAGGAGCTGAGTGACAGACAGGAAGTTAGAAAGGATTGAGACATGCAACAACACATTGGTTTTTCAGGAGATTTGCTGATGTTTGTTACTGTAATAAGAAAAACATAGTGTGTGTGGTAGCTCAGGCCTCTTATACATTGACACAGAGCACAGGGATAATTGCACACAGTGAAGTGGATGGTGATGCTACCAAGTCAACACATTTAGACACAACAGGATCATTTTTACGGTAACGAAACATCAGAGCTGCGTTCATTTGCGGTCCATTTCAGCTCAGATAGAAAGCAATCAGATGAAGTGAAAACAGTAATCATACTGACATGGAAAAATAATCTGCGTTGGTTAATGAGCCACTGGCTCCTCCATTAGTCCGTCTTCATGCCAGTCACCATTATTTAATAATTACCACTTTAACATCTGCTGATAGCTGAGACAGGCTGTGTGAAAGGCTAATGACGATACAGCGATATTTTTCAGTTTGGTCAGTTGCAATTCTGTTCTTGGAACCCAACATAGCTAATTGTTGTTAATTGTTGTTTTTGTGTTATCTGAACATTAAATGCATTCAGCTTGGTTCTGAATAAATGAGTGTTATGGAAACCTGCAGGGAGAAGAGCTGAGAACAAGGAATTAAAAACGCTAATGTAAAATACATCAGTGTTTATTAAAGTCTGTTGGATCTCGCAGAGCTACTTCCTTGTTCGGCTTTGACTGTATATTGAGACATTTTTCCAAAAATATTGTTTTAATAATTGCTATGAATTTAAAGTTGGTTAAAGTAGGGATGTAATGATATTCAATTAATGATTCAATATAATTCATGATACTGGGTTTACGATACGATTTTGAATTTGAGACTGAAGACAAATTATGACTGAAAAAGGTTCCTGTATTTCTTTTATTAAATGTACTATATATGCATATTTGCTTTTCTTTGTAAAAGTGAAACAGTAGTCTTTACGCCTTGATACCACGATTAATATCACGATTCATTTTTCAGATCAGATTTGATTCTTCAAATATTTGTATCATAAATGAACTGCTCTGCGATATATCTTTACATTCCTTCATTTCAGTGTGTAATGAAATGTTTTTTAAGGAGCATCCTCAAAAGTGTGGTGGTGACAGTACTTAGTAATCATGAACCTACTCCGATAGCACTCTACAGTGACATGACATTATGTAACCTCTTGTTAGTTGAGCATGTAGGTGGAGAAGTGTCAGCAGTGTGGATATTTTAAGCAACGTTTACAACAATAGCAGTGTGTCATTTGTTACAGTCAGAAAGTCATTTTTAGAACAGTAATGGTATTATTACCTCATATCGGTACTCTGTATCGGCAAATACCAAATTGTAGTACATATGTTTACGCACATACAAAACAGTGTTTGATGTTGCTATCTGTAGGCTCTGTTTCACCATGGTATACCTGTACACCGGCACAGTGAACAGATGATGGACAACTCCGAGATGACTGTTGAACAAATCTTCTTGTCCCACCTGGTCTGCACCATCAGTACACTCACGGCTCTCTAGAAACTCTAACATCTGTCTCCTCATTTTAAGTGTCATCATTTGAGCAGTCAGCTTTATAGTGTTTGGCCTTCCTGCATGCTCTCCTTCAGCAGGAGCTGTTTAATGTCTGTGTTCTCTGCACTTCAGAGCAGTTTGTGTTGAGTGATTCAGAGAAGCACTTTAGCTGCTGTTAGCAGGCTCCTCCGGTGGCAGCTGCATCTGTCACCTCCCTCTTCATCCACTTAACGTTTGGCCATTTCCATTTATCACCCTAAAGAGGACTCTATCTTTGTGTCATCTCTCAGTGTCCCCACCCCCGCTGATTTCAAATATTTCTGCTGATTTCTTCGACGCCTAAACTATAGTTTTCTCTGGTGTTCCTCTTTTATCTCCTTGTTGAGACGCTTGAGCTTCTGGTGATGTCTGTTCCACATCGTTACTCTTGTAACTCCGCGGTGGTTCCTCTCCATCTGCTGGTTCACGCTCTGCAGGTCTATCGCTCTCATGAGACAACGTTTCCAACCCTCAGAACAGACTGAAGCTGGTCACGTGATTCAGTCAGGGCACGTGTTATTTTATGTCTGTCGGTCGTTAGTCACAGCACAGCCTTCAGCCTTCCAGACACAGGAAATCAGGACAGATATAAACATGGCTCCTGGGTCCTTACGGAGTATCAGGGTGGTACTGAATGTCATTTTTTAATTTGAAGATTCTATTGAGGTATTTGAATGAAGCTTTTGATGTGTGTCATCATATTTTATGATGTTATCACACTGAAAGAATAGTAAAAAAAAACCTTTAACAAAAAACCTCAATATGAATGAAGGGATTAATTGAATAGTTATAGCTAATATTTTATGTGAAGGCAGAGGGAATAGGCTTTGTGGTTGCTGTTAGTAATAAACCTTCAAGTTTCAATAATGATTCAAAGCTTGAGTGAGAATGAGAGTGAGAGAGAAAGAGAGAGAGATCAAATGAGAGTAAGTGAAGAGAGGGAACGCCATTAGGAAGAACAAAGCAGTGAATCAGAAATTATCAGAATTATTTTCTGTTTTTTGACAACAATGAAGCTCCATGTTACAGAGGAATAAGATATATCAGGCTTTGGATACACACAGTACTTGCCAATCAGTTTTAGAGATGTTCCGATTCCATTTTTTCCCTCCTGATACCGATTCCGATACTTGTGCTGTGGGTATCGGCCGATACCGAGTACCGATCCGATACCAGTATGTTATAAAAAAAAATATCATACATGTGATGACTGTGATATGATTTATCATTGTGGTAAAGCCTGGCTCGGAGTTAAACTTGTAAAACATTGAATAATAGAAAATCAAGCCATTTATTTTACCTTATTCTAAAATAACAGAATGTTCTGCGCTGCGGCTCGTCTTCTTTTTCTTTGCTTTTAGAAAATTAGTCGGCTCTTTAGGGGTACGCTCTTCAGTGTTCATTAAAATAACTTGTTAATTAACCCCACTTGTGCCCGTTTGGACTTGTATTTGCCCCCAACCCCCGGCTTACTGTCGCGTGTTACTGGTGGGAGATTTCCAGTGTGAATATTGCCACCCACGAATGATAGTGTACTTAGCTAGTCCAAGCTGCGTCAACCGGGCTTGAACATGTTGTGGGTGTTGGTCCTTGGTCCCGTGTGTTCTTGTCCTCTAAAACCGCGCTGCAGGTTGGCACCGCGACTGTTTTAAGAGCGGTGAAGAGAATGTACAGAGCTTACGGAATAACCAGTAAATGATTATAATGTAATAATGACGTGGATCGGGATCGGTGCCCTGGACTCCAGTCTGCGATTCGATGCGCATGTTCCGGCAGTATCGTGATTTCGATCTGGTTCAGATCGACCTTCTAATTTTTGCTTTTAGTTTGCAGAGGAAAAAGTGGTGTAAATAGATGAAACAACACATCTTATCTTTTATTAAGTCAACACTACAGCTGCAAATGTTGTGCCTTAATATTACTGTACTATTATAATTTAATCGAACATAAATAACTAATAACTCTGAGCACTAACAGAAAAAAATGAGATGGCTGAATGAGTCTACTAATGGAGGAAAACTTTCTCCTTGCTTCTTCAGATCTGTTTGTCTGCAGACATGTCAAGTGTTTCTGCCCCTGGAGACGTCCTCCATTATGTTTAATTACACCAAATCACTGCAGACTACAGCACACATTAAAACCTGTGTTTTCATCCCACTGGGCATCATACATTTGAAATTAGTGCATGAAAGTCTGGCCAGGTTGTTTCACTTTCATGACTTGTACCTGCATAGCTCCCAGCTGTTTTTAATTGCTACATGAATTCTATTGCTTTATAACTTGAGTGGAGTTTTTCTTTTTTTCTTTTAATTGCTTTTTTTTTTTCATTGGCATTTGATGTATTTAACTGTCATATCCAAAATAATTTACAGTAAATTAATTATGTTTAAGGAGTTGGTGTTCTGTTACCAGGATGGTTTTACAGCACATGTTGGCTGAAAGTGGACATAGGGAATTTCTAAGGACAAAACTCTTCTTCTCTTATCTTCTGGACAGTCTATTCAGGGTCTGTTTTCCAGCCCAGTGACTTCTTTTGAGGTTTACATTGGTTGTAGTTCCTGCAGACATCACAACCATTCAGCTGGTTAAGGGATTCATTCATTTAGCCTTAACCCTAGTTACACACAGAAAGTTAAACGTCATAATCGAAAACGTCAGCGGTAAATGGCAATGAAAGGAAAGATTCATTTCGGCTAAACAATTTTCTGGGTGAAATGATAGTCAGATTCAGGTGGAAGCGGTCTTTTTATCTGAGAGCTTTGATGATGTGTGTTACAAGAATAAATGAAAATGTGACCCAGGGCACATGGACTTCCACAAAGGCATAATAGAAATAGCTAATGAGGACATGAAGAGAACACTCATGGACTGTTAACATAGATATATATGTATACATACAGAGAATTTCTGCAGAAAGAAACAAAGATTGAAATAATACATTTATTACAGGGATGTTAGAAGGCGATTCAAGACGAAGATTCAATCTCTCTCTGCATGTTTCACAGTGTGCTGCTAGCCTTTATGGTAACTGTTACCTGGTATGGTAACAGTTGTGACTTTTACATAAAAGTGACCAGGGTGCTTATTCTGACATAAGATTGACACGTTAAATTACCATCACATTAACATAATGTCGTCCATTACGTAGGAAGTAGGCTGTTGGTATAAATCTGCCATTGGCCAGCTATTTCAGTCGGCATGCACCTTCCTCTAATGCACATAACTTCAACAAAGTTGAGCAATTTTTTAAAGTTTACTGCAGTCTATTTCTTTTTTATATAGTTTTTTTTAGATGTAGATATTGAAGTTAGAAATATCCCCCTGCCAAATACAGTAGAATTTGTATTTCAGTGATGGAATCAATCATTACCTCAGTAGAGGGAAGAAAAGAATACATAAAATGTTTTCCAAACTTTAATATTTAGGTCCAGTTTGATGTTTGTCTCTGTTAGTCTCTTCAAATTGTCCTGAGCTGCTGCTCTCTGAGCTCCCTGCCTCCCTTATATGAATCATTTTGTCACTGATGTTCTGCTCTTCAGAGTCTCAGAGTGACTAACAGGAAGGGGTGAAGCAGCCAGCTGAGAGACTGTTTAATGTCACACTGAGCTGCTGCTGCTTCAGTCTGAACCACTTATTCTTCTGTCAGACTCAGTGAGTGTCGCTTTGGATAAAGAACTTCTGTCAAAAGCCACAAATGTGGATGAAGCAGAGAATTTAACATTAGACCTGCTGAATTACTGTGTGGAGGAGGACAGGACACTCTTGTGTGCACTCTGGATGTTTTGGTGCTTTCAGTCTAAAAATGTCTCAACAGAGATATTTCAGAGTTTGAAAAAAAGGCAATGACATTTTTTTTTTTTAAAGTAAGTGCCATTTAAATTAAAATCAAAGGAATTGGAAACCAATCATTGTGCCAGTGTGTTTATTCAAGAACTAACCAACTAATCTTTTTTCAATGAAGAAATAGTCTCCAGTTCTGATATAACTGATGGAAGCAGCATCTACATTAACCTCTTTATGGCTCTAAAAACTAAAAGTCTTAGCTTGGAACATTTGTTCCAAATGTAGGAACTCCTTGTGGTAAGAATAAAACCTCTGGAAAAGGGGATTCTGATTTTAAGATGGACAGGTCTGGCTAAATAAAAGTGAAATAAATAGTGCTTACTGTTCTGAATCTCTCTGTGCGGCAGGGTTTCCTGAAGAGCGAGCGGGTTTCCAGGATGGTCCAGAGCGGCGGTTGCTCGGCCAACGACTTTCGCGAGGTCTTCAAGAAGAACATCGAGCGGCGCGTCAGAAGCCTCCCAGAGATCGACGGCCTGAGCAAAGAGACTGTGCTGAGCTCCTGGATCGCCAAATACGAT
Source organism: Morone saxatilis (assembly GCF_004916995.1). Taxonomy (NCBI): domain Eukaryota; kingdom Metazoa; phylum Chordata; class Actinopteri; family Moronidae; genus Morone; species Morone saxatilis. The sequence goes on along the minus strand of NW_023339762.1, from coordinate 5,301,693 downwards.
GCCATCTACAGGGGGGACGAGGACATGCGGCGTCAGCCACAGCGGGCGCACCTGAGCGCTGTGTCTGAGCTCATCCTCAGTAAGGAGCAGCTGTACGAGATGTTCCAGCAGATCCTCGGCATCCGCAAGTTTGAGCACCAGCTGCTGTACAACGCCTGCCAGGTGAGCCGCTAGAGGTCAACAGGTACAGACACACTGTATATTTATTATTGATTACTTAGTTGTGTAGTTGTACGTCAACCTCCACGGCTGAATGATGAAGTAAATGCTGGTGCACCTCAGCTGTAGTTCCTCTAATATCCCTCAATGCTGCAGTAGGGAAACTTGAACTTAAATTTATGAGAGAGAAGTTCTCTCTACAAATGCAAAATCATTACAGGTATTTTATTTTAGCTTTGGAGCTCATGAGCTGATTTAACCTCTTCTGTGTATCTTAGGGGTGCCTATAAAATGTCTTTCATTAAGATAGTGATTAGAAGTGACGCCTTAAAAGCGAGGCGCACTGCAGGGCTTTTTCTTCCAATTGATCTCAATCATCCATCACACTGATGCATTGATGCATTGATGGATTTTTTAGAAAAGTGAGGCTTTTTTTCTGCCTAATTGATTCTAAACCGCTCGGGTGTTGCCATTACTAACAGTGTTATGGTCAATAGTCCAGTCTGCAAATCTGCACACCATTCACATTCATCACTACCAGTTTGTACATGCTGAACTCATTCAGTTTATTTGGCCATAGGAAAGTGAAAAATAACTTGTGGTTCCGCTCCAACATTTAATTGGCTCTTCCTTGGCCCATGCTGCACCCTTGCAACAAGTTTAATGAAAATCTCTAATAGTTTTTCTGTAATCCTGGTGACGGACAACATAACCTCCGTGGCGGAGGGAATTACAGCAGTAACAGACAAGAAAATCTAAAAGCTTGATCACTACACAAAACTAGATCTGATTTCATCCAAATTCAACATTTGATGTTTATGTTGCAGCTATTTCTGTCTGTTTCAGTTGTTTTTCAGAGGAGTTGGTGCAGTTAGGAGCTTATTTCAAGTATAGGCGGAATTACAAAGTACCTTTTAAGTAAGCCATTACATCATCGTTCCCATCATCATTTCCGCATTCGATGCTGATTCTTTGTTCAGTTTCAGTTTCAGTTGCTGGTTCAAACGTTGGGTTCAGTATAAAACTAGGCCTAAATACAGTAAGCACTGTTTATAAGGTTAATAGCTACCACATCAGGGTAGTGTTTTTGGCTTTTGCAGTTTTTCAATAAGCTTTCAATTGGGAAGTAGCGTACCGTATATCAGCATCAGAGCTGGTATGTAGAATGGTATGGGTAACAAAAACACAACGATTCCTATTTCTCTCTTTAAATATAATAGGCTCACTCAAGCAAAGCCGTGCATCTGCTGTATTTGTTCGTAAACCGTGAAATAGTTTACTTACCTCTTTCTTTTAGGATATCCAATATAAAATTGCGATGAACAGCTGTTTTATCTACAATACCATTCAAATGCTGTTTTTCATTATCTTTTATTTTTCAGGGTTTTTTTTGCTTTTCAATGCAGCAAATCAAACCAGCAGCCTTCTGGTCTTCTTACGTCTCTGGCCTTCAGTCCATCACTGTTTCCTTATTAGACTTGTATTTTTACTACTCTGATTAAAAGTAAATTTAACTTGGCTCATAAATGTAGTGAATTTCGATGGTCTTAGGCCAAACAGCCTCATTAGCGGCAGACTGCAGAGCATCATGAAGGTCTCAGTATGTCGACACACTGCTCAGTAATTAGATGGTCACTGAGACACGCATCTTCACAGTGAGCACCATCCAAACTGGAACAGCACTTAGAGTATTTTCACAGTGCTGACATGCACTCAGAGTGAAGACGAAGATTGTAGCATGAAGACAGAAAGTGGCACCATGGGACTGGACCATTCGCTGAATATGAGTTTTCAGGTTTAGGGTGAATCAGTGGGAAGGTGTTTGCCTCGAAAACCATAACATCTGAGTTATAGAGTCCCTCTGCTGCCTCTTTCATCCGTAGTAAGAATGAGAAACAGCAATGAAGGAGGTAAAATTATTCCTAGAAAGCTCCTGCTGAAATAACATATACAGTGCAGTGGTTTATTTGTCACGATCAATTGTTTCCTCTGAGGTCTGCTGTTTCGACATTGGTTTGGATTCCAGATGCTGTGTGCTGCAGCCTTGTTGTGCCGGTGAACAAGATATTCAATAATTGATTTGTTTTACATTCCTTCAGCAAACACTCAAAGCATCATAAATCTGCCCACAACTCACCTCTATCAATTTCTTGAAATATGCTCTACAGCGTCACATTATTTGTACAAAGCACCTAATCCTATCAGTAATACAACACATGTAAACGTCACATGGAGGCACCAGTTCATGGGGCAAAATATATTTTCAAGGTAAAAACCTGAATCAGCTCTTTGTGAGTGGAGATGTTCAATCCTGCATAAAGTATTTATCCAAACTTTTCCAATTGATGCAGTTTCCTTTCGAACCTCAAATCCATACAGCGTCACACAGAAATTATGTTTTTTTACCTCCAGCTGACATCATCATCATTAAACCCCATTATCTCCCAGACGACAGTGATCACAAAATTGTTGAAAAACTGACAATTTTGTACTTTTTCCTGTATTAGATAGTGACAGAGATACAGGAATACAGGAAACAGGAAAATATATAATAGTGTTACAACACAGGGGTTTACATAATTGATACTTCATTCAGTATCAAAACAAGTAGCTTTAGTTACAGTTCAAATTTGTAGACTTGCAATATTCCCTTTAAAAACTTTAACTTGAACATTTGTTTTCCACTCCAGAACATGTTTAAACTAGAAAATGATCAAGTACCCCTCCGCTCAAAAATACATATGAGGGAGAAGCAGTATGTAATTTGAAGCATCTTGAACAAGGTAATTTAAAACTTTTTGTGGAAAACCATATCAGGCACAAATTACAGCTAAGTATTTGTATACAGTATGTCTTATGATCTTTAGTCTGCTGAAACTTAAATGTCAAATCTAAAAACCACTGACTGCAGGAAAATGAATTAACATTTTTCAGTTTAATAGGAGGCTGCAGAATAAATAACACAGATTAATACCAAACTTTAATACTGTTACGGCACACACTGAATTGCTTCGATACCAGCAAATATCAAAAAATGTCATTTGGTTCCAAATTGTGATATCTAAGGAGTAAGATCTAATAATGCTGGTGATTGGCTGTCTGACATTACCTGTCATAGTAGCATCATGCAGGAAAACACTTTAAGCCCAGAAACAGGGCTCCACGCCAGCTGCTTAACTGCACAGACAACCTTCTTTAGATTAGGTAGACTACACGCTGCAATGCTGCGTTGCTGCGTTGCTGCCATTCTTTTGTTATTAATGTTGATTTTATAGTTTGTATTTTTATAGTTTAATACTTTACAGTTACTCCATTGTAGTCCAGTTGTCCAGGTTGAGTAAAGTGTGCAGAGTAATAACAGTTTCTCCAGCTGCTCCCAGGTCTTTGAACAGCGTCCTCCTTTGAAGTGAGTAATTTTACTGTAATATGTCATTCCTTTTGTTGAAATAAATCCCAACATCTACAACAGCAACAGAGAGAGAGAGTTGTGGATAAGACGAGGACGGTGTGTCGGCATTGCTCCACTGTTGTGCAATAAATGTTTGTGCGCTTTGAATGTTTAACTATAGCCAAGGGAGAACATATCGACACTCAAATAACACTCCTCCTAATGCACAAGTTCAACATGAGTCCCCAGCAAGAGGATTGTGTCTGCCTTTGACAACTTTGGCTACTGTCTTTTCAAAATAAATGAAAAGAAACATATGTTTTGCATTTGTAGTTCAATGGTGCCATGTTTGTATGTGCAAGTATAGGGAGTGGTGGTGTAGTAAAAGGTGTGTGGCAGAAGATGTGCACTGACCCCCTGCCCTGAACCACCCCGGGAACAGGTGATGGTTCACTGCAGGGTTCTCTGAGTGACGGGGCAGCCAAACATCCAGAGGCATTTCTTGGCAGTACAAAGGAGAAGTTGTACAAGACTGGAGTCTTGAGTGGGTGTAACAGGAAACCAGTGTAGTTTGAAGTGAAGAGGAGTGGTGTGGGAAAACTTGGGGAGAGACGATGGAGCAGGCTTGTCTTGTTCCCTATCGAGACAGATACCTCAAAGCCACTGATACCACTGGAGGCAGGAGAGAACACCTTTTTTTTTTGTTAAATTGGGTGTGCAGACTTTAAAGTCCTGTCCAAACGTCTTTATAGTCTTTGAAAAGAACTCTATAGAGGAAGCAGTGCGTCAGTAATCCTCATTGATTCTCCTGTGCTGATTATTTCCTTCGCTTTAACCGGCTCTGAACATAAATAGCTTACAGATTACTTCACGGCCCATTGAGACATCATCCTCGCCTGTATAACAACCAGAGTGTGTCTGTTGCCAGGACAGATTCTATTATTGTCCTGCTTCATTAGACGCCAGAATAGAAAGAAGGTTGAAGAGGTGGGGGGGAGGGATGAAAGAAACCAGAGCTAATTCCATTTTTAAATGCTCACCTGTGTTTCCAGGGTTTCATTAAATCTTGGTGCCATATACTCTATTCAAAATCTGTTCTCCACACTTGATTTACTAATGTCTCATAATCTTGTTTAAATTACCCAACAGAAATAGACTAATTGGTTAATGTGGTTTGTTTTAAAATTATATCAAATGTTAAAGCTGTGAACCCATAGACAATTGCCAACAAAGAGTTTTATAGCCTCTTTTAGCTTCTAGTTTTAGTTTTATGGCACATTTACTGTCTGCTTCAGTCTTAGTGTTTCTAGCAGCGGCCTGCAGCTGTCTTGAGTAACCAAGTTCTGACAAAACCCACTGTAACACTACCTGAAACAATTCTAATTAAACAATCATTTTTTATGAGGCTGATTTCACTCTTTTTTAATTTGATGGCTTCAATTATAGCCTCGTAGTGGAGGATAACTTACTCCTGAATGCTTTACAGCTGTATACACTTCATTAGCAGTGATAGCAGTAAAAGGTTGACATATTATGCGCTCTTGGGTCAGTGAATCAGTTTTAGAGTCTTACTGTGGTTTGTGAGAACCAGCAGAACTGCAACACCTCACCAATAATGATCTAATTCACATCCATTCCAGTGAAATTCCAGCAGCCTTGGACTTAGTGTCAACAAAAAATATAACATCTTGAATTTGAGGACTTTATGTTTTTATCCAGATACTAAAGGTGAGCCTAAGGATTATTATACAACATAACTGCAAGGTATTCAAAAGATGTTTGCCGGTGAAGGACATGAAGACCCCTCATTTATTTTCACTCTTTTTTTTTTTAATAGCAACGTTTCTTCTATTCAAACAGTGGCTCCCTTTTGAATGTCTGTGTGTCTGTTTTTTGTTTAACAATATAACAGCATCATGTTCTGTTTAACATATTAACATCTTTAATGTCACAATCCAAATCAGAGCCATAACTGTAACCACCAGTCGGCCGTGGCTCAAAGATCATTTAGTGTGGAGTTCTTTAAAGGTCCAGTGTGTCAACACTTAAGGAGATCTATTGGCGCAGAAAATGGAATTATTTACTACATGTTTTCATTAGTGTATAAGTGTATTGATATTTTCTTACCCCCGTAGCTTTTATATCTACAGATATTACTTACATGGTCATTTCCAAAAACATCTTTATCAAAATAGCATTACACCTACTTTTTTATATTTACTTGGATTCTGAAAAAAAGACCCTTCAACTTAGAAGAGGGGAGGAGGAAGATAGTGGATAGAAGTGTACACTTCTCTTTCAGTAATGGAAAAGATGGAGGGAGATAAAAATAGAAGAGAGGAGGACCTACAGCTGTGAAGGGAGGGAGAGTCCAGGTGTTCAGATCAGCTGGTCTCCGAGGGTAAACAGCAGTGACAGTCCACTGTGTGTGTGTGTGTGTGTGTGTTTGTGTTTTTATTAAAATCTCTGAAGATATTTATTCCATTGCGATTTTGAAAGACTATTAGAATATTACACAGGAGAAGTCAACTGAAACACATTTCCTTTCTGCAGATTGGGTGGATATTTCCCTACAAATGACTTTTTTAGCTGGTGGAAACTTTTAATTAAGTTCTGTGCAGGAGCGTTACTCCACTGAAAATTTAATTGGTGTCCGCTAAATATAAAACAAAGGATTGATAAGGAGGAAAAAAGGGAGCATCAGAGGGCTGAATGACAAGGGTGAGAAAAAAAAACAGGCTGCAAAAGGATCTTCACAGCTACAACAATGTTGAAAAGAACGAGCTTATAGTTCTGCTTGCTCGTCTTTAAACCTGGAGACTTGAACAGATAAATGAACGTCTGTTACTTTCAAGCCTTTGACAAACGAGTTCTGATTAAGTTTATCACTGCCAGACCACATGTCTCTGTATTTTGTCAGTTTTTAAATATGGTGTATGTGGGGACAACCAGCCAGTGTTCATTTCAGCAGCTATTTCAGATTTAGCCTTTTCTTATTAGTTTTATTCACATTTGAGATTTTTAGTTTTTTGGTGTAAGGTGTAACTGCAGCAACGCTAGCATACTGTATATAGTAAGGAAGGAGGTGCGCATGGACGGAGACAGTGACATTCCATTTTAATTTTTTTGTCAAAATGTTTTCTCTCTTAAATTAGGCTAATAGGTATCAAAATCTGGAATAAAGGTGACAGTATCAAGTGCAGAAGTTTTGTATTAAGCACTGACTGTGTAACACATTACTTGTAATGTAAATGGATTTACAGGATTTACTTAAAAATATAATGATTCTCAGGCAGGTTATAAGGAGCATATTTTATCTATGATTTCTATTTCTATTGGGAGTCCATCATCACCACACTCAGAAAATCCAGTGGTCTTAGCCTGCATGCTGCCAGTTTTAACACCTACTTCTACTTTGCGAATTCACAACATAATTAATATTATATAGTCTGACAGTGAATCACAGAGCAAATGTTTCAAGAGTTGTGATGATGGTATAAATAAACTAATATAATTTAACCAACTTTCACATAAAAGCTTTCTGCAATAAACTTAGGAATCTTTTTAAAGTTGCATTAATGTTTTGGATGCCATTAATCGCAGGGTCAGATGTTAGCTCCCTGGCTCCTCCTGTCTGAAGTTCATGTAAAAAAGTCTCCTTGACAAATTCATAGTTGTTCCAATACAGATACTAGTGTATAAATATATTTGGCGCACATGTATCATATCGGTACTCTGTATCGGGTGATACACAATATAAGGTATCAGAATCGGAATCTTGAACAAAAAAATGGTATCAGAACATCTCTGCCCAAACTTCTGTTGACACCTTTTTGGAGCAGTCTGAGTTGGTTTATTATCTGCTTTACATTTACTTGACAGTCTTCCCTCAAACTTCTCCATGCTATGCTAGCAGCATAGTACCAAAAAACACACAGCCTGATCAAACTACACCAAACTGGCAAACACACATTGTGCATTTGAACCACACCAAACAGTTTTGTTATGAATGAGTGTTGAATCCAATATTCTCTGGTGTTTTCCTGTTTGTTTGTTTTTTAATTCACAGATGTTATAGCCCAAAACGAGGGCCTACTCAGCTGTGGATTTTTGTTTTGGTTCTGTCTGTGTGTCGTCTCTCATTAGCTGCAAGAGGCAGGTAGATGAAGCTCTAATGTATTGCCAGCAGCTTCAGCATCGACAGGAAGCTCTGCAATTCTGTGTGAAAATCTGCTTTCTGCCCTGAGCTACTTTCTTCTTGTGTTTTATTTTCCTCTGTCTTTTTGAACTAAATCTCCACATCTTTTGTGGGGTTTTTCCCCCCTCCATTGTTCTTTTGATTCTTGCCTGTAACTGATGACAGGGTGTAATTGTGTCTTTTCTCCGCCAGTCTTTTATCTCTCTGTCAGATGATTAGTCTGTGATCATCTGTGTTTGTGCACAGAAGGTCGTTCAGTTTGTAATAAGACAACGGTTTAACACTCATAAAATGAACACACATTAAAAAATGTAATACCTGAAGATGATTGCTCAAATATAAATTAAATTGAATTTGTTTTATTACAAGAAAGCAAGCTCAGTTTAAAGTTTTTGCAGTTTTGTCATCAACATTGCTTGATTTAAGCATTAGCATCAGTATTAGCATCAGTATTAGCATTTGTATTAGTACGCAAGCAATAAGACACTGAGCTGCTTCATTGAAGTAAAGGTCATCAACTGCGTTACTGACAACTTTAAAGGACAAGTCAACTGTGAGTCTCAGAGCTGTAGACACTGCAGCACAGTGCCAGATCATGCTGAGTTGCTTTCCACACCATTTCATTTCAGCACATGAAGAGTCACTAGCTGTTCCGTCCTTTTGTAAATGTGACATTGCTAATCCACTGTAGATGAACACTAGTTTGACGGACACATGTTTATCAAAAGGAATATGGCCATCTTACATTTTCCTGTGACCCTTTATCAATACATTCTAATTTTTGGTCTATTAACATTCAGCGGTGCTATGCAGAGTGAGTGCTTTTTAAAGCATTTCAAGAAGACTTTCACTTTAAATGATTAAGGTAAATCGGGTGTTAAATACTAAATACTAAACTCTCTCAGAGGAAGAGCGGGTCGTCCACTAATCGGAAGGTCGTTTGTTCGATCCCTGGTTCCTCCCGCCACGTGTGGAAGTATCCTTAAACAACTACTGTACTGAATCTCGAATTGCTCCCGATGCTGTGCATCAGTGTGTGCATGTGTATGAATGAGT
>NW_023339762.1:5289536-5292810 GCF_004916995.1 Morone saxatilis | reverse complement strand
CAGGTCCATTTACCATTCACCATTACTGTCTGCCCTTAATACGGAGTAAAAACTCGTAAAGGCATACTGAGTAAAGCTCTTTTTGCGTGGGAGTAGTATCATCAATATATTATTTGTAATAATTGCTGAGGACATGGGTAATCTTAATCCTGTGTGAATCTGCCATGTTCCTAACTTATAAAGTAAAAATTCCACAGTAAATGACCTACCTTATATCTCCAAACACAGAGGTCCTGTGATAATATTAGTCCCGTGCAAATCGGCATCTCTGTGATTTGTTTTTGCAAGGTATCAAACTGGTATTTAAATTTAACAGAGTACATACGTAAGGTGGAGCGGCAGGGGAAGAAATATGGTGCTGCACCTATGCAGTGACGTATTTTAAGATGCTTTGTTTTTTAACTGAGTAGAGAAGGTTCTGCAGCTGTCGCCGGTGTTTCAGGCTTTTCTCCTCCTTTCATCGGTCAGACTTACAGACCTGCAGCTTTTTTTTACATTCTTGACACAGACCGAAAGCAGAGGAGAAAGACGAAAACAGCAACATTTTTATAGAGTCCTAACCTCACACCCTGCATGTTGCCCAAAGGTTGACACCAGAAACTTCCTAAACACAGGAAAATGAGAAAATACAGGCAGGGGGCAGGGTCTCTGCTGATGCTGACACTGCCACATGCTTCTAGTGGGTCATAAGTGATTATTTAGAGGGATTATTTTTAGTCTAGACACACTCCTAGACTCCTCATTATGCCTTCAACCAAAACGTGTATTTTAGTGCTAATACCGGACCTTTCTTTGTGTTTTTAAGTCAGTGTCTAACAGTTTGATGTGCCTTTCTGATGTGCTGATGTGTTGCAGAGACTTTAATGGCATCATATGAAGGCTGGTTGTCATAGAAATACTCTGTGAGGCAGAATTAGCAAGGCTGCAAACATAGCCACATAATAGAAGTCATGGTAACAAAGCTAGAATGTACTCTGATCTGCTTGTGTGTGCTTGTTAATTTTAGTACATGCAGCCAAACTGCGGGTGTGTCAGTAATTGCCTCTATCATCCTCATACAGGGGAGGCAAATTAATCAACAGAACCTCGAATGAATTTCAGATCTATTAAATGCTGTGTCTGTAAATTTCAATTCTTAAGAAGTCCAATGTGAGTTGAAATCGTCTGTATCAGAATCTCACTTTGTGACCCTAACTTAAGTTTTGAAGCTCGGGTAGAACAGGTCGGTAGATTTGAAAAAATCTACTACTTTTTTCACTAAATTAGGTAAGCCATGTTTTGTTCACTTTGTGCCTTCCACTGTACATGAATATATAATAATAACTAAATAAATAACAGTACTTTGATTGTTGTGTTTTTTTACCGATAGTTTAATGCAAGAATTTTACTTTTTCTCATGGACCTTACATGTCAAATAAACTGACTGGAACTGAATTGGACATTTTAAAGTTAGGGCAGGTTGGACAAACTAGTAAGAGACGGCTAGATTTTGAAAGTATACAACCGAAAAAAATCCCATCCCCTGATTTATAAACCTCTTTGAGTTACTCTGCTGAGTGAAACGTGTTGTTTGATTAGCAGTGGACTGTGAGCTCTCTTATTTCAGTGGAGTTAATTAAATTTTAGTGTAATTAACTGGAGACACAACAAGGAATGCAAAGTAACCGTGTACAGCAGTTGTTTTTCTGACCGCAAAAAGTTAATCACGCTGCTGACTGATTCTCCACAAACATGTCAGTTCAGATAAAGTGCTTCTGGGTAATACTTTCATCCTTATCACATATCTAGAACAAAAGAAGACACAAATCCTCCAAACAAAGCAAAATGATTATAAGTAAATAACCAAATAAATAAAAACAGAAAGGTAGTGACACAAATAAGTTAGGAAGGCTTTAATCAAAAGCATCATGACGCAAACTTTTATAAAATTGTATCAAGCTTCAAAATCACAAAGGTCTGAAATGAATCTTTCCAACTACATACAGTTATTATGCTACATTAGCATTATTTATAATATTTAAGTATACAAACACATCTTGACCTTCCCCACCACTCTCAAACACTGATGACTCTACAAGAGATAAACACTGAGTGAGTCACGAGTAAACAATAAAAACATTTAGTGAATTGAATTTAAAAGTCTATCTGTCAGACAGAACTTGACATGTGCACAATAGTTTGACCTCCATTACTCTGATAATGAATTCCTTTTTCTTCCTCACAATGCTGAGTTAATTAGAACTCCGTAATCAGCAGACCTCATCAGTGACGACTGCACAATAATGACTAAACATGCCTGTTAGTTTATGTCAGAGTCTCAGCTCTCAGCACATGGATCCACACGACCACATTTCTGAAAGATTTTGTCGACTCAAGTGTCAGCAGAAAGAAAATAGAAAAAACAAAGCTGTCAAATCGTCCATGAACAAATCTCCATCTCTCAGCAATTAGTGAAGGCGGTTGTAAGGCCTGAGAGGGAGTGGTTACATGAGATAATGGTGAGAATGTTATTGGTCCAGAATGAAATATGTCAGCAATTATTATTTTGATTGTCACCAAAGGTTTTACATGCAATCATCTGCAGGTGATGAAGTCTTATGACTTTGGTGATCCCTTGACTTTTCCTCTAGCACCTCATACATGACATATTTCATATTATATAAATAACAATAACGATATTAGTAAAAAACAACTGATAAACTGTACAATGAACCTAAATAGTGAACATAAGAACTGCAGGAAGTTTGTGTAAAAGAGCGATTTGGTTGAATTTTAAACAAATTATTTCCCGTGAATATTGATCAGTGATGACTTTTCTACTCTTTGAGTACTTTTCTAATGCAGGATGCAGAGTGAAGGTTCTGTGAATATAGCTGTTCAGGTTTTCAAAGTTTAGATCTTGAATAATAATTTATGAAATTCTAAAATGCTGAGATATGTCTACCATATATATATTTTGAAATTTATTTCTTACAGCCCTTAAAATCAAGAGGCCTTAATGAAATGTCTTGACGACTATCATCACAGGATGAATTCTGATAACTTTGGCGATCCCTTAACGATCCCCTCCAGGAATGTATTAAGACATACAGTACAGACAAATAATCAGCTTGGAACAAAAATGTCTGTCTGATATGTTTGTAAAGTATAATTTCCACAATAAAATCCTTAAAAAGTAATTTACCCCTTCTACCTCATTAAAAATTCCAGAATCTATTTCTGCTGGAAACAAGATGTCTCCTACTTCCCTGTCCATTCTCAGTGGATGTGTACT
>NW_023339762.1:5271695-5289396 GCF_004916995.1 Morone saxatilis | reverse complement strand
GTGTCAAACTCTGCACAGACAGCACTCTGCACAGTGAAGATCAAACATTTAACTGTAGGAATAATTTTTGGCTGGAGGAGGACTTTTCATCTATTACCATATATATAGCCCACAATTGCTTTGTCACCATTATACCTTTCAAGAATAAAACATGAAACAGCACTTTTTCTAAAAGGAATTTGGAAAGGAGGCAATGACACAGAAGCCCAGTCTGATGTGTGTAGAGGTGTGTGTGGTTATTTTCTTGCAGTTTGGTGTCATTTGCATGTAATTTAATCAAGGTACTGTAAACACGATGGACAGGCGTGTGCCATGGCTCTGTGCTTTAATGCAGCACTTGACACGCTAAAGACTTTGTGGATGGGTGTTTTCTCCTTCCTTTCAAACTGCAACACAAATCCAGACATCTTTAGAATCCCTTCAGCCACGTCAGGAACTACAAACAGTCCTTCAGCTGAGGTTGTGTTTGAAAGAAAGAACTGCAGGCAGGGTCTCACACTTCCATGTTCATCTGCAGTTGTGGCTCCTGTTTGATTTTTAGTTTAGAATTTTGCCCCTCAGAATTTTTTTATTCAGCTGCAGGTCTTGATAACTCCTCAGTGTGACTAAATTAAGTTAGCATTCTCCGTTAACGAGACACTGACAGCTGATTTTTAACTGATTCTCTGGGATCCATTTTGGTACAGGCTCAAATTAAACGGCTTATCTTCTCTGTGTTATCTACTCTCAGTGTTCCACTTGTCTCTTGGTTTCAGGCGAGTTTCCATCAGAGCTGCTTTATCTCCGATTGTCATTCTAGACGCCTCTGCTCGTCACAGATTTGTAAAACGAGGTGCTGTTTTCTGCCAAGTAAGCAAACCTTGTTCAATTTCCACTCTGCTTTCATCTTCTTTGAGTCTCGCTGGTATCAAGTTTAACAGACGACTTGTTGGCCAACCCTCCTGCTCAGTGTGGAGCTCTCAAACAGCACAGCTCTCTGTGGTCAAGGTGAAACTGCAGTGGTGACTGTAAACATGAGTTTTATAAGACTCTGGGCCATTAAGTTTCTTCTCTTGTTCTAATAATGAACACTACAACATGATGTCAAATTGTGCATGTAGCTGGGGTAGCTCTAGCTCAGGTTGTAGAGCATGTCCGCCACAATTGGTAGGTTGCTTGTTTGATTCTTTGCTTCTCCTGTTCACATGTTGAAGTGTCTTTATGCCAGACGCTGAACCCCAATAAGTAAGGTGCTTTGGATTAAAAGTCTGCCAAATCAGTTTAATGCAGTTGCTTCAAGGTGATAATGGGGAGGTTTTTTTGTTTTTTTTACCATCGCTTGTTAAACTACAGTTTAAACACACTGTGGGGTTAAAACTTGCCATTTTGTTTGTTAGTTACTAGAACAGAACATTCTAATCCAGGCCAAAGGGTTTGGGCCTCAGTAGATTTCAAGAAGTCACAACTAACACTGCATATTTTGGTTCTCTGACAGCTGTCAATTGAGGAAAACACACTGTAAACCATGCCTCTCTCTTTAAGTCTTAAATATATAGTTTGGGTTGTTTGAAATGGGGTTGTATGAGGAATATTAAGAACATTTTCCACACCTTACCTTGTCATCAAATTGCCCTTTCCTTTGGCTACATTACCTCAGTCCATTCAGTATCCATCTGCATCCGTTCTTCTTCTGTGTACTCTGCTTCACAAAGGTATCCTGTTGCCTCCACGATGAGTGTCACTTCGTTGTCGCTGTCATAATCACACATTTAAATTTTTTTAGGGCCCGAGCACTGATCAGTGCAAGGCCCTTTGGTATCTGTAAGAACTGGCTATTATTATGTTTTTTCTGCCCCTTCAATAGCATTTTTGGAAATGTGCTCGAAAGCTCACGAAACTTTGCACAAAATTCAAATGTGGCCAATATTTACGTATTATTTTGTACCCGTGCACAGGCACTGCCAAATGGCTAAGCCACGCCCCTAGCTGTAAACCGCTGTAACTCTGTTCCAAACATCTGATCTTCAGCATAATATGCTGTGCACAGTTATAGGTTGAGACAATATTGTGCCACAAGCAAGAGACCGCAAAGTAGTGGGAAAAAATAGCTCTCAAACACTGATGACTCTACTAGAAACAAACACTGAGTGAATCACGAGTAAACAATAAAAACATTTAAAAGTTAAAATAGCGTACACTTAACTAATATTGATTTAATAAAAGTTTTTAAGTTGTTGTTTGTGTTGGCTGCTTCCTTGTGTGAGAGTGCGAGACCATCTACTCTAGGTAATACATTGACTTTGGATAAGTACCTCATGCAAACCCCAACTATTCCTTATTCCTTATTCCCGTATCCTCTCTTAGCCCAAGATCCCACTTGTAGGTCTGACATTTTTTCCAGTTCCAACTATCTAAAACAAAGATTTTTCTAAGCAGTGCAATGCAATGAAAATGTTTTTAAAGAACATTTAAGTCCAAAGTCACTGTTAAAGGGGAACGTACAGATGATGGGGAGTAATACTAATATGTGACAAGAGTTATATTAAGCCCTCAAGAGGGAGCGGTGCGAAATCTGATGAATGCATGGATTGTAGTTGTGTGCATCTCATCTCATCGGTCAAGTCTGACCTGGACTAAAACTTTTATTTTGTGCAAATGAGAGCACAAAATCCAACTTAATAAAACTACATGTTTGCATAACTTTGCTACTAATACAACGGTGCTGACTGCTAAGGTGAAAATTAACAATACAGATGACGTGAGACAGAAGTTTGGGGTTTTCCCATTCACTCCAATACAGTGCGGCATTTCTTGGAGGAGCACCTGGTGGACTGCAGATGACCTGCAGCTAAACAACCTGCAGCTTTGACTTCCACACTGACCAATATACATGATTGAATATTCTTTTCTGTGATTGGTCGAAAAGCACTTTGTCCTCATCCTGTTGAAGTGGTTGAAACTCGAATTTCAGACCCTCACTCCTGATGGGCTAATTGCTGTCGGCTCACCACAGCTGCTGATTAGTTTATCAACACACAACTGAGCATTGTTAAAAAATCCACTTCTCCACAGAAGACCTCTCCTGCTGTGTCTCTTTTTCACCTTTTGATTGCTTTACTGTTCCTGCAGCTCACTAATTGGCTGGCTGATGAAAGGCTGATGAAAAAAAAATTTTTCTTTCACAGCTGGACAACGTGGACGAGCAGGCGGCTCAGATCCGCAGAGAACTGGATGGAAGGTTACAGCTGGCCGAGAAGATTTCCAGGGTGAGAAACACACTAACAATAAAACCCAAACTTCTCATGTTATTATGCTATAAAACACATAATGTCAAGATCCTTGACAAACCCACAGAGAATTCTTACCAACTCTGCAGTAGTTACCTGATAGTTTCAGTGATAAACTATGTTGTAGATCAAACAAAGTCTAGAAACTATGAAATTATCTTCTTTTTTTTTTGCAATGTTTTCATATTTTCACTGCCTGAATGTCTGTTCTGCAGGAGAGGAGATATCCAAAGTTTGTCTCTGGTGACATGGAGCCTCTTTATGTGGAGGAGCTGCGTTCGTCGGTCAACCTGCTCATGGCCAACCTGGAGAGTCTGCCGGTGTCCAAAGGAGGTCCCGACTTCAAACAGAAGCTCAAACGATCCTCCATGAACAACTCCTTCCTGGACATGGGAGACGAGGGAGACATCCTGTCCAAGTCTGATGTCGTGCTGTCCTTCACTCTGGAGGTGTGTGTGGATGTGAACTTGTCTGATCTGCTGGTATTCGACTGCACCAAATTGTACACTAGCACTGAATAAGTTAGTTCATTGTCAAGAAATGATCCTCCAACTCCAATTTTGAGAATGTATTAATCCTTTAAGTCATTTATGATAATAACTTTATTTAAATAGGACCTTTCAAAACAAAGTTACAAAGTATGTCACAGTAAAAACAAATAAAGTAAATAAAATACCAAACATAAAATATAAAACAAGCTAAAATAATTTAAACAATTAAAACAAATACCATTAGTTAAGATATATATATATATATATATAAAAGTGAGTTTTAGGACGAGATTTAAAGAGGGTTTCTTGAGTTACATTTGCTGCTTTTCTCTGTTTTACATCAGTGTAAGCTGAATATCTTTGATTTTTGGACTGTTGATGGGACAGGATTTGACAAACAAACATTTGAAGATGTCACCTTGGGCAGTGTTCTGATATTTTATAGATAGAACGATTGAGATCGAGAAAGTAATAGACCTTTTTCCCAGCAACCACACAAAATAGTAAACACAGGTATTACCAATGATACTAATTAAGGTTCAGTTCCATTTAGTGTAGCAGAGCCTTTATAGTGAGCCAACATGCACAACAGCAGCACTCTGACTCTGTTTGACCTTAATGGAACTGAACCTTAATTAGTGTCATTGTAACACCTATGTTTACACTACCATTTCATGCCAAAATGGCTGCTGTAAAAAAGGTCATAGAGCACTGAATGTTTTAGGGTTTTGAATTGTTGCTCAGTCAAAACAATGCATGTGTTTTAACTCTCTGCTGGTGGTTTCAGATTGTGATAGTGGAGGTCCAGGGTCTGAAGTCTGTGGCTCCAAACCGGATCGTTTACTGCACCATGGAGGTGGAGGGAGGAGAAAAGCTGCAGACAGATCAAGCTGAAGCCTCCAGACCACAGTGAGTCCTACTTCTTCCTGCTCTATGTCAGTGACTCAGTTAGTTCTCAAAGAGAATAAAAATAGCAGAGTTTACATACCTGTCATCACATTACGCTTGTGTAAGTTGCATACTGTGCCACGACCGGCTTAAACTAGTTGGGATGTCACAAAATCCTTTCATATGCACACGTGTTAAACTGAGATGCAATATGAGCACAGATAAACTTTATTTCTTCGGCAGATGAATGTGAAAACATTCTGTTGTCAAACTGCACATAAATCATTCTGCACAGCGAAGGTCAAACATTCAAGTGACGTAACAAATCAGCGAAAAGTAAACAAGCCTAAGATTCTGACCAAGTATTCAAAGTAACTATTTCAATATTTGACACTTTTAGTTTTACAGTTCTGGTTTACATGGTTGAGCTTATTTAAAGGTTTCTGTTTGTGGACAAAGTTTGACAAACAGCTCTGTGGCAGTAATCTGTTTGCTACTAAAGAGACATGAACTATGTTCGGAACTAAAACCCAGTTTATTGGAAGCTTCATGTTTACAGCCTTTTGAGCTTTCACTCTTGACTCCTAATTAGATATCTATCTGAGCTTTTGAAGATTAAATCAACACACAGATGTCAGTGAAAAGCCTCCTTAACACAGTTACCTGAAACTGTATCACAGCAGACGCTCATCTTTGCAAAGCAAACAGCGCTCTGGGCATCGTAGACCAAAGACGACTAAACTCCACATTCTATGTAAGGCGTGACCCTCAGCTTCCTCAAACACCTCGATAACCTGCCCAAAGCAATGTTTCTCATTCTTCAGTCAAGGCTGATGCAGCGAGAAGATGAGGCCCTTAGGTAACGATGATGGGAGTCAGTCTCTTCTCATCACATACAAAACATAAACACACACACTGGTTTCTGAAGAAAAGCCCAGCTGAGCTCAAAGCCCTCTTTGGTTCAGTTCGGTCAGACCCCTGAGGTTTTTAATTACAGCCAATCATGACTGAGTCACACCTGGGATGCAGGTTTATGAGCCGGTACGATTTACAAAACAACAGTAAAGGTTTGTAGCCATGTACTTGTGCCCCTGTGAGGCTGTAACTCCTAGTCTCATCTACTTGGCATTAGTGTGGTATAACATTTAAAGCTTGGCGTCAGCTGACATTTAAACTGAAGATTACCTTGCTTACAGTCCACTTACAGTCTCATCCTAATGCTAACAGGCATGCTACAGTGTTAATGTTTGCATGTTAACATGATGGATGTATTATAAGATCTGAATGCTGGACTCCCAAGATGGCGTCTGTTTATTCCATTTAAAGGTTTTTGCAGTACCATGGTTGTCCACTGCGGCTAACTGGCCACAAGGCGGACTCCGCATGCCATATAAAGCTCTGTTAATACACTCATGTTTAATATGCTACAGACTGCTGGACTTTTTCAGTTAGCTTCAGCTTTAGCTAACTCGTGAGCTCACTAACTGAGGCTAACTTAAAGGTCCATCATGTATTATTTAGGAGAATCTACTGGCAGAAATGGAATATAATATTCATAGGTATGTTTTCATTAGTGTATCATCTTCTGAAAATCCCAAAATGTTTTTGTTACCTTAGAATTAGCTGATTTTATCTACGGAAGGAGCGTGTCCTAATCCATCGAGTTCACTATGTTGAACCACCATGTTTCTAAAGAAGCCCAGAACGAGCAAACCACACTGACTCTAGATAGGGCCTTTCGCTTTCTGCTTTAGGCTTGGTTTTGTTAATGGGTTTTAGTTGTTGCATTCTGAATCCTTTATGTTCAAAGTGCGACTTAGCTTCAGTATAACATTTTAGTGTTTATTTAGGGTAGTTTTTCCCTGAGAGCCTGGTGTACTTTTACTGTTTACAGTCTACAGTCAGATTCATGTCACTGAGACAGGGATCTTCAGGTCACAAGTCAGCTTCTCCAACCTTTAGGCTCAACTGTAATCATGTTTCTATGATTATATAGTTATAATAGTTATCATGTTGGCATGTTAACATGTTAAAATGTACATACTGTACTGTTACAAATTCTAGTGCAGATGAGCCTTATGTTTAGCATGTAACATTGGTCATACTGTAAACTGTAAACTTCATTACAATGTTTGCTTCTCTGACCACATTTCACTCTTTCCCACGTTCCCCATGTGAACACATTGTGTCCCACACTCACCATGAATTATTTGGGTCTGTCATTATGTTATATGTATTCATATTGAACAAATAATTTTTCTGATGGGGCTAAACAACATATGATTATTTGAGTTATAGCAGTATACATTTTTAAATACTGCTGTGCAGCCATAAAGTCACATAGAGGCAGTAAAAATGTATTTGTGATGGTAATCAAATGAGAATAGAGTATATTGAAAAAGTGAAAAAAATAACACTTTCATTATACAATGAAAGACAAATAAGACATCAAAATGAGTAATTTCTAAACTAAAACTGTAAAACTGAAATACATCACTCATTTACAAATAAAACATCAGAATATATATTTTCCTGTATCACTTCTGAATTCAGGAAAAAAACTTTTTTTCCACAGCAGCATAGATGCCATGTCCACTGGAAAATAAAAATGTTTTTATTTTCTTTGCCATGGTGGTGCAGCCCGCTGGCGACTGATTGTCACTCAGGTCTGTACATTCTTGCTGGGGGTTGTTAATCATTGGATGCCCATGGACAGTGGGGGTCTGTACGGTAATGAGGCTGCCCTTTCACATGCCCCAGCTGCTGGTGGAGATTTTTTTTTTCTGACAGCCATCTGCCCGCCAGAATCACCAAACAGAGCCAATTAGACAAGCTCACCGTCACCTGACGACCTCGTTGGTCAACAGGGATTGTGTGCTGTAAACCCAGCTTTACTGCAGCTCCTGTAACCTTCACTGTAATTAGCCCACTGCACATTTTCACACCCCTTATCTTCAATAACGCACCCATACCCTTAATGACATCGTAGTTAACTATAATTACACGGACAACATGATTATCTGTGATTACAACGTCGTCCAATTGCTCTGATGACTCCTGCAGTTCTAGCGTAAGCTCTTCAATCACTGAGGACCTTTTCATTAGGAATGCCCTTAATTATTCTGGAATGCCAAGAATCTGCGAATCTGTTTCTTCGTGTTTATTACAAATCAAGTTCACTCCTGATAATTATTTTCCAATTAGTTTTTTTTTTTCTTCCTCGCATTAGTTGTTTCCGTACACAATGAAAATGATTAATGATTGATGAATAATACTACTTGCTCCAGGGCATCACTCGCAAAGCTAATTCACCTTCTTCCAGAAAGTGTAGCCAGGAGGGTTTGGAGTGTAAAGAGATTTTAAAATGAAAACATGGAACAGTTTCATACATTATGTACCAATGTGCCTCAGAGACAAACACTAGCTGATAATAAAGGACAGAGAATCAACAGGAAGACACATTTTAACCAAATGTCACAGTTAAAGCGACACTCCACCTAGGGATAAGATTTTATTTATACATGATAATCTGTGTACAACTCCATTATAGTGTTTTATAAACCAATTAATACATGTTTATATAGTGCTTCTAAATGCTAAACAGTAGGGGTTACCAGTAAAAACTTGTTATAGCTGTTATAACTTGGCCAAGTTTGAACCTTGGAACCCCCGTTGGAACTGGCTCCAACACAATATAGGCAATATTTGGGCTCCACAAAGTCACAGCTATGCTTTGGGCTAAATGCTGTCACCTTCTCTTAATGACAATACGAACATGGTGATGTTAAGGTGTAAGGAGTTTGTGCTGTTTTACCGATGTAATGTTCCCCACTACAGTCACATATGATGACATACAGCAGCAGTAACCTCTGTGGCTGGCAAATTAAGCCAACACAGAAGTAACAAAAACTGCAGTTCTTCAAACGGCCACTTGAGCCTGGCTACAGAAGCAAGTCAATCTCTGTCAAGTCTCCCAACTTTTTACAGCCTGATACAAAAAACAATTATGGTCTCTATAGCTAAATTCCCCGTTCATGACAACTGTGCAGGGGTTGAATTTTTATATAATGCACCGGGTTGAATTATATCAAGGCTTAAACTGCATACAGTTGCACCACTCTGAGCTTCATAGCGGCTCTTCAGAAACCTATGGGGGACGTCACGGAGTCTATGTCCACTTTTATTTATACGGTCTATGGTCAAACACCTCCCTCTTGGGGCGCCCTGTCTTTAGGATGATAAAGATGTGTAGATGTTGGTACATCCTCAAGCCCCAGTATTTATTATTACTTTTTCTTTTTATTCTCTTGTATCCGCATTAGCACAAACCTATAAAGTGATATATGTACAGAAGGAAGTCCGACCTGTAACAATGTTTAGACATGAAGCGTGCTATCTTAATTTGAAAACTTTGTCATAACACTATTATTTGATATACTGTCGTTAAAATCAGACATTGCAGTTTGCAAGTGCACGACAGTGAATCATTTTCATTCTGACTCAGACCAACAAAATAAAACAGCAGCTGAGATTTCACCTTTAAATTTGTCCCACAGTCTGTTTTCTCCGCCGTCTGGTTTTAATGCTTTTGATGCTCAAGGTCAAATTTTGCCAACCAGACGAGATGCTAAATGAAACTGTAATAACCATCATCATGTTCACTTGCGTTAGAATGGTTATCTCAGGTCAGTTAATACATGAGGTCAGAGCTGTTTGTATCAATGTCTGTCCCCTGTCTTACAGATCTAACGTCTGTGATTACTAAAAAAATGTGTGTGTGTGTGAATAAAGTGAACGCACCTTTCCTCACAATGTTGCCTTGGAAACTGGGGAAACTGAATATGGAGCTCGGCTTTGCTTCTCGCCCTCAACAAGTGAAGGGGTCACTTGTCATCTGTGTGCCAAACAAACACACACACACACACTCTTACACATTTAAAATGACAGTTGTGACATAAAGGCATGTAATCATGGGAGCGTGGCTCTCAGTGTGTATAATGGCCATGTCTCCATCATCCTGAGCAGAAGGCTTCACTCTGCTCCATTAGTCTCTGTGAGATACACAATAAGTGATTCTTGACAACAGCTGACACTGATTGGACTGTTTATTGCCTCTGGATCTCTGACTAAGACCTGATATGATGTTACAGCAAATTGTGTAGTGAGTGAAGTTTTCAGGGGTGATGTTAACTTTACAGTTAATGATGTATGAGTAATTGCAATATAAAGGCTGAAAGTGCCTTGTACCGTGGGTTTTGTCGCTTGCAAATTCAAAAAGTTTTACATCATAGTAATTCCTATGCAGTAGCTACAGTTGGGGCTTTGTCCTTGCTTTTTGAGAACAAAAACAGTGTCATACTCAGATTCACATGTGAAGGCTCTCTGATGTTTGAGCTCATGAGTATTTTGATACCTAAAATCTTCCGTCTATCGTCACAGAATCTGACTGAATCTCACAAGTTAAGTTCTCCCTGTGATCAGCTAAGATTCAGATGAGCTTTAAAAATAATGTATGTGTTGGAGGAAGCAACAAACAGACTCCCAAAACAGTTTATTGAAAGTTAAAACTAGGTGCAAAACAAAGCAGAATTCAATAGAACAGAACAACCTTTTCATACAGTTTGGGACTTTTTGTTCACTTTGCTGATGTTTTGGAGGTGTGCTGGTTCAGACAAACCACAGTAAAAGCCTGTCTCCTGCAGCTCTTCATCGGCCTGGGTTCGTTTTCCAACCTGCAGCCCTTTGCTGCATGCCCCCACTACTGCTACTGTCAAATAAAGGCAATAAAAGTTCCCCCCAAAAAAGTTTTTATCAAACTGTAGCACTGCTAACAAACCCACACTAACCCCAGCTTCAAACACACAGAATTTCCAAAAGCTGCTCCACAATAGAAGTGTCGTGCTGGTTTTAATGCGAAGCAGCATGAAATGTTTGGTTTGCATTAGCCGTAACTCAACACAGTTCTGATTCGACTGAAGTACAAACAGAAGGATGGGAGTAAAACTAAACTCTAAACAACAGATATTCAGTTAGAAGCTAGGAACGTACTGAGAGCTAAACACAAGGAGATTTGTGTTGTGCAAATCACAACATGTGGGGCTCCCTGGTAGATAGAGATGTTGCCCCATGTACCAGGGGTGAGTCTTTGCTGCAGCGGCTGGGGGTTCCCACCTGTGGTCCTTTGCTGCATGCCTGATGTAAAACAGATTTTTCTTCTTTTTTTTTTTTGACTTTTCATTCGTAGAGGAATAGACCTCTTTCAGCAGCATTATGACAGTCAGCATTGTTGTTCAATGGCTATGTCCATCGCCTACGTTGTGGCTGGTCAGTTGATGCCTATAGTGTGAGCAAAAAAGTTGTAGTAATGTGCAGTGTCAGAATCAGAAATACTTTATTGATCCCCAGGGGGAAGTCCCAGTGTGTGTGTGTGTGTGTGTGTGTGTGTGTGTGTGTGTGTTAACACAATGTACAAGATCAATAAAAACGCTCAGTGTCTGTCCAGCTTTAAAGAGGATCCTTGTCTCTTCCAGGTGGGGGACTCAGGGGGACTTTACCACGACTCACCCCCTGCCCTCGGTCAAAGTGAAGCTGTTCACAGAGAGCACTGGGGTCCTGGCTCTGGAGGATAAGGAGCTGGGCCGGGTGAGAATCCAAACACACTGCACATAAAACACAATTTAATCAGGTCGTCAGTAAGTACTTCAATATGTACATATTAAATACTGGTTTTTTTTTTAATGGTGTGCTTCCAGTTAAAAAAAACAAAACCCAAATAGTTCATGAATTAATAAACAGAATGGAAGTACAGACAATTTACTGATAGAAAACAGAACATTGGGGTCAAAGCTTGTAACACTCTTTATTTCCTACTATAGGAGATCATTTTACACTTCATACACAAACACTTCACTTTGTTTGATCTCTGGGCAGTTCAACTACAGAGCAAATTAACTCCTTATCAGACAAACTGTCTAACTAATTAACTACTGAACTAATAAACTGACAGGATTATATTTTTATATCAAGACAAACATGATTGTATACCCCCATCTGTGCTGAAACAGTCACTTCTCATCACTTTTACACCACGTTAGTTTTGACAGCAGCAACTCAGTCAGCATCAGTATCAACACCACCACAGCTGAAGGGAGAGGTGAATATAAATACAGCTCATTTTTAAAGCACACATCCTTTTGGAGACTTGTTGGTTTATGTGGGCCTGTAAAAGGGACAATTTTAGGTGGGTAATTTTACTTTTGTGTGAAATTAAGCCAGTAAATCCTGTCATGTAATGATCAAAGCTTTAATGACCCAGAGGTCATTAAGAAGGCAGGTTCAGACTTTTGATAGGAGCTGGCGTGATGCCGACCAGTTACTGTGACTCTCTTCTTGTCATTTTGAATCACTTTGTGTTTCTGTGAGTGATGTCACCACAGAGCTGTAATCAGGATTTTAGAAATGCTAACAATTTGGAGTCAGTAGTCCTGAAAGTGCATGATATGCTAATTGTAACCTTTGGATTTGTTTTGAGGTTTGAAGCGAGGATTTCAATTTGAAATTGATTTAGATTCAAATTGTGAAATTCTGTCCAAAGATAAGACACCAACCAGCTTGCTGAAAAAGTAGCTTCTCTGGGCTGTTTTTATTCCTGTGTGATCTAAAGTGATAAGTCAAAGGCAGCTGAACTTCCTTTAAGCCCTATTCAGACATGGGATATGTCACATGTTGGATTCATCAAGGTATTAAAGTGATGGCTTTTTGTCATTCAGACATAGGTCTTACTTTTCATGTTAATGAGCCTTCCGGCTTTATTCTAACGTGACATTTACCAAAAGACAATCTTAACAGACTAATTACAGGGAGAGAAAAAGATATCTTAAAACCAGAACATGCTCCGAATCACTGAGGGGTTGATGAAATATTCAAATCAGCTGTAAACTCCCCTGGAGAAATAAAACCATCAGTGAAGGTTTAGACCCTTTAATTACTTAAAAAAGTTCAGAAAGTTCCAGACATCCTTCATGATGTTGGAGGTTAACATGAGTTACACAAACCCACACCACCAGTTTGTGTGAGCAGGGTCCTGATTGATTTGAAGACCAGTTCACACTGTGTATGTGTGTGTTGGAAGCGGAGAGATGAAAGACGCTGAAGAAAAAGTAAATAAAGTGCTCTTTTTGCTGGTTGGCAGTAAGCATGGGACGATGTGAACATTGTCCAGTGTGTAACATAATGGAGGATCTATAAATGGAATATAATATTTATAGGTATGTTTCAAATACAACTAAATCCTACACACTGGTCCTTTAAGATTTTTTGGGGGGATCTGTAACATAGACACTCAGTAATCTGACCATGACCATTCATTTCGATAGTTTTGAGCAATATTGCTTGTTATTAGTTGTATTAGTATTAGTACCTACAGACTCTGGACTTAACATTGCTAACCAATCCCTGCCCTTCTCTGCATCCTGTCCCCCCTCAGGTGGTCTTGAATCCAACCACGAATGGGCCGAAGCAGGCCGAGTTCCACCGGATGGTCGTCCCGAAGAACAGCCAGGACACAGAGCTGAAGATCAAACTGGCTGTTCGCATGGACAAGCCACCCAACATGAAGCACAGCGGGTGAGTCTGTAGGGGTCAGTGTCACGGGAGCCGGTCCTCTATAGGAGTGCTTTTTAAAAATGGGGTCTGGGAACCAACTGGGGTCCTTGAATGGGTTAGAGGCAGTCCCCAGCAAAAGGAGAAATCAAATATTTGAACTTTTATCACATTTTCTGGAAGTTGAAACAACAAGGGAAGAAATAGCGTTTTCATTGATTGTCATTTATAGTGATCCTAGTTTAATCATTGACTATGAAGACTTTATTATTTTCACACCTGAAAATAAAGAAAATCCTCTTAAATTGGGGGTCCATGGTCTAACATGCATCTATTGTGGGGGTCCTCGATATGAAAAAGTTAGGGAACCACAACTCTGCTGGGTTGCCAGATAGTGAAAAAAATGTTTTAAAAGACAAAAAGTAGGTTAAACCAGACCGATCATTTAAAGCAATCAGAGGAACAATCAGCAGGAATGAGCTTTATTTGAAAGCTTTTCTCACTTCTATGTGAGGATATTCACTAACTATCCAGATTCATCCCAATAGAGCAAATTCACCACCATACTGCTTTTTATCCTGACAGATAATTGCTGCAGCCTCTATCAATAAACAAGGCTCTAGTAGAGGCAACAATATAAAGGATGTCTACGCCAGTAACTGGGAGGAAAACCCACAGGCTTTATTTTAAATAAGTGAACCCAAGCCAGATCCCAGCCAAAAAGAACAAAAGACAGAGAAACCCCTGAGTGCAGTGCGTTGTCACACCCAGATTCCCTCTTAAGCTACCTTTTCTGAGCTGCTTCATTCTCAACTCCTGTTTGTCTTCTGCATCATAGTTTGTGTGTTTGTTTTGGGGTTTCAATTTAAGCTTTGTTACCACTGTGAGATGAAACAGAACTACCAAATCAGTCTATCCTTTTGCTGCGACTTGACAAATAAAGTGGTTCAAACTTCAAATCCAGCTTCTTTGGAAAATGTTATGCCATGAAATAATAAACAAATTACCAGAGAGGCTTCTTTAATGAAAGAGCTGTCATCACTTTGTGATCAGGGTTTTGTTTGAAGTATATATGTAGGCTGACAGCTACACCTGCTGGTTAAATAAAGGAAGCAGAAACAGTCTGAATGTAATAATGAGATAAGAACTTATTAGTTGATTGTACTTTAACACAGTATAATCCATAAATTCAATTCAACATTATTTAAAGTCAGCACAGAAAAGGTTATTTGTTAAAGATGAATAGAGTTTGTAGTGTGAAATGACCTCACTGATTTCAGTCACTGCTGAACATCATCTGTCATGTGTCATAGGGTTTTCTTAGTTTCATTTGATGTGTCAGCTTTAGAGCTGAAAAATAGTCTTTGTTTGACAACAAGTGTTTAACTTTAATGTTTGCCTTCAACTGCTGGCTGTGTTGTGTGACAGTTATCTGTGCTGTGTCCTGAGTTATTCTCTGTAATCAGAGTGTTTAAAATCTGATGCCTTTATCCTCCATTCTTGTCTCCTGGAGATTTAGTTTTAATGGTTAATTTACGCTACACAAAATTGATTTAAGATGATTTAATTAGACTTCAGAGTGTTGTTGATTTACTCTAGTGACAGTAGACAACAACTAATTCTTAACTGCTTATTTTACAGTTTTGTTTACAGTTACATTTGCAAATTGTAGTAACTGTGGAGATAAACAATTAAAACCGAAATTTATTGTTCAGCCAAACAAATTATATGTGTAGTTCTTCCTCTAAATTACTGTTTAAAAGACAAAATCCTATAAACCTCCCTGAATTGGACACAAATAAACAATTGCAAGTTCAGTTTTAAGATATTTTAATTTTATGTAACATGAAATTATTTATTACTACATTGTTTCAGATTTAAGCAAAACTGCTAAAATGTATAAAGGCTGTCCAGGCAGCGTGTATGTTGTACAATTCTTACTTTCTGCCACAAGATGGTAGCAAAACCCAATTTTCCAACCCACAAATCTATGTTGAGGGAATTTGTCTGTTCATTTACAGCACTGTGTGTGCATACGTGACAGCACTCTATCTGCAGTGAATTTTATTTTGACAGCTCATCTGTGAACCATTTTAAGGTTTTACTGTTTAGAGTTAAAAAATGTGTGAATGTCAGTGACTCATAAAGAACAACCGGATCAAAGATCTTGTTTAGTGATGTTTGGATAATAAGAGACACTCTTTTCTGACCCAGTAGCTCTTCTCCAGAAACTCTGCATATAAACACTCAGCAGTAGCCTAAATAATAATTTGTCTCAAAAACAAGTTTAAAATTGCATATACTCTTTATAAGTTTTTTAAGTTTCCACAACACACTTCTAATAAGTTTCATATTGGGCCACGATTAGCTTTCAAACTAGCTGTGTTGACCCTGCAGGCATTTTAAGGTGAGCACAGAGAAACCTTACCCCTTCAGTAGATGAATGTGAAAAACAATCATCATTCTGCACAGTGAAGGTCTGACATCCAAGTGAAGCAACTATAACCAAACACATTTTTAAGTGGGGGGAGACTTTAAAAATCCCAAATCAATGTCAAATTAGATTAAAATAAGTCTTTTCCTAATTTTACTTCAGGAACTCACAAACTTCGCTTGATCAAATGCAGCTTTTTGCTAAGTTACACTGCCTGCACTCAACAGATACAGAATACATATTTCAATTAAAACATACTTGAGATAACTTGAGAATGTAGTAGCGAATGCATTGATGGCTGAGGGCTATAAACAATTTGGGAGTTGTTGAAAGGGGGATCTTTTCCCTTTTGATGGAGCTCGCAGTTTACCCCTGCTTCCAGTTTTTGTGCTAAGCTAGGCTAAACGCATCCAGAACGTTTTTCTTTATTGGACGCTCAAAGATGATACCTCATCTTCTCATGTGTCATGGTGGAGTTGATCAAGTGAATGTAAATGAAGAGGTAAGTTGTTACTATGATAACACTACACTGTCTGATAACAGACTGACTGAGTCTGGCAGACAGAAAGACAGAGGAAAGGGGGATAAATGCAGTGCAATAAGTGCACTGGTGCAGTTTTCAAAAATCTCCACAAGGGGTCAGTGTGAGTCCAGGGTATTTCTGCTGGTCCAGGTCTTCACCTGTTTAAACTGCTGTAATTTCTGTTCTTATTAAAGACACAATCTATGATTCTGCCACTAAAAGGTGTCATCCTCTGTTTTTATATCTTCTCCATTCAGGTTATTTGATGCTGTTTTTACTGTGAATCTTTGATCCAAAGACTAACACCAGGCAAACAGAGCCTGTATGTATTTCAAAGAGGAGGCTAACTCATGCTGGAATTTTTGTTGCCTAAAGTAAGGATAAAGTAAATAAACAGAAAACGTCAAATGGTTTGGTCAAAATGGTTTTACATTTGTTTTATTTATTTATTTTCCTGGGATCAGACTGTAAAAGAAAATACATGAAAAGGAACCTACACGTTCATGAATCTTTTCAAAGGTCGACAGATGCAATAAAACATTTTACTTTCAGAGTGAAATGGGCAGAAAAAAAGGTTCAGATAAAGTGCACAAACGGGTTCACAGACGATCATCTAACACATTTTGATTTGATGTTGTATGTGTCTAATGATGCGTGAAGATGAAACCTGTCACATGTTCAGCTCAAGCAGCAGTGAGGTTCTTTTTTTAATCTCATGAAGGCTCACTGAGAAAAACTGGATCTGTTTTTATTTTCATGTTTTAAGCGGAGAGCCCTATCTCGTCTATCCTGATCATTGAATACTTGACCTTTTTTGCCTTGATCCTTTTACTGATCAGGTTGTTAAGCTCAGAGGAAGTCAGATGTTTTACATCTTGGTTTTATTGGGATCACAATGGATAAAAAATGCAGCCTGCAGTCGACTCTTTTATAACAATGATAATAAAACATATATATATATATATCTATATATATATGTATTAACTAACAATAAATAAAAATTATTTGCTTTACCTTGGGAGGAGAGGGCACAATGAAGTCAGGGATTCTAGAACCAAAAGACTGAATTAATTAAAAATTACATTTAGGTAGAATCAGGTAACTCTAAACAAATGATGCGCTGTCTAAGCCGGTGGAATTTACTTCCTTTCTAAAATCATATTTTCTTAAAACGAAAATGCCAATGTCGTGAGATTATTTTACTTTGCAGGATAGGGGGCCCGTCACTCTAGAACGACCTACCAGAGAAGATCAGGATAGACACATCTTTGTCCTCTTTTAGTTTTCTTTGAGAAATCCACTTTTTTAAATGTATTTAATTTGTTAGTGTATGTCTAATAATCTATTCTGTTGTTTTATTATTTTTAATATCATATGCTTAATATTTACTGTTGCTGTTAATTATAATTATTATTATCATTATTAATATTATATAATAATAATAATAATAATAATAATAATAATAATAATAATAATAATAATAATAATAAATTACTTT
>NW_023339762.1:5268487-5271595 GCF_004916995.1 Morone saxatilis | reverse complement strand
TAATAATAATAATAATAAATTACTTTGTTGATGTCTGGAAACAAAATAATCGGGTTCAACTCAATTCAAGACAATCTGCTCTTTAAAAAAAAGACATAATAACTTTATGATGCCTGAGACAATAACACCTGATGAAAATCATTTATTTATATTTGTGCGTCTGTTTTTGGAGTAAATCTAAAAACAAAAGAGCTAGTCTTACATTTATATAGAGTATATTTCTGCAGGTGTCACTGCAAAAAAAATCTTCTTTCTCTCAGGTTATTTACTCTGAAACATTTGCTTTGTTATTAAAAGGTTAAAAACTCAAATGGGTGATTCGTGAAGTGTTTTTTGTCACAGAACTACTTTTTGATGCCTTGGAACATAAAACATTTCAATTTAAGACAATAAAACAAAAGTATGTAACACTGACAGTTTCTGCAGCTGCCACTGGAGAAACAGATACTCTCCTTACCTTCAGGTTACTCTAATTATTTAGTCTTAAAATATACTTTTTTATTTTTATTTTTATTAAACCGTTTTTTCACACATATTAAATTTGTGTGTCAATTTTCTTGATTCAGGTTGATTGATGATTAACCTACCACTCATTTCTAGACAATTCCTGAAATAAGGGACATTTTTTCCCCTTCTTTTAAAAATAATGCTTGTCACTCTTTTAAAAACCCTTAAAGTCTGAATATCCAGCTAAATGACCAGTAAAAGATTGATGCTTTTTGCAGCAAGGACTGTTAAATGCCTGCAGTGAACTCTTTGGCGTCTGCAGTCCATCACCATGGTGTCGTGCAGCTGAATGGATGTTTGAAACCCTGCAGGAGGACAGACGGCCAAATCATTTTCACAAGTGGCCGGCGAGCTGTGCCCCATGTTAACCCAGAGTTGTGAAGAATGGCCCAGATTCTGTGTCCAGACGTACTGCAGCCTTGACTGGAGGCCTTTTCTTTAAGGGCGGGCAGCAGGGCTGAAGAAAGGGGTCTCGCCATCGATTGATTTTCTTCACTTGCACTTGCCTGTATCCCACGCTTCAGGAGGCCCGGGAGCAGCCATTGATTGAGAGGCCACGCTGGTCATTCTTCCATTCTCCTCAAGACTTCATCAATGAGCTGCTGTCTGTGTCACGGCCTCTCTCAGCTCGGGACTCATTACTTTCTCCTTTTAGTTTCACATTGTGGGAGGAAATTAGTGCGTTATAAATGTGTTGAATATGAAGACGAGCATCAAGGAGCTTTAAAATAGATCCTGATTGAATCTGAACCTTGAAGACTCTCAAAGGCTCCTGGTGGTCTTTGTTTCTGTGCATCATGAGCTGCTGCCTGAAAATGTCAACACAGATACATTATTCCCTCAAATATTTTAATTGATGCGCTTCATTCTTTTCTTTTATTATTGTAATTTGTACTCATAAATTTAGAATAAATTAGTTCCCTTGCATTAGTGTTAAATAAGCACCCTAATGGCCACACAAGAGAGTATTATTTACATGAATGGTTAATCTGTTGATCTTTTTTTATTTAGCAATAAATCTTCTTTATCTAGTCTAATATGTTGGTAAATTGTCAAATATGTCCAAGCCGATCTCTCTTTAAAGGTCTTATTTTGTCTGAATGACAGTCCAAAAATATTCAGTTAGTAATGTAGTTACAATAGAGAAAAACATCAAATCCTCACATTGGAAAAATGTGACTTAAATGATTAATCAATAATCAATTAATTTTCTGTAAATTGACTGGTTATTGGATTGATCGTTATAGCTCTAAAAAAGAGAAGGGAGCAGACGACTTACCTCATCTGTCAGCACAGTTTAATGATTCAAGCAAATTAAGAAATTCAAGATTGAGTAAATTGGAGAAATAGATGATTTGAGGGAGGAATATATTAAAAACTTAACAAACCGACGCCTGCTGAACTCCGCAGTTCCCTTCCACAAATCAAATCACATATAAATTATATTTAGTTCAAAATTTAGTGTTGACCCGGAAAACAGCAATTCTATGACAACTGTCATGAACAAAGCTGCAGAAGGGCTAGTAAATGCACCTCGTGGTGCGATTGTTTGTCAGCTGCTGTTTCCAGGGTCAAGAATGAACTTTAAAACTGAAATCAAATTCTGAAATATTGACATAGTGTTCATGTACACGTGGTTATTGTACATTTCACAAGGGAACACTTTGATATATAATAACAAATGTGAAGCCATTAGTTAAGTAATTGTTTATTTGGTAATGATAATTGAGAAATCAAAAGCCATTTATCATGCTAAAAGGCAAATATAAATGCTGTCTTCAGCCTCTTTCTGCTTTTCTCTGTTTCATATCCGAGTAAACTGAATGAAGGTTTTGAACTGTAGGTCGGACCCAACACATTTGAAGACCTAGATCACCTTGGACTCTCAGTAATTGGGACAGACATTCTTCACAATTGTATAAACTAAACTATTCATCAGTAATGAAAATAATCATTCGTTGCATTCCTTAATGACTTGACACATGTGGTCACTGGATTTCCCCATGTGAAATAAATTGAACACGCGAACACCGGTGCTTTTTGTATGGGAGGAAATAAAACCGTGGATATGGTTTAATTCCTATTTATTTGTTGAGACCGTCCATGTTCGCTCTTTGATCAACTCTCCGCACTGTACTTGGTGATTAAAATGTTCACATAACTCACCAGCGTAATAGTTACAACAATTTGAAAATCCTGAAGTCCTTAAAGCTGATGACATCTTGTTCTTGTGTTGCAGGCACCTGTATGCTTTGGGACAAAGAGTCTGGAAACGCTGGAAAAGAAGATATTTTGTTCTCGTTCAGGTAAGAAGCTGATGAGGCTGAGATCAGATGACATGTATTGATCTGCAATTAATTTGGAAATGTAACCTCTTAAGATCAGAGAGGCACTGCTCACTAGGAAAGAAAGACTAAAGGTTAAAAGTGAAATAAATCTAGAGCAACTGACTGGCATTAATAAACTGTTTATCCAGAAAAAAAAAAAAAATCTGACTCAAGCTTGGTACTTGACAGATCCAGCATCAGTGAAAATGTGAAATAACTCATTAAACAGAAGTCTGTGTGTATTTATGATGCATTAGATCAAATTGTCAGCCTT
>NW_023339762.1:5264534-5268442 GCF_004916995.1 Morone saxatilis | reverse complement strand
ACACTGAGGTGTCTCTCTTTCTAAAAACAGTTTGACTTTTAAAAGAGAGGAAAAGAAAGCACAATTTTAGGTTATTAAAGGAAATCATCAGTCACCCTATTTAAAAGCTATTTACACCTCGACTGAGCACAAGAGTCCTGCTGTAGCAAAGTTAATTGAGTTGTGCCCCCTTAAATTACCCTTGTACACTTTTCCAGTAGCTACCTGAGCTTGTATTGATCACTCAGGGCAAGGGCAGACAAATCCAAATTTACCATGTGAAATACTAGTCTGTTTACAAGTTCTTTTCACAGTGAAGCAGTCGTTGGCAATTGAACTGTGCTCTTATAGATGGGATGTAAAAATATCTATTAGGAAAAATCACATAAGTGGAACAAAATCTAGTTAGAATCTAAGACATAAAATATTGCAGCAGCTAAAATAGAAAATAAAATATGCAGCTTATAAATGTTAGTAATAAATATATTTACTGGGATATGTATAGATATAAATAGGTAGCCATAAATATATATGCTGAACCAATTAATGAATTAAATGTTTTAAATATCAATGTCGACTCTAAACTGTAAGTAAGCAGATGCAGCCAGTGCAGTAGAATGGGTTTGTACAGTACATACGTATAATATTAGTATGGCAGTAGAATAAAGTAAAGTAGTATAAAGTGACAAATGTGTATTAGTGCAGTGTGAGTAAATTGTCAAAGAGAGAAGAGTGGAGGCTGTTTAGAGATGTTCATCCATCACACTGCAATGTTCAGCTGTCCACATACTTTTGGCCATGCTGTGGAAAATGACCTGCTGGGTTTGAGATACTTATGGCTTCAATATTTTGTCTTTATCGAATTTAACAAAGTGACTAAAATGTAATGCAAATGTAATCCCTGCACGAGCACTAAAATGTTTAAACAATGTTGAGATACATTTGTTAGTTCTGTAAAACTGCAGGGTGTTTTTTTTCTCTTTCGTTTACATGTCAGGTCCAACGTCAAAATGTTTGACTGCATTTATACAGACTTTAAACCTGCCGCAGTTATAGTCAAACTGCATCTGAGATGCACTTGAAGGTCTGGACTTGTGTTTGAGGCAGAAATAACAAATGCTGATGAAATTAGAGAAGTCAGTGCACTTAGTAGTACTGCTTCTATAAGTCTATTGAAGCTTCAGCTGGAGAAAAACATATGAATCAAGATATAAAAGCATCCAAAGAGTGTTGTCAAAATACAACAAACTACACATATTAGTAGCATGAGGGAGTTGTTTCTCCAGCGAGAAGTTAAAACTTAAGGCTTACAAATTTCTTTCTTCCAATTTTTCCTCAATTATACACAATTTTACTGCTTGAGAAATCACAGATGAGAAGTGCAGTGTGTAATTTAAGTGTATTTAGGAGGATCTATTGTTTATTAGTATAATCTACAGCGGGTCCTCTTCTAGGAAGGCTGCCATGTTGAACTGCCATATATCTACAGTAGCTCAGAACAGACAAAGCTAACACTGGCTGTAGATGGAGCCTTTCACGTTTTTGGGGCCACCGTTTCTCCTTCGCACTTGGTAGCCTGAGCTGAATTCAAAGGGTTGAAATCTGAACTTTACCCCAAGATCCCGCTAAATCTTACACACTGGTCCATTAAAGTTACATTAGAGAGCATATGTCAAGGCGAATCATGAAGGTTGCGTATAAACTACATGAATCCAAAGCTCTACAGAGCAAAAAGAGCACTGAAAATTGGAGAGAAGCAAAGATCCACCTGTGTGTTTTAGGACTTCTGAAGCGTGCTGTATCTGTGGTTCACCAGTGTGTGTCTTCCTCTTGCAGGTGAGTCAGTACACGTTTGCCATGTGCAGCTACAGAGAGAAGAAGGCAGAGCCTCAGGAGCTGATGCAGCTGGAGGGCTACACAGTGGACTACTGCGACCCACAGCCAGGTAGAGGCACCTGAGCTGTCCCATTGACATCATCACACAGGGCTTTAAACTGCAACTACATACAGGACACAGAAAACACACATCCTTCCTCACACACTGCTGGAGGAAAGGATTATATAGACCAAAAAGTATTCATTTGTTAAATCTGTTGTGCAGCATTCAGAACATACGTTAGTGGAATTTCTAAGAAATTCAGATGAGTGTGACCTTTAAAATCTGTACTGTTTCTGGTAATATAATGCTGCTATACGGTGAGGTACCACACCGAACAAGGTCCTCACGGATAAAAAGTTATCAGGCTTCGTTGGCTAAATCCAAACCTCCAGACTTCCCCACACGTGCAGGCATGTTCCTGGGATGTCAAAATCCACAATCGATCAAGCCTGCAACGGGCCTCAAGTGGACTTTCTACTGTAGAAACATGCCGGTTCAACATGGCGGCCTCTGGGGGACCTGCTCCCTCTGTAGATAAAAGTGGCTCATTCTAGAGGAAACACTGTGTAAAAATTCCATGTTTATGTTAATTTGTTTAGATACAGTAAACACAGTCACATACAAACAATAAACACACATCACAAATTGTCCGACATGGTGATTTGTGCTCTTTGTTCATTATATTGATTACATTTGGCACAAAGCCTTCTACTTTTTACTTACTTTCTCCCGCTTCCTCTGCAGGTCTTCAGGGCGGCCGGGTGTTTTTTAATGCGGTGAAGGAGGGCGACCTGGTGATGTTTGCCTGTGACGACGAGCAGGACCGGATGCTGTGGGTCCAGGCCATGTACCGAGCCACTGGACAGTCCTACAAACCAATCCCACCGACGCAGAACAAAACCACAAACTGCAGAGGAGGAATCCAGAAACCAGCATCCCCCATTAGTAGGTTCTGATTCTCCCTGGGTCTCGCTTATTTAAAAAGTGAAACTAACAGTAAGAAGCAGGAAAACTTTAGAAATGAACAAAATTCATTCATTCATTCATAGATTCACATTTAAATGAGGTAGAAGGAGTAGATGCCTTTTAAAGATTTTAATGTGGAAATGCTTAACCTTACTATACTTTTTATACTTTCACACATTATTGTTCCAAGCACACATATGTCTTATTACATGTCTGGAGGAGGTCTTTGAACTCAGAGATGAAGACAAAGAATGTGTTGTGTTTTATTACTTCAGAATTGCAGCAACACTGTAAAACACTTCTTTAGTATCTCTTCTTCTTTTGTTTGACTTCTCTCCCTTTCTACCTTTACTTCCTCTTCTTTCCATCTGCCTTCTCTCCCTCACCATCTTCACAACAGTGTTTTAATGCTGAATTGTGAAACACACACACACACAGTAGGAGATAGATGGAAACAGTGCAGGTTGCACTGCTGTGAGAGAGAAAAACATATAAGGGCAGAAACAAAAGAAAGAGATAGGAGAGGACAAAAACTGAAAGACACACACACCATGCATCCATTTTTCTTGCCTTTTTCTCATTTTCCCTTCATGCATCAATCCTTTCTGTATTTCCTCCCACCTTTAGTTCCTTGATCTTTCCCTTTTTACACTTGTCCCTTCTTTTCATCATCTGTCTTCTTTCCCTCCCTTCTCTGTCTTATTCACCATTCTTTCCCTCCCTTCTTATTCTTCTCTCCTTCCCTTATTTCTTCTGATATTCCTTCTATTCTCCCCTTTTTTGGTTATTTCCTTATTCTTCCTTTCTTACCCTCTTTCTTTACTTCTCCCTTTCACTCTTTCCTCCCTTCTCATTTAGCTTAAAAGAGCCCTATGGAGTTTTCTTGGAAACAAAGTTAAACAGGTTCCACATTGTGTATCTTTGAGTTCTGACAAGTGTGTTGGATGAATTTCCTTTTTATAAAACATTTTTAATGCCCATATGAAAAATATGCCAATCCTACATCGTTTACATCCATGTTTTCTGCTAGTAGTCTTCTTCTTCACTGCCTCAGTTGGCACATTGCTACTACGTTTGTTTGCTC
>NW_023339762.1:5255316-5264509 GCF_004916995.1 Morone saxatilis | reverse complement strand
AGACTCCTTTAGACCAAAACTGCAACTCCGACAGAAAGCAAAAACTCACCCCAAAAACCTTGGCCTTGTGCATTGCCACTGTTTCCAACAATCAGCAAACTTCTGGTTTGGTTGAAATAAACCCTGAATTCACTAAGGCAGATTGAGAGGGAGCTTGTGCATCAGAGTGGCAGCGAGGTGAAAAATCATGTAGAGCCGGAATATTTTCACATTCCCCTTGGTGAATTAAGTGTTTTCAAACCGATGCAGCAGTACCACAGCTATCGTCATTTTTATTCAACACATTCTTTCTTTTCAGAGCCGGCACTTACAATACAATTTGACTGAAGACAGTTTAGTCAGAGATTCAGGTTTGTTATGCTAGTAGAAGCTAATGTAGCCTTGAGGCTAGATGAGTAGCTGGCTACAGAGGTCTGGTAAGCTCACTTCTTTTTCCACATTTGTGTCATTGTTTTCAACTTGTAGTTTTTGAGACCCTGACTCCAGTAACATCAGTTTAGGACACAAAATCCAACTTTTTCACATATGCTATAGTACTCCACAAGACATGTAAACATTTGATGTGTAGAATCTGTGCTGTTCACACATTCTTTGAATGTTACTGATAAATAAATGTTTTATACCTGATCTAATTGAGTCTGTTCTAAATCTGGTTCAGTTGTTGTTGACAGTCTAAGACAAAATCATACAGTGTGTTGTTGAATGTTTGTGGTAGTTTAGATAATCTATTGATCCACTGGACGCCTGTTATCATCATAATTTTAACTATTTGTACATGAAAGTTCTGTACATTCAGCAATAATCTTAACTTGAGGTTTGATTGTTACAACTTGATCCTGACTGTTATGACTGAAAAATTATTTAAAAAAACTCTCTGTAATCATAAGTGAGGATGATATAATGTCACGTCTCAGCTGAAGTCAGCTAAAAAGGCTTTTCAATAGGAAGTTAGATCAATCAATGAAGTTGTGCAGGGCTTGCAATTACCCATAACTCTGTGTAGATCAGCAGAGATGTTTACATTAGTATAATTACAGTTTAAACTTACAACCATTAAGATTTTTCAGAAAATCAAACCCCATTTTCAACTTTTCTGCAATTTCCATTCAGTGCATTTACAACCTTCAATTGCCTCTCTATATAGTACTTATTCTTGTTGGTGGCGGGGTCTGCCATTCCCATATTGCATTCAAATTGCCTACTGTTCGAAAAATACAAAGTGAAGAAACCTGCAGACAGTCTGGATCTTGCACACCATCTGTGCAGGAGCAGTGACATCCATCCATATTTTTTGTCACACACACTCGTTCACACACATACACCCCCCCCTTAACACCCCCCCTGCAGATAATAGCTGAAAGTTAGACTCGACACAGATCAACATCACTCTTCCGCTGTCTGTCCACCAATCAATACTCCCCCTCCTCCCCTCTCCTCTTATTATTAGCACTAATCTATATCTCTTTGTCTCGATTTCTTTAGAGTTGCCTCCTTTGCTCCCTGTCTTTTCTCCATATTACATTAAGGACAATCCCATTTTTTGAAGGTAACGAATGTAAAATGACCTACATCGGAATTAGACAGAGGGAAAGCAGGCCACAGGAGCCATAGGGCAGTCAGAGTCAGAAGAAAAGAAGATAGAAAGAAAAGGAGAAGAGCGTTGATTGGAAGTTGATTGTGGAGATTTCACTTTTGCTGTCTTTTTTTTTTCTTTCGTACAAAAGCGACAAAGACAGGAGGGAGGAGGGGGGGGTGCACAAATGTCTGAGAGTCCTTGCGGGCTTCTCTGCGTCCACACAAAAACAAAATGGCAGCGTTAATAAAAAGCGATCACTAATGCTCGTCTCAGACATGAGGCCGCAGGCGTCGCAGGCGTGGAAACAGCACTGGCATTCTCCAGCAAGCCTTGGTCTTTTGTGGGGCCATGTGTCACACTCAGAAACTTCCCATCCCGAAATGTACTCCCCTGATAAAGGCAGAATGGAGAGTGTTAGGCTTTTCATTTGGCGAGGCCATTAACAGGAAAGTCTGAAAGGACTGGAAATGAACCCAGGTTTGCTCAGGCCAGGACGCCCTGCGCCTCTTCTGCTTCTTTTATTTTTCCTTTTTTTTGTTGATTCTTCCGTTGCTGACCCCAAAGCCTTGTTATTGTCTGCTGCTCCAGGCGCTGCACAGCAGAGCTGCAAGAGCTCAAAGTATCTCTACTACTATGTAAAAACACTTCATTATTGGTCATTCCAATTTGTTCTCAAAGTATAAGTCTGGTGATTAACTATATTTTTTATTTTGTCAAGAAATCCCATGAAGGGACTCAAACCAACAGTAAATAGTTTTGTGAGTAGTATTGCACCGTGTGTGTATCAAAAAAGCCTGATATCAGTCTGCTTGTATTTGTACCAGATCTAAACAGTAGTCATTTTATAAATGACTACAACAAGAATACCACACCAGAAATTGAAATATCATTCTGTTCTTATTGGGATTAAGAAATATTAGTTCATTACACCAGAAATAGCCCCCAACAGATTAACTGCTTCTTCCTTTTTGTTTGATTAAAAACTACAGCGATCAGCTGTTTTAGGAAATTACTGAACCTATTATTTTAAATGTAACAATATATTTTTAGTAGGAATCATTTGGCTTGGAGCTGAGAGCCACAGACAGAAGGTCAGCAAGTATTGAGAGTTGGACTAACGCGTTGTCGGTATCGGTCTTTGGGATTTGTTGACATGAAGAAAAATATAGACTAGGGACGCCCTGGTGGCCTTGAGGAATAAGGCGCTGACCATGAAACGCAACAGGAACCATTTTTGGATGTTATTCTCCATTTCTCTGCTGTTAATATCATAGCATATCATGCCCAAAAATGCTCTAAAGGAGATCACTCCGGTGTGATCACTTGACAAAGTGATGATGACACTTGAGTGAACTGCATTTGTTGATGAAGACTTTGACATGCAGTTTAAGTTTTGAAAAGCTAGGAAGTTAACCTTGTGAGCTCAGATCATTTTAAAAGTCCGGTGTGTAACATTTAAGAGCATCTGTTGGCAGAAATGGAATATAGCATTTTTTCATCGTTTTCATTAGTTTATAGTCACCGGAATAGAGGAATTGTTATGTTTTTGTTACCTTGAGCAAATGAGCCTCTGCATTGTTGAACCACCATGTTTCAACAGTAGCCCAGAAACAGACAAACCATACACTGGCTTTAGACAATTCCCGTTTTTTTTTTACACGTTTCACAGCCTCCTTTGTGCTTGGAAAGGGAGGGTAAGGTGAGGTAGTTGCAAATTCACCGCTAGATGGCACTAAATCCTACACACTGGACCTTTTAATACAAATGTTTCCAAATGTCAAGAATGAACTTCCATGCTCAAATCAAATTGATTGTGTTTCTGACGTGTTAATATAGAATTCAATAACAGAATAATTAATAATTCATAAATTAATTAATAAAGCCAACCAAATTTATTTAATTGCACCAGGATACCAAATTTTAAAAATGTGAGTATGTGTAATATCTCTCTTTATCTCGCGATGTGTTGTTTTCAGTTCTCTTTCTGGCTGGTTTTCGACTCTGTGAGTCACTTCCAGTGTTTTCCTCACATGTCGTCCATGTTGGCGAATGTTTTGTGTCAGCTGAGAGTACTGACAGCTTCACAGAGGATCTGTAGCCAACCGAGGTGGGAACTATTAGCCACAGCACTGAGAACTGACACTGCCAATGTAGTCTTGTCTGTGTCTGCGTGTGTGTGTGTTTACACTTCAGTTCACTGCTGAGCTCAAACAGAGGCGTGAATGATTGTGAATCTGAACACATTTATATATCACCACTTTTGGTGACAGGATCATGCAAAGATATCAGTGCAGTCATTCATCTAGAGAAGTCGATTTTACATTATGACATTGAGGTGAATGACTCCATTTTTACTATTTTAGTAGTTTTACTATTTTTCATATGTTTAAATATAGAAACAATTCTCTTGATGAAAGCATCATAGCAATTGTCTATACCTGCTACAGCTTTAAAGGTTTCACCAAAATACAGTAAAAGATCCTTCATACACTTTAAAATGATGGCCGTTTATTGTCACAATAACGTTAGTTAATCTTTCAACTGTTCAAGTTTTGTAAAAAGTTGGTTTGTAAAGATTTAAGTCTGTAATGAACAGAAGAGTCAGACTGTTTTACAAACAGATAATTCATGGTCAATGTCAGTGCCAGTTATCCTACGATCCAAAAATGTTACATTTTGTATTACATTTATAATAGAACCAGACCAAGCAATTGATTTATTTTGATATAAAAAAGAGAAAGAAAAAGTTCAAAACATACGTAATAGGATTTTTTTAGATCTGTCTTTTAAATGTGAATTTTAATAGATTTATTTCTCCAAACTTGATTTTGTGATAAATTAACAATGTTTCTTATTCTGTTATTGTATTTTCTCTGACTTTTTGGCAGAAAATCTTCCTTCTTGTCACTAAAATTTGTCGGATCCAAAATAATGATGATTAAAAGAAGGGGGAGTGATGATTGTGTTTTAACTTCAATCTGAGATTTTAAACTTTTTCTTTTTAAAGGACCAGTATGTAGGATTTAGTGGCAGCATTAGATGGCAATGAGATAAGTTGCAACCAACTGAATAGTGCTCCAAACTACAGTGGCCGCAAAAACCTCAAAAGACCCTACCTACAGCCAGCCACACTGGACCTTTTAAAGTCCTACATGTGAGGAGTTGGAATGAATTCTGTTAAAATTTCAAATAATTTAATTTTGTGACTAAATTGAATTTGCTTACTACACTGGTTCAATTTGCAGCGGCAATATAGATTAAGTAGTGCTAGTGTTTCCTTTATGTAATGAGAGATAGAGCTAAAGGATCAGTTCGGATTTTTAGTCAGTCTTAAAACAATACAGACATATGTGCATTAATGGTGTTACATGTTATAAACTTGCTCCTCCTCTCAGCCATACTGTATTAAAAAAAATATAAATTCTGTGTTCAGGTCTGGATCCATCTCAGCGCCAGGGGGTGGAGGAGCTGATCTCTGCAGCTCCGTGTCGCTTCGACCATGCTGCCCTGTTTACCATTTTACAGAAAAACACTCTGCAGCACCGCATGAACGACTCCTTCTCCTGCCTGGTACGTCAACACGAAGTCATCATCTGACACACTCCTGATTTTATCTTGATGTCTGTGTTGTCAGCTTATTGATTCTCCACGACACGATCAGAAATCTGCTGTCAGTCAAACTGGGTGGCCGGACTGATGATGAGTTTCTGAAGCCGGTTCTCTATTCTTTGCTCACTATTTACGATAACTTGAAATGCAAGCTGCATCTTGTTTCCTGGACAGGAGATTATTATAACAATGTATAATTCTTAAATATAAGACAAAATAACTTTTAACCAATAAATCATAGAAATGTAACACTTTTTATTTTTTTAATTATAGGATCAAATATAGGACCGAAAATATGAATATTTTTTAAACAAAATTTAGCCAATACATACTGTACAGTTTATTGCAAAGTGATTTAATGCGAGTCTCTATCAACTACATATACACTTGTAAATGTTTCACAGTACACACAGTAGTTCTAAGACATTCTGTTAAGCTGTGAGTGTTTAAATATATATATATAGACAATTATATAATCTATCAGTCGATCAACAGAAAATTATTCAGCAACCATTTTGATAATTATCAAATTTGCTACTTAATTATTATTTGCTTTGGTTGCTTCTTCTTCTATGATAGTAAACTAAATATCTCTTGGTTTTGGACTGTTTGGTGGTAATAATGACATTATTTTTTTGTTCAGGTAAAATAAATTGTACCAATGACCAATTAGGCAAAGAATGACAAAAAAAAACATGAACTTTTCAGCAGTTTGAAGGTGTGAGAGAGACAGAGCTCTCCCTCCCTCTGTCTCAATCTCAATTCAGTTCAATTCACTAGGCTTCATTGGCATGACATTTGATATGTGTTGCCAAAGCAACATTATACATATGTAAGAGACAATGTTAAGAAATTATTCTTAATTGACAAATATAAAAATATTAGTTATAGGCAGAGTGAGAATGATTTACCTAAAAAGAAAAAAAAAACAATGACCCACTAGGAGTGTCTGTCTCAGCAGAGACACTGCCTTCTGCCTGTATTTTCTTTATTCGCTGTGTTCGGGAAGTTTCTTGGCGTTAACCTTCCAGCCAATAACAGCGTGCAGAGTGTGAGGGTGAGACTCTTTAAAAACATATAGCGACCAGGTACCAGATCATAAGAACACACCCAGGAGGAGGGCCAGCACAAACCCTACTCATTCTGCCTTTATTAGAATAAAATGGATAATAAAATCAAATTCTATTAATATATATAGGCCTATAGACTTTAACAATACAAGACAAACAAAAACAATGAAAAGTCTTAATAAACTGATAATAACATAATGAGATGATAATAGTAGAGATAATACAAGACCACCATTAGTCTAACAGCATAATAATATAATCTGTCCCCTTTGTCTCTCTAAATTTAAATGTAAATTTAATGAGGTTTATTGGCATGAAAAGACAGTGCTTATATTGTCAAACCAATCTTAATAATAATCATGTCAGTAATAAATACATAACTAATAATGACAACACAACAGTTATGACAACAATAATAATGATAAATGTATACATATTACAGTAGAGTCACAAACCCCAATAAATAGGACATTGTAACACCGATATGACATTTGATATCAACAAGTAAACAGACAAACTTGAACACAAAAAGAAAAAACAGTATGAAGTCTGGTGGTGGATGTCCCTCAGGTTGTGGCAAGAGGCCAGATATTAGCTGCTGTTACGCTGCA
The DNA here is from genome assembly GCF_004916995.1 of Morone saxatilis. Taxonomy (NCBI): domain Eukaryota; kingdom Metazoa; phylum Chordata; class Actinopteri; family Moronidae; genus Morone; species Morone saxatilis. The sequence goes on along the minus strand of NW_023339762.1, from coordinate 5,257,643 downwards.
ATTTTCTTTTTCATCTAACTGGTTTTATTTTTGATATTTGTGTAGAATTTGGGGAAAGAATAATGCTCTCATTTCAGCATATTTGTCGCAGTGTAGCAAAATAAAATGTTTCTCTGTCTCCACTGTTTTCTGTTTGCACCGTGAACACAGCCTGTCGTCCCTTGTCAGCAGGTCTGTCTGTGATGACCAGCCTAGTGTTCTCTGAGTCTGTACCCTGTGTCTTTCTCAATATCTCATCAGTCACACTGTGTACTGTTGGTTTAGGGCCAGATAACACTCCATTTTACTATGAGTTTTTGTGGTATTGTCTCTGGGCTGGGCTGAGGCTCTGTAGGGTTGATAGAGAATCTCAGGACTAGTTGGCTCTTTTCCTGGTTCATCTCTTGGTCTTTTAGGGCTTTGTGGTGGAATGTTGGAGGGTTGATTGTTTTCAGGTGATTGTAGAATTTGATGGCTCTTTTTTCACTTTTAATTTGGATTAATTCTTCTCGGCAGGCTTTATTTGTGGGGGGGTTTTTCTGAATACATGCAAAGTGTTTTGATTCACTGCCATACAGAGCAATAGTTTCTATGACTGAATTGAATTTAGAATTTTAACCAAATTGTAATGTCTTTTTTGATGTTTGTTTTAACTGTATAGAATGCTCTCCTTGTCTTGTCTCTCAGGTCATTCACAGCCGTGTGTCTCTCTCCCTCTCCCCCCCTCTTTTTGTCTCTCTGTGTTAAGCCTGGGGTGCTCTTTTACACTGATTGAGGGTATAAACGCTCTAATCAATACTTTCCAAATAGGAACATGACCCTTATAGACGACTGCTGGGCTGACTCAATGGATGGGGGTAGAGAGGAGGAGTGAAGCCAAAATAAGTGTGTGGAGGGGGGTGGTTGGGGGGGTGAGTGTTTTTGTGTTGCGTGCACAACCATGAACCCCAAACTATGATTCACGTTTACTTTTATATTTTCACTCTAGTGCTTGAAGCTTTCTGTACACCAGCCTTGATTTTAGTGTGGTCAGGGAAAATAAAAACAAAACAAAAAAATTATGTTTCAATGCAGCTGCACAAGAGTTCCTGTTCCAGACATTTATGAACCGAGATCAGTACAATCACTGTTTTATACTTGAAAATTGCTTGGACTGGCGACCCATGTACTGAGGGTTAGTCCTTGCTGCAGCAGCCTAGGGTTCGAATCCGACCTGCGGCCCCTCGCTGCAGACACTGTCATCCCCTCTCTCTTCTGCCCCCCCTTGCCCTGTTCTCTCTCCAGCCTGTCACTATCAAAAAGGCAATAAAAAAAAACCCCCCCCCCCCAAAAAAAAAAAAAATAAAATTACTTGGACTTGACATAATTGAAAACTGCAAAACAACTGCATTTAGTTATGAAAACGCAGCATGAACCAGAATTACGTTACATCCACTTGACTTGAGACTTTTTTTAGACTGAGCGCTTGGTTCCACTCCTGACACAAGATGGCAACCAAGAGGAGGAAAAATAAGTCATTTGGTTGTTGTTTTTCTGTTGTTTCGATGTGGAATAAAAACAGACCTGTAAAAACTAATGTGTGTGTGTTTCCTTCACACATGCAATCAGTGTTTTGTTAACTTTATCCACATTCATATTGATATAGTCTAAAGGCAAACCACATTTGAAGCATTTCTGGACTGTTTTTGACCTCTGTCACAAACTACAGATAGACCTTGCTTTTTAAAAATGTATGTAGGTTTCTTTTAGTGAAGTGTTATTTTCACAGGCAGCTGTTTAATTACCACAGATCTCCAACTCTTTATTTGTAGTGAACATAATCATATACTGATCAATCGAGGCCCCTGAGTTTCATAGAACTACAGTGGGTGGGAAAATACAATCATTAAATCAATCAATAAAAACCACGCTGTTCTCTTCCTGACTACTTTTTATGGAGCCTACTGTAAAACAGTTACTGTTCGTTGGATTTCCAATTTCAGTCAGCTTGGTGAAGACAGTTTCTCTGTCAGCTAAAAGGACAGCTCAGTCTGAGGACAGTTGTGCTGTAAAACGGTTGGAGCTGCTGTGGATCAAACACGGCCACTTCAGTGTGCACCACTGATTTCTTGGTGTCAATTTTGATTTTCAAGGCAAGTTTATTCGTATAGTTCCTTTCAGTAGTTCAAAGGGCTTTACATAAGTCATGAAAGGCTTTAAGAAAACATATGAAAGAAACACAAGGCAATATAATAAGACAGCGTAACGCAAATGAATAGGATTTCAAAAATAGTAAGACAAAATAAAAACAAGCTAAAATATAAGAAGACAAATTAAAAAAGTAGAGAATAATTTAAGTAGAAAAAATG
>NW_023339762.1:5247937-5255275 GCF_004916995.1 Morone saxatilis | reverse complement strand
ACTAACTGGTCCCAACTTTATTCTAATGAAAAGCATTGGCAAATAGAAAAGTTTTAAGCCCTGATTAAAACAAGCTCTGACAGATCAGATCTCAAGTTTTCTGGGAGTTTGTTCCAGATATGTGGTGCATAAAATGTAATGTTGCTGTCCTGTGTTTAGTCCGGACGGTTCATAATGTAGCAGCACATCAGAAATACATTTTGGCCCTAAACCAACCAGTTCTTTATTAAATGAAAATAACAATAATAAAATAATATAACACCAGGAAGCCAGTGTAAAGATCAGCATTCTGAATCAGATGCAACCATCTGATTGACTTTTTAGAGACCTGTAAAGAGCTCAGTATAATAAAGTTTTGTTTACCTTGAGGTCATTTTGGTATATATAATCATTGACTTGTCACTGCATTTACTCTGTGCTTGATTGGGACCATTTATAAATATGTGTTGTCTGCATACTTATGTAAGATATGTTGTTGTTTTCCAAAATCTAGTGGGAGCATGTAGATGTTAGAACAGAAGAGGCCTCAGAATGGAGCCATGGAGAACTCCACATCATTTGTCTGCACTTAGAAGTGCAATTACCAATCAACACAAAGTAGTCCCAGCCCTTCAAATAGGATTCAAATCATTTAAGCCCTGTGCCATAAAGCCCCACCCATTGTGCCAGTCTGTCTAGTAATATGTGGTGGTTGACGGTGTCAAATGCAGCAAGATCTAAAAATACCAAAACTGAAACTTTTCTATTGTCTGTGTTTAAGTGGATGTAATTCAGGAACTTAACAGAGCAGTTTTGGTTCTGTGGTGTGGGCCAAATCCTGTGCTGTATAATAGAATGTACACCATCACCAGACACTAAAACCCTCCACTGAAACATATACTAAGACAGATGTTGAGGAGTCAGCTCATCCTGACGTTTTGCGTTGTGTTCTCGTCTTCTAAAAGCAGCAGAATGAGATGTTCAGAGTGACATCTGTGCTTCTTTCATTTCTCTACCTGCCTCACCAGGACTCCTTCTAGCTCTGCAATTAGACCGATCCATTCACACCGCCCCTCCAGCCCCCTCTCCTCAGCCTTTTGTGAAAACTCAAGGGCTTTGTGTTCCAGCCTGAGCCTCTTTTCACCAAAGAGAAGGCCAGTGCCTCGGCGTGGGGGACATCTGTTGAGAAGTGGCTTGGATTCATGTCATAGACGGGGTCATATTTTATTCACAAAGAGTTGAACCCAACAACAACAACAGTAATTAGGCAGAAATTTGGTTTGTAGCTGGGGCCCAGAGTCCTGCTAACGGGATCAGTGTAGTTCCCACTGATGATTGAAGGGTTAAATCCCCCTGTGAAGCTGCTGATGGAGCACTGAGTTCCAGCTGAAAAGGTTTTCTGACATATTTTCATCCATGTAGGTGGTATGAGTGAAAGTAATTGTCATATAAAGAAAGAAAAAAAGTCTTCATATCGCACAATGTGGGCATTCAATAAGTAAAATACAACATTTCGACCCAAAATAATTTCTGCCTAATGTGCCATTTAAACTAAAAACAGCCCTTCAGTAAAGCCCTAGTTTTAAAATCCAAGGGGCTACGTTAGTGTGGGAATGTGGTTTCAGGAACAGGTGGGAGGATGAAATATGATCCAGGAAGAATATCACAGTCCTGGAGTCCGGCAGTTTAAAGGTCCAGTGTTGTAGGATGTAGTGACGTCTAGCTGTGTAGTTGCAGATTGGAACTCCCTCACCTTACCCTCCCTTTTCAAGCGCAGAGGAGAAACTACAGTGGCCTTGAATCACACGAAAGACCCAGTCTTTGGTTTGTCCCTTTTGGGCGTCTGTAGAAATATGCCATCCATTTTTGACAATAGATCCTCCTAAATGTTACACACTGGACCTGTAAGGGACACCACAACACTTCAGAGGGTTTATAACAATATAGAACAAGGTTTTACAATTATGACAAGTTTTCACATTCATATTACACAGTAATCTACAAGGAATGTATGCTTGCAGGTGTTTGAATGGCCAACTCACAGGCTTATCAGTCTTTCACAAGGGTCACTTTGTCCAAAGCATTTTTAATCGTGTAGAACCTTCAATTCATTATTTCTGTTTGGCCACTTGGCGCTACAGAATAATTTGTAAAGACCATTCATCAATCTGACGTCCAATATTCATTCTCCTTTTAGCTCTGGTTTGGACTCCACCAACTCCTGAGAAAAACATCTCATTATTTAGCTGCTAGATGTTAAACTTACTTCACCAGCTAGTCTCTAACTGTGTCTTTCTGTTGCTGCCAGGTAGGGTACAGTAGGTATATGAGAGTTTGCAAGCACCTTTTCCTATCTTCACCTGTCCTATTGAATAAAGGCATAAAAAGCCCCCAAAACATATAAAAAAAAATACATTTCTGAGAGTTCCCTAAGTACAATAGACATTGTAGACACAGAACACATTGTCATTTAATCTATGGGTGAACACTCAACAGACATTCTTTGTGAGTTGGTAGAGACCAAACCAGAACTAAACTGAACTGAATATTGGATACGTTCATCAGATGTTTCACTAACTTTCTCAGGTAATAATATGTCAGATGTTGAGTTTACAGCTTGTTGTTACCCCCAAGTGGATAAAAAACAAATATTATTGTTTCAAACAAACCTGAATGTAAAACATTACTCCAACTAGTAAGGGGAGCCTGTGGCCCTGCAGCAGCTGAAACGAGCAGTTTTCTATCTTTCAGGATTATTTTAGAAAGTGATAAGCATGTCTCTGTGTGGACATAGAGTAGTGGCAGCTGAATCCTTGTACATTGTACAATTATTTAGCCATAAACTGTTGATATCCCTTTATATTTTTTTTTCCTTCTTTAAAAATGCGTTCGTAGCAAAAACTTATAACCTCTGTTATGGTATGTGTATTTGCTCTTACCATGTTCTTCATATGTTGTTCATGCTGAGTTAAACATTCACACCCATCAAACAAAATATGTCCAAGCATTTCTCAAAAATTCTGCCTGAATTTCTGGTAACTTTGGGATTGTAAGACTGAGGAAAGCTGGATTGTCAGATGACGAGTTTGATCGGCAGCAGCCTGTCGTCGTCCCAGGACCCCCTACCCTCCATAAACCTCTGAGTCATAAAGCAGAAGGAAAAGGGTCATGAAAGCATGAGCACTGAACTGGACAACATCTGAAGATCAATATTTACCTCTCCACAGTCTTTTAATCCACACAACTGTGACCTAACTGATCCACTTTGGTTTCCTTTCTATCTTCAATTTTGAACAATAAGAAAAACCTCCTGAGCCATCTTTGTCCACACACATGTCCATCGGTCCTGTCTGAGCGTCAAGCTGTCAAATTGGCTTGATGTAAAACTCCATTATACCATTATAGACTTTAATATAATTACTCAGATCTATGCATCCACACGGTTCAGCTTCACGCTCCGACACTTCCCAGTGTTTCACTTACATTTGTGTTAATTAAAGGAATCTGAAGAAGAAAAAGAAGGGACAGGCTCCAGATTGCATTGCCGTGTTCACACAGAGATGAACCACTGACTTCAAGGAAAAATGCCAAACAGTAAACTCTTCAGAGAGATCTGCCATTGATCTGCTTTTGATTAATGCAATGATTGTTTTTACGCAACTGAAAAACAACACATCACTCTGCTGCTAAACAGGATGAACATCAACTTAGCACTCAGTGGTGCTAGAAAGTGGAGTCAGACGATATTAGATTTTTGTGATTTAAGAGGTTTAACAAAACCTGATGACAGTGTAGCAGCCTTTTTAAGAAGCATACTTTTAATCTGGTAATTAAATAATTGTGACCAGGATTTATAGTGAGTGGGACATTTTAAAGTATAAAAATAAACTTGACAGTGCTCTCTGGTGGATAGACCGTGTAATAGAGACACTGTTTCTAAACAACGAGAACATATCTTTCTAAACTATAACATGTATGCATGCTAACATGTACATGGATACTGATATATGTGTGCTGAGAGGGTGCAAGTGTTGTAAACACAAATATTGAAGTGCAGAGATTAAACAGTGTTAAAGAATGAGATCAGACCTCTGTCAGGGCTGCACAATAGCAGTCATAGATGGTCACTGGATACATAAAGTAAAGTAATAGTTAAATAGGAAATAGTGGAAATATTCATGTTCAACTTCACATGTTTTTAACACATGTTAAGGAATCCTTTAATACATTTCTGGCTCCAAACTTAAAACGTATTACTTGTTTTATGGCTCACGACTGAACCTTAGAAATAACTCAAAATACATTTTACTGAAATCTCTCAAAAACATTTTAACAAACAGACAAAGAAAAGGCACCTATTACACAAACCATTATATACTATATGCAGCAGAAGGCGAAAGAGTGAAACAAGCAATTTGTTCACAGATGTGTCAACTGAGAGGTTTTTTCGGGCTAAAGAGAGACCCAATGTTCTGAGATGAACAGTAACTTTCTCTAACCTTTATAACCCCCTGACCCCCCAGGTTGTAAAACAGTGTCTTTTTTTTATACTGCTGCCATTAAAATTCCATCAGATTTGATCCACTGAGAGGTGTCAATATGTGCACACCTGAAACATAATTCAGTTTTAACTACCAGTTTAAATCAGAGCTTGTGGCATATTAACCTCCAGGTAACAATAGAAACTGTTAGCAGTTACCTGAATGGTGAAACTAACCAACTCTGACCTGCCTGTCTGCCTCTAACCATGCTTGACCAGTTACATTGCTGTCTTTTATTCTGGACTCTTGATGTCAGTCTTGGATCCCTACTAACTATTTGGTCAGTTGTTGAGAATCAAGAATCAACACTGAGATGTTCTCGTTGTTACTGGCAGTAATGTCTCCAGCTGGCGAACTGAATGCATCCATGTTCTGTCCATGTCGCTGTGTGAAATACTGTCAAAATTGCCTGTAAAGGCAAACATGCCAGACATTTTTTATTTTTTTTTTTTTTGTTTTTTTTTATAAATCAGAGCACCTAATTATTATTGTCATTATTGATTAAACTGTTGATGGTGGAACTCGAAAATTGTCAGAGATTTTGCTCGGATGAAATTTATTTTCAACGACTAATTATCAAATCCCACCAGAATTAGAACAGTTTTCTGAACTGAATCTTTAGAATAATTAGGAGCAGCCACCTGCACACTCTGGCTGCTCTCAAATAAAACAAAAAAACTGTTGATAGTTTCTAATAAAAAATAGACCCTTAGCCACCTGGAGGTTCGGACCCCAACATTGTCAATTGTCTTGCAGACAGGACAGCTTTTTGATAAGACACCAACACTGATATTATATTTGTATATTTCATTTGCCTGTGTTAGATAAATCTTCATGGGCCAAAAAAAGTCAGAGAAACCCTGTGGTACAACCTGAAGAACCCTCAGCATTTTACTCTCTCAGCTTCCTGTCAGGCACATGTTAGCGTATGTGTAATGTAAGTGTCAAGCCGAGGTGTGTGTTGCTTCAGAGTCACACATCGCTTTCACTTTTTTTTGGGTCATGCCGTTCCTCAGAGGGAGGCGGCGGACGCTGGTGCTCTGACACAGAGACGTGCAGCCGCGGCTTACTGAGCTAACGAGGCAGTCGGCTCGTTAGCCGCTAATTGAGCGGTCAGCGCCAAGACTGGAGTTCGCCATCTGTTTGTCACAGAGGAACATCTTGTCGCTTCACGCCCGTCGACAGGCCCCTCTCTCTGTCTGTGGTGTGATATTAATAGCTCAAACTCACAGACGGGCAGAAAAATGAAGAAAGAAACTGAAGAAAATGACAAACAAACTGAAGACTGGAAGGAAGGGGGCAGAGGGGGGAGATGGGGGGGGGGAAATGGGTAAGACAATCATAGTAAGGCTCTGGCGCGACGAGTGAGTGACTCTGCCAGGTCCACGTTAACCTCGCGACAGGACAGCAGCATAGCGAGTCAGCTGGTATCTAGTATTTTGTTCATATAACTGAAATAGCTTGTAATCATTCATCACGTAGGAATTGAGTCTGATTATAAAGTTAGTACACCAGATCAGGGGGGGGAAGAGAAAAATGTTGGTTTTTGTTTTTGTTTGGGCCTGGTGGGATAGTGCTGAATGATGGGATTCAATGTCCTAAACCATCTCAACTTTCTAAATTTTATAGCTGAGAATATCTTTGGTCTTGAGCAGTTCGCGCTTATCTGAGTTTTGTTGTAATCAGGATAAGGTACTAGAAAACTTGTTTTCATAGAGAGAGAGCGTTGATATGAAAAGATAATTGTCAGAGGTAAAATGGAGTGTTACGCTGGTCATCCCGTCTGAAACAATTGTTCAATACTCTTTAATTCAAAGTCTTTGATGTTAGACTGTAAACATCATAGTATTCCACATAATTGATCATCTATTAAACTAACATTCGAGGTGATAAAAACTGAATGGAAATGCGCCGTTATTCAAAACACCTAATACCTTCCAAATTTTTTGTTTCCATGAATGCTTAGTTTTGCTTTCGAAGTTGATACAACCGGGTTACCATCGTAGTACAGTCTTTCATGGAAAGCAATCAATAGGCCAATTAGTCTTGATTCATTGTTTTTCTCTACACTGGGTATAAAACTTCAGCCTGCTAAAATGTGTTGTGTAATCTAACGATGGTGATCATGTGCGGGTGTTATTGTGCATGATCTCTTATTCGGTTTAAGTGGAAAAATAGGTGTGCCTATAATGTGAAGTCGAGGCAAGATATGCATAGTTAAATTTAAAAGTAGTTCTATTCATGTCTGTGTGCATAGTCATTAAAGGGTATATAAGTCGATATTAAGTTTACATGTATTATCAATCTGATTGTTTTTCGGGAGCAGGTATGTTGATATAGTATTTGATTTGGTTTAGTCGTGGGGATCTAGTTCTGCAAAGTCATATATGTAACTGAGTATGAGGAAGTCGAATTTATGAATAGATTAAAAATGATATCCCCATTTTACATGATTTTTATAATGCGTATGTTTCTTAGACATGAAATTAGTCTATTTATCTATATTAAAATTTCTTTCATAAAAGCATATTTAAAGTTAATATACGATGGATATCAATGACTAGCCCTGAATGTGTAAAATGAAAGACACAGTTTCTTTTCATGTTGTCTTCTCCTCTGAGTCGCCCTGTTCGCGTCATTAGGTCATGGAAGCATCTAGAGTATGGAAACACTTGCGTGTGGGTTGGTGTTGATGGTGTGTTGATGTTGCAGATGTCAGCTCTGTGGATGTGTGTTAGATTTTTGTTAATGTTCCTTCCTTGGTGATGTAATACGTGTAAATCTGCGTTTGTAAGTTGTGGATTTTTCTTATTCCTTT
>NW_023339762.1:5241693-5247837 GCF_004916995.1 Morone saxatilis | reverse complement strand
TGCTGCTGCAACACCGGAATTTCCCCATTGTGGGACAAATAAAGGAATATCTTATCTTATCATACAGCGCAGTGTAAAGGAGCCTGTCAGTCTGTGTGTCTGAAACAAAATAAAGCTAAGGTCTCCCATGGTAACAGGAAACTGTAAGGGAGGAGTTATGGTTACTTTCAGGACAGTTGTTCAGCTGTCAGTGGAGACCAGGTACCTATTTACCAGGTAGCTCGGTTCGGTTTCCTTCCGAAATGCTAGGCTCCTTTGTTGGTCCTACGACCATCTGATGATATGACGGTGTCCTATTCCTTTACAAACACAAACACTCACCCCAAAACTGACATGCCTAAAACAAAATGTCTACCGGTCTTGAAATGTTGGTCATTTCTGACAGGAAACATTGGATTTTACGATCAAATAAATCTGATTTAGCAATTTTGGTTTTATTTTGCTGTTTGGATTCACCACAAAATAAGCAGTAGTTGTCCCCTTAACAAAAGCAATATAGATCATAAACCCGCCTCCATATTAGCAGATGGGACATGGTCCAAAATAAAAAGCCCAGGACACGTCAGATACGTTTTTCCCAAATATGGGTTCTGTCATTTTACATTCTCATCACATTGATGTATGTTCAACATACATGAATGCATGGGCTCAAAAAAGTATTTACGTGCATTGTATCATGCTAGTGGTTTGCCCTCAACAGCAAGCTTTTTTCACAGCAGATTTCCAACAGTCCATCTTAATGAACCCACTGCCTTTCCTCTGGGTGCCACTTTCCAATTAGTTCTCTTCTAGGGGGACAACTTGAACCTTTGGCATAAAATTAAGCTAAAATGATAACTATACACTTGAGTCATACTGCTCCTCATTTTCAAGACTGTATTCCTGGAGAACAGCAGCTTTCTCCTTCCATTCTTTTTAAACCCCATGAAAAAATTATCTGTGTCGTGCCTTGTGGTTTAGGAGTTAAATGTTCAATATATTATTTCTGTGTGGTGATTAAAACCGGCAAATCACTAAATAAAGGACGTGCTGGAGTTGCTGCAAGTCGACTTGCTGCTAAGATCCAGACGCCAGATGACTAAAATTCTTCCTCTGTGTTTTTTGTCTTCAGGGTTGGTTCAGCCCCGGTCAGGTGTTTGTCCTGGATGAGTACTGTGCTCGATATGGCGTTCGAGGCTGCCACCGTCACCTGAGCTACCTGAAGGATCTGATGGATTATTCAGAGAACAACGCGTTGGTCGACCCTACACTGCTGCACTACAGCTACGCCTTCTGCGCCTCCCATGTCCATGGAAACAGGTACACCAGCCAACATTACTCACAGGGGAGCTTATGATAAAAAATAGCCATGGTGTAGGTTAAAGTTCCTGTCCACCACTGCAGAGACCAAGAGGTATGATTCCCAGTAGCATGGCATGATTGGGTATTTTAGTGGTTGGGAACCCAGAGATGGAGCTTGTCTTTATCACTCACTGTGTTGACTAGAAAATAATACTAGTCAGAACATCTGTCTCCCTTTATTTTATCCCTCCTCTATTTGAGTAGTGTAGTTTTGCTAAAAAAAACAAAATTAAAAACCATTTAAGTCCCATTGGGCACTTTAACTTCCTTCACCATCTTCAGTGTTGACCTCACCATGTAGGCAATTCATTCAACAATCACTCCTTTCTTACCATCCTATCACACCAAACTGCTTGTATAATCATAACTGATAATCATGGTATTAAACTTTAAACTGACTCCTCACCGCATTGTTTCAACAGGAATGACATCATATTAAGCAATGATGAAGTGGACCTTTGAATAAACAACCTATGAAACCCAAACGATATACCTTATAGTAGAGATTTTCAGAACAGAGAGTAACATTCTCTTTCTTTTACTTAGTCATCACAAATGAACAATATGTGTAATTAATTTATGTATAAAGGAACAACTGTAGAACAAATTCTGTGGACAGACTGTTATTTGACCCTTTTCATTATTTTGTACATCTTCACAGAGCACAGATGCTCTTTTTTTATCCACACAGAGTGTCCAGTCTTCCATACACTTACAGACTCCATTTGTGGCACATAATCATGATGTCTGGACTTCAGAGTGCTGTCCAAAACCACGTTTTAGCATGTTGAAGCAAGGGGCCATAAGTGCACTTTCTGCACACTTTCAGAAAGTCAATTCTGGGTGCAGATTTCACCAAGATTTTATGACAAAATGGGTGTGATGTTGTAGTTGTGATAATAATAAAACATACCAATAAGTTAGATTATAATTTCATAGCATCTTTTTATGTATATATCCATTTATTATATACATAAAAATGTCATAACTCTCTTTGTAGTTGATTATTACTCAGAGGTTCAAGATCTTGGCATTAAATGTATTCATGGCAACTATTGAGGAGTCCTATCTTAAGTGTTTTTATCCCTCTTGACCAGATGACACTTCATGCCACATCCATTGTAAGTAAACATCTATAAATCTTCTTTGATATAATAAAAGAAAAGAATACACTCCTTATATTGTCTGAGAATCGCAACGTCTTCAAGTTTTGTTCAGCATCAAATTAATCCAGTGACAGTTGTCTGTTATTTATGGACGTGATTCGGCACGCTTTTAATGGTGCCAAACAGACTAAATAAGACAGGGCTCAAGTTGTTGGAATGCGATAATGGGGTTGATGTGGGGGGCACAGTTATTTAAATTCTGTCTTGGACTGGAAGTTACTACTTTGTTGTTATGGAACCATTGTCATCATAGTTACATTTAAAACCATTTCATTATGGTTTGAGAATGGTTGGGGTCATGGTAGTCAACATTGACAGCTGGAAATGGATAACGGGCATTGAGCATTTCCCATGTTAAAAAATGACAACCCAACCATTCACCCAGACTCCCTCTCCCTCTCTTTGCAGACTTTGTGGCTCTTTAGTAACATCACACGTTTTCGTCCTTTGCTCCCCATGGAAAAGTCATCATTTCTACAGCCACTCGAGGGCTTTGTCAGTTGAATATAAGCAAATGTTGGTTTTTTTGGCATTTGCTGAGACGACTGTTGCTCTCATTTTTTCGGGGAGAAGAGTCTTTTAAGGACAGCTCAGCTTTGGTCACCTTCAGGCCTCCACTGATCTGCCCAGATATGAGCAGCAGCAGTGTCTTTTAGCCACTTGTTGGCATCAGCGTCAGTCCAGCAGTTCAGTTCTCCACTTCACTCCCAGCAGCCCCTGCTTGACTCCCTGGCTGGTAATTACTGATATCTGTGCTTTCTGTCTTTGTCGACTCATTTAGTCAATTAGAAAGCATAATGATTAGCTTCTCCAGCAAATCGGCAGATATAAATTGGGGGGGGTTACTGAAATTGGCTTTTTGTCAGTTGGACCTCTAATTTGAATAATTGATGCCCATTCAGGGCTTCTGGAGCTGCGTGAGTGGGTGTGGATGGGAAAAAGAGGTTTTGGATGGCTGGCAGGCTTGGAGGTGGAAAAAAAACAAACTTAATTACAGAACTCAAGTTTTCCCTGGAGGGCTGCTCGGAGAGACAAAACTACGTCAGGAGGCACACAGGACAAAGAGAGAAGCTACAGAATGATCAACAGAAGAGTACTTGACTAATACTTCAAGGCGATATATTCAGAGTATCAGACTGTGCTTTTCTTAAGAAAACTCCATTTTGATTGACAGAAACATGTTGGACCTTGATTGAAGATGTAAATATTGTTTTTTGATATGTGAAAGTTTCCCATGGCTGATGTTAGAATGTTGTTTTTTTTTTCAAGGTTTGTTGGACAGATTTTGTGGTCTTAAATCAGTTTAGAAATTTGGTCATTGTCAGTTTTTATAATTCACAATATTAAAACGGCCTTTAAAGGGAATGCTTTTACATCACTTATTTATATGTTTCCGAGTAAAGTCTTGTTGAACAGCCTGTTCTTTAGCAGACTTGATTTACAGCAGTTTAAAAACACATTTACATTTATTTCTATGCTTCACTGGTTTTAGTGACTGTATCTGTATTTCCTTAATAGTGAATATTAGCAGAAGACTGTAGCAATTCCTTTCCTGTTTTACAGACTTGGTCAAGATGTGACAGTAACAGACTACGACTATTTTAAACTAACAAATGAAATCCATCCATCCATTTTCTGTGGCTTGTTCGGGATTGGGTCATTGTAGCAGCAATCAAAGTGCACCTCAACTGGCTCCTTTCGAAGCAAAAGAGCAGTAGCTCTCTCCAGACTTCTGAGCTCCTCCTTAGCTCTTCACCTTATCTCTAGGCGTGAAACCAGCCACCCTGCAGAGAATTGCAGACGCTTGTATCTACAACCTCATTCTTTCGGTCTCTACCGAAAGCTCATCACCATAGTTTAGGCTTGAAACGTAGAGAAAATGACAATTCAAAAACGTTGCCTTCCGGCCAGCTCCAGATTCCCCACAACAGTCCAGTATGAAGCCTGCTTTACTGCTAATGCTGCATCAATCCACCGGTCGATCTCACACTCCATTTTGCCCTCACTTGTGAACAAGACCACAAGATACTTGAACTCACTTGGGGCAGCAGCTCAATCCCAGCCCAGAGAGAGCAGTCCTCCCTTTTCTGGCAGAGGACCATGGCCTCAGACTTGGAGGTGCTGACTCTCTTCCTCACTTCTTTCCATTTGACTACAAACCGTGCTGAATGTCACACCTGAAGAAGCCAACAGAACCATGTCATCTGGCATAGTAAAAAAACAAGCCTACCCAAAACCAAGGTCTCCTTACCCCCGGGGACTGCGACAATTGGAGTATTCCTATCCATTGAAATAGTATAATGAAACCAAGAAGCACTGGCGATTTGAGCAATCTATTTTTTGTTGAACACACACAATATCACCCCCCAAACCGGTAAAGTCCAATAAAACACAAAGTTCAAATAACCTACTCAACTTCTTGACACAAAACACCCAACCCATATACCTATAAAATGTATAGGGTAAATATGTACTACCAACCAACATAAACCTGAATAAATAACATATCTTTAATTACTGGTAATTCAAAAACAGAACACGCGGTTCCTTCTAAACCAATTGCTCCCCTCCGGAGTTAACTAATTCTGGGCATGAGAACAACTTCCAAAAATGGATAAGTGTGAATGTGACACCTCATAACACTGAGCAGGCAGCAAACTTGAAAGCTAGTAGGAACCATGATTCTCTCAACCTCACCTAGAACAAGGTCATCTGCTCCGAAGGCATAGAAAGAGGACGAGTGCGTTTGAACTGGATCAGCGAGTAACAGGAGACCTTCACCAGGACCTGTGGAGAAGAGGGGGGGTCAGCTCAAGCACACTTCCAATCACTGATACCACGACTGATCTTCTCCTCCCTGCGAGACATACCCTACACCCTTACCATGACACGGAATGTAGCACCAAGGCTATTTCACCCTCCCACCAAACCCTTCACACAACAACCCAACAACTGTAACTCCAGAGAGGGTGGATGGGAGAGAGGAACGTTGAAATCCACCCATGATCGAGCACTCCCACCACTCAATGTATCCTTTCCACAACCCACCTATCTTACCACGGTACAAAGTGGCGTCCAAACCCGGTACCCGCAATCGGACGCTAGACCCGACGATAGCGCACTCCATGACGACTCTATGTGAACTGCCAACATAGTACCAAATAAGCCATCAACGCACGAAGTCCATCAGGGATATCCCGCCGGCGTGATCCCTGCTACTTATCGTAACTTACCACTGTGAGCTCAACATGAAGTGTGGCCTAACACCACAAAACCTGACGAGTTCTACAGACCGAACCCACTTCCCCACTAAAAACTCTCCTCAGACCCCACTCCCCCCTCAGAGCACCAAGAACGGCACGGACAGCAGCCTCGACCTAACACAAAAGTGCAATCGCTTATTTAGCAAAGCAACAACACTAATGCGTCTGACCCGACAAAGCTGTCGGCATCGCCTCCCAACTCCTGCCGTGTGAGCCCAAGCATGAGAACACGCACATCTGACTGGATTTAATGGCACAGTAAGGACATCTATCCAAAAAAGAACACCACACACAACTGTGACCTGATGTATTATAATGACGCTTGACAGCAATCATTTGCGTTCTGGAAACTTTCCGGCCAACACGTATCACAT
>NW_023339762.1:5234707-5241593 GCF_004916995.1 Morone saxatilis | reverse complement strand
TTCTTCAGTTTTAAAGAAATCCAGTGATAGTTGTCTGAACATAAACTGAAAATAGGAACATGGCAACATGATACTTCCTGTTTACATCAACCAAAGGTCAACATTTTATATTTTATTTATTTTTATGTTTTTATATATAATTACATTTTATGTATATTTATTATATCTTATACGTATATATAACATAATTTGACTGAATTTTTCATATTATATATGATTTATATTTAATTTTAATTTGCTTTATTTTATTTTTTTCTGTCTGAGATTTTATTCATTTTTAAATGTTGTTTCTACATGCAATGTATTTATTTTGATGCAATTAAATTTACACCATTTACTATATTTTATTTAATGTTCAATTTTAGGTCATTCTATTTTTTTATATAACCATCTTGTTTCTTCTTTTATGTAATTTTGCATTATTCTCTAATTTTTTCTACTTCCATTACATTACTAGTTCTGTAATATTATGATTTTATTTTCATCCTCTGATTATATGACACTATATCGTAGCACTACATGTACATGTGTTTTTTTGTTTTGTCTTATTTTTTTCTTGTTTTTTTTTTTTTTTAATTTTTATTTTATTTTTTCAAGGCGGCATTCTTGGATAATTACTTTTCTGTATGCTGAATTTTCTTTATTCTCAGTGATTCACCCTCCTGGTTGAATAAAGTTATTATTTCCATAATTAGGATTCACAGGAAGTTAATCAGTGGCTGTATAGTATCCTCATCCCATCTAACTCCATTTCTGCATTGCGTCAGACGCTCTGCTGCTTCTCCTTTCTCGTCATGTTTTTATTGTCGACTTTGGAGAATCAGAAACATGCTGCAAGGAGCTCTGCAGAGTTGTTGGTACTCGAGGCACGGCGGTCAGGGGCTGAACCAGTGAAGGCTTTTATAAGAACAACTCATTAACAGACAACCTCCTCGCTTTTTCCCTCCAGCGACCGCAAGTGCCGTTTGGAGAGGGTGCTTTTCTCTTTCAGCTACACAGAGAAAGCCCAGAAAGTCAAGGCTGGTCGCTCTGGGTACTGATTGCATTTTTTCCCCTTTTTCGCCAGAGTGCCTATTCAGACGAAGGCAAGAAGGGAATGAAAGCTTTACAAACATTAATGAAGCGCTCAACTAACAGTTTTTTCTTTGTCGATTCTCCTCCTGCTGGCCGGATGAGTTGTGGAGGAGGAAGAGGAGCCTGAGCAGCTCTGTTTGATTGGTTGACTCTGAGGTCAGTGTGGAGAGTTTGGCGGCTTTATCAGTTAGTTTGGTGAAAACAAGCCAGTCAAACTTGTCAGAGTGAGAACGAAACCAAAGACAGAAAAATAGTCTGAGCTGTTTTGTAAGGCTTCACATTTTGTTCCATTTTAGTTTCCTTCTTTCTTCAATGCTTTCATATGGAAAACAAATGAAGATTCCTGCACTGACTTGACCTCACCTCTATGTGTCTCTAAATTCTTGATGTTTAGGACCTTCAGCTGGTGCAAGGTTCTTACTTAGAAATGTCTTTGTATTTGCAGTGAGGAGGTCTTGTTAAAGAAGGACAGGCCTGCCAACATAAATGGCTGCTCCGCCATGGGTGAATGGGTCCTCCCCAAATCTGCTTTACATATCAGCGCATGTGCATGCTCTCTCCTACATTAGCACATATATGTAAACTGAGAGATTTACTAGTGACAAGGGCCACATAGGCACATTTAGGTAGCGGCCACTTCACTGGCTTCACTAATGCTAGCTGCCTCTTTGCTAGTAATGTTAGCTGTAGAGTTCTAGGTGACTGGAAAAAGTTGGTCATTACATTATTATTTGTGTCTAATGTTCGTGCCTGCTCCCTCTTTTTCTTCTCCTTTCTTTTCTAGCAGCACAATTTATGTGCAGGTCCTGGATAGCAAGGAAATTCACTCCCTACGTTGGCTAGTAGATACTTCAGATCAGTACATATCTTTCTTTGTTCATGTGGCCAGCCGCGTGTGGTGCACTTTTGACATTTTGATGTTCTCATACCATTTTCAGGAAAGATGGTTTGCATTCTGAAACAGACTACATTTTACTAAAGCAACAATATTTAACATCATTATTTCTGTTGAATTAATATGAATTAAATGCTAAGTAATTTGGTTAAAATAACATTTTCTTAACATTGCTTATATTTAAGATGAACATTATTATTGCAGTCCTCCATGGCCTCCCCTAGTGGCTGTGCCCCAGAAAGCTTCCCCCTTTTTAACCCCTTATGTGAGTCCGTGAAGAGGGGTTCTGTCCTCAAGTGCCAATAAAATATCAAAGATTCTGTCTCCGGATTTCATGTTTTTGATATTTCAAATTCTCAGATAGTGGATATAGTTTATTCAGCTGAATAGAGAACTGGCCCTTTATTTTCAATTCTCAGAGAAATCTACATGTCAATTTCTTTTGATACCAAATCATAGCACAGCTTTTTCTGTGGTGTTCCTCAAGGTCTTGGTGTCTCAATGTGGTATTTAGACGTTGTTTTTTAAAATATTCCATTTTGCACCAAATCTGTGTAACAATTGGTATCAGCCCAAAAATGGCTGCAACAGCTTATGAGACATACTGTAATTGAGCATGGGGAATGGCAATGACAGTACTTCAACCATAATGTTCTAAGACCTTATACACTTTCTAAATTTGAATAGGAACTTAATCAAAACAAAACAAAAAAGACAAAAATGGCTGTATTGTATGGACTGATGAAGTGAAATAGGTTAATATATAAAGTATATTTTAGAATTTTTTTCATATTTACATACTATATTCGAAATAAATGCATATTTTCTTTATTTACAGAAATACAGTTCACATTTACAAATTAATTATCTCCACCAAATGCATGATTTCGTCATGTGTCTGTGTGTCTTTTTGTGCGTATCTGTCCTCACCTTATTTCGAATACTACCAATTAGAAATATGTTTTGTGCACATTTACACTCAAGGACCCTCCGTGGTTGCAGTGATGAAACATTTTATTGTCTGCTCTGTTTTATACTGCCATGATTGCTGTCTCTTCACTCCTTTTAACCGATTATTAGGAGTGCAGTATTTGCCATTTCACGATTAGACATTGTGAAAGGTGTTTCCGGCAATCAGCTGGGCTAAAAACAAGCCTTACCTAGTCTGTTGCAGGCCACATTTTGGCCTTTGTCGTGGCTCAAAAAACGGACATCCATAGAAAAGTTTAGTTGAATCTTAAGCTGGCAAGCTATTTTTTCCACTATGTAGTGGAGTACCATAACCAAACATTATATTGCTGTATTTTATTTTATCATAAGGATTAAAAGCGCAAGCGATTGTAATGTTGCTCAACAACAGATTCCTCAGATTCACCACCCAATCTTTTGATTCAGGATAAAATCAAGCAGTTTGACAGTACAGAGCCAAGATTGGACAAGACTTAGAATCTCCCTGTCCTGAAAGAAACAGCTCTGGAGATCTGGTCAGCAACTATCAAAATTTCAAGTCAAGAAGGACAAAATACTCACATTGCACTTAGTCATCATGAAACGTGATTGAAGTCCCCTGTGATGATGATGAAGGTTTCTACAGTAGTCTAGCAGGGACAAACCAAACACTGGCTTTAGATAGGGGTATTTGTGTTTTTTGCACATTTCACAGCCACCATAGTTTCATAGTTACCAATTTTCCCAGGTAGGATAGGTTTTCAGCTCATAGTAGCAACAGATACTTTGTGTCTGTACGGATTTTAACACCGTATGCAGCACTTAATTTTATCTTTATTTTGTATGTGTATCTCCTGAATAGTGAATATTAGCGGAAGGAAAACAGCAGCATTCCCTCTACTGCTTCACAGACTTCGGAATTAATTAATATACATTCACAGGTGCATTTCATGTGTCAGAGATGAACGCAAAATAGACCCAGCATGTGAACATAATTGGGTGGCTGATGTACTACTTGTACATCATTGTAATGAAATTAGTGCTTTGGGAATGTACATGTAAATTTACTGTGTGAAACATAGTACAGGATATTGCAACCCTCTTTATTGTTGTATTAGTAATGGGCCTTTTATGTTTGAAAACACTGGTTTTTTCATTGTGAGTATCATAACATCACATTCCTGTCATCAGTTGGTCATCTTGAAAAACCAAACTACTTTATAACCTTCAGCATATGATCTGTAGCCAAGAGGTAAAGATGAAAGTCAGCTGACTGTGTCCTGTGTCTGATTTTTCTGTCATTTCAGGCCTGATGGGATGGGGACGGTGACCGTGGAGGAAAAAGAGCACTTTGAGGCCATCAGGAGTCGGCTAATGACTCTTCTGGAGAACCAGATCACACATTTTAGGTATGAACATCTTGTCATCCGAATCACAAAACAACAGAAATCTCATTCATTTCTGTACTGTGCAGAAATCAATTAGTAGACTTTTTGTTTTTTTCACTTCTCCATTAGTTCATCAATCCATACAGATAGTTTGGATTTCATTTTCTAGGTAATAAAATGGAGGGGAATGGAAGATAGTTTGAGCTGCCCAAAACACTGAAAAATTACATTGAAAGCAACGACTCTGTCTCCTTTTACAGAGATATTGAGTGTGTTCACATTTGCAATAGTTTCTTGGTTATGATCAGGTTTTGAATTATCCTCGTTATGTTTAACATCATATCAAATCGAATCAGAAACCATAATATGCTACAGAGTAGTCCAACACAGACAATCAAGAACCTGCATAATGTTAAAATCCTATAAATGTGAATAACCGGGGTGTTCCATGTAATTGTTATATGCCAAATGGAACAAAAACCAAGATACTAATGTGCATGTAAATAAACTCAGTATCCTCATCTATTTGATGGGTTTATTTGTCAGGGATGATGCTCATTAATGAACAGAAAATAGAAACTGTACATGAGCCACAGATAATCATAACTCTGGAATGGATTCTTAACACTTTCATCTGCTCCAATTAAAAACGTCTTCTTGGATTAACTGACCCTTTAAATGCAGAATGCTTTGATAAGTTTCTGCTGCTTTAACTCATAACGATAATGTAACTTAGTGAATGTTAATGCAAGCTATAAATGCTGATGAATAGTAAAAAAGGCCCAAAACCTGTAAAACCACCGGTATGCTCCTTTAACTCCATCACAATACACCCATGCAGTCTGGGTATTTTTAGCCCCATCAGCAGCACACAACAGGTGCAGGATATGCATCGGCGGCGGCTGATGAGACCTCCCTGCATCTGCGTGCTGCTATTCAGTGCTACCGCCGCTGTGTGAACACATTGTGAGCATGGTGTGAAAGCGACAGCCCCGAGACCTTGAGCAACACTCGTCTGAATGGACCTGTGCCATTAACTGTCCCAAAGCCCAGCTCTTTAAACCCTTCATGCCTAAGAGGGGGCCTTCCATCTGGCCCCAGAGAGGATGGGGGGGGGTGGGCCGAGGGGGGAGTCGATCAGCGGGAGTCATTACTAACTCACCTCAACAAGAGGCTAATGCTGGTAAACAAAGGCCTGGGACAATTCTGGGATTATACTAATGTCCCCCAGACAAGACCAGGATTTCCACAGTTTAGTTTAGATTAAAGCTGAGCTCAGCCACTAAAGATTCATTTATGGTTATAAACTCTAACCAGAGCTGCTCGTTTTCCTGCATTTAATGATCATTATTCTTTCTTACACAGAAAGGAGATTATTTTAAGATTACCTAATCACTGTTCGGATTCACAAGTAATTATTCATCTTTGGTTTTAACCACCAACATGTAGAATCTCCACAACTAAGGAGAAATGTAGGTGGGACCTGCTTATTTTGGTGTCACAAACAAACCCACATCATCAATCATGCAGACACCAAAAAAGTATGTGGATACCTGAACAGTGTGGCCATATGTCACTTTAACACCACGGGCATTGATCTGCTGCTTTAACAGCCTGTACTCTTCTGGTTTCAGTCTTTTCACCAGATGTTGAACCTGGCTACAGGGATTTGCTCCCATTCAGCTGCAAGAGCATTAGTGAGGTCCACTAATACTGGGTGATCAGGTGTGGCTCATAGCTCATAGCTGGTTTTCCAATTCGTCCAAAGGTGCTGGATGGGACTGAGGTCAGGGCTCTGTGTAGGCCAGTCAGGTTCTTCCACACCAAGCTGGGAAAATATGGGCTGCTTTGTGCTTGGGGACATTGTCATGTTGAAACAGAAAAGACAAACAGAAAAAAGACTTCTCTCCTTCTCTGCATACACATTCAATTCGCAATTCACTTCAGTCCAAATAAGCTTTATCACGTTGTTATGAATGACACATTATTGACAGAGCTAAATTACTTGTATTTCTTACTATTTTTGTTCTGTTCAATTTGAACACTGCATGAACATCAGCATTTCCACTGCTGACTGAAACACCAGCATCCAACTGTGGTTGGGAGGATGAAGGAGGAGGCTTATTCCAACTCTGTCTCTTAGAAATTACGCTTATTTACTACTAATACGCAACGGCAAATATGTTTTGAGAGAAATTTAACGCTGTCCAGATTACATCTTTGTCCATATAATAAGGAAACATTTTTGATGAACATATCTGCAAAACATTCAGGAAAGATTTTTGGTTAGATACTAAAAAAGTCAACACTAACCGGACATGCTGACTCTATTAGCATTTAACTGAAACCATAATCTTAATATGATTTTAACCAACTTGCTTTTGTTGCCTAAACCACACTCAGGACTGTGTGTTTTGTACTCGAAAAAACCAACTGAACATAATCCAGGCAGGAAAAAATTATACCCCCACGTAGGTTATCACTAATTTTGTGTTAAAAGAGGCTGAGGCTGAGGCTCACCTAAAAAGGAGAAAAAATCCACGCCACTGGGTGGTGGCAGGGTAAATCACTGTGCGGAGAC
>NW_023339762.1:5225149-5234607 GCF_004916995.1 Morone saxatilis | reverse complement strand
ATCTGCAACTACACCACTAGATCCCATAAAATCCTACACACTGGACCTTTATGTATGATACTTGAGTTAAATGTACTTAGTTACTCTTCACCACTGAATGTCACCCACTGTTGGAAAGTATGCGGTAATATTTTAAACATATCTCTTTTAATTTGTTGTTGTGAGGATCACAGTTTATGTGGAGAGGTCACGTAAATCTGTTTTACATCCCGCACAATTTAGTCCCCTTCAACTCAAAAATATTTTTTTCTTCTTGTTCCTACAGTTGGATGTTTGAGCTGCTTCGTGCAGAATGATTGATGAGTTTGACAGTAGAAGGATGTTTTTTGAAATTTTGTCTGTGCTCACTGAAAATCTGAAAATCAAAAATGAAGCAGACACTTTGTATTTGTTGTAATACATGGAGGGGATCTTTAAAATTGCCCAAACAGTAACTTTCAATAAGCTCATAGAGGTCAGATAGCATCACAGAATGTGAAGTGCTTTAATTCCTAGGCCTAAAAGTAGAACAAATCTTGTGTCAGTCAATTTTTGGCCAGTTAGAAGGGATTTATTCTTTATAACTATGGGCTCATTAAAGAAAAGAAACTGGTTTCTGTTCTACACTGAATTCCTTGAACTTCAGGAAGATGTGGTCATTGTTTGTGTTGTTTCAGGTGTTGATGAAGGACATCACCACTCCTGTTCCCCCAGAGGATATGAAGAAACTTGTGCAAAAATGTCTGGAAAAAGCAGCTCAAATCAACTACAGTCAGCTGATTGAATACGCTCAGATCAAAGGTGAGATTTTTTTTTACAGTAAAAGTTAGATGTTTCAGTCGGCATGTTTACATTCTCCTGTTTTTATACACATTTTCAAACTACACATAAATCCCCAACTTTTTTGAACAGATAAAGGATGCCAAATCCATCTTATTTACATTGCAGCACCTGACACCCACTGGTACAGGTCTTCACTCCACATTGAAGACCAAAACCACAATGTCCCTGGTTTCAGTAATCCATCCGTGACTGCCGCTTTATTTCTAATATCATCTTCTCATGAATATATTCACATAGTTAATTGAAGGAAGCTTGCAGTCATTTTATTTCACTGATATCTTTTATGAATTGATGTTTGCCATGATATTAAAGTATTAATTTTCTTGACAATGTCAATTACATATAAGTAAGGATAAAAGAAAATTAAGTAATGGAAATAATTAATAACAGAATGTGTCTGGCTGTCATGGCTTCATTAAAATCTCTGTTCATCCTCTGAAGAACAGGGATATCAGCAGCATTTGGTGGTGAACAATATGGTTTAATGGAGCAGAAAACTGTCAGCTGGGGTTTATGGGAAATGTAGTCATGTTTAAATGTTTGTACATAAACATTCCGGTGTTTTCTGCTGTGTTTGGACCCTCAGTGGATGCTCAGGCAGCTCCAGAGAAGAGGCTGGAGGACATGATGCGTCTGGGAGAACTCTGCATCGAAGTTTTGCAGCAGAACGACGAGCATCACTCCGAGGTATTTTTTATTTTTATCTTTAGAATTTGTTTAAAGACAGCTCTGCCTGATGCGTAGGTCTGGGGACTGGTCCTGTATGTGGTTTTCAGGTCTTCTGATTTTGTTTTGTTTTAGACCCAAACCCAGAAAGCTAGTTATTTTAGTTTTGATTAATTAATTAATCCAGTCTGTAAAATGTTAAACATAATGACCAATCGGGTTCTGCAGACTGTTTATGCAGTTTATGATGATACAAAACAGAGAAAAGCATCAAATTCTCAGGTGAGAGAATCTGGAAACAGAGAATGATTGAGATGTTCCTTTATTTTATTGATTTACATGTAGATTGGTCCAAACTGTAGTTCATTACATTTCTGTTTATGTTTTTATTAAAAACAAAACAGTTGTTAGATTAGGATAAAGTATTTATTTAATTCATCTCATTGTGAAATTGCAGATTTTAATGATTTAACAATTACTAAACTAATTACTGTATCTAAGATAATTTGGATTAATTTAATTTAATTTTGGCAAAATGTAATCATTAATTTTGTAGGAACACACTATTGGACTGAATGAAAAGTTAAGAAACTTCACTTTGACCAAATCCAGCCTGTGTAACTACTCCCTCCCCACGTGTTCACAATTTGTCAAATCGGACGTACAAATTATTCTTCCATTTTCCTTCCCATTTTAAATTCTCTCTAGCTTTTTATTCTAAGAGTAATCATTTCATCTTTTGGCAAGGCTGGAAAATTGGTGTCTGGGTTTTCTATTTCACATTTAAGTTTAATCTGAATGCTTCCTGTCTTATTGAAGAAAAAGGTACAGACACCATACTAAACATGCAGAGAAGCATAATAGGTACTGTGTGTGATTACAGTTCAGATAAAACCTACAATATTTTCAGTTTACATCAAGTACACATAGGAGTGTTTAGCACAAAGCTACTTTACACAAAGACCAAATAGGATTTCAGCCAACACAACACAAATATACAAAACCACCACAAAAAAGACTTAACAGCAACTGAGAAATGACTGACCACATTTGAGTCACATCGTCTAACTTACATTACACCTCTGTACCTTCATGTTGTTGTTTTTTATTCAACAGTTTTTTTCTGTAATTATAAAACAAAATATGCATTTATAAAAAATTTAACTACTTGTCAAAGGGGGCAACCCTGCCTTGAGTCTGAGACCCCCAGACGAAACTATGAATCCAAACAGAGTAAATATTTGCAGACTAATCAAGGTAAAATAACTCTCAGTGTTGTGTCGAGTAAAAGAAAACAAGTCCTTTCTGTCTTGTTTGCATCAGTTTTATTACAAGAACTGTTTAACTCTGACACTTTTTTTCCTCCCTCTGAGTGACAGTGGCAAAGACACCACAAGTCACTTGATCATTTCATTAACATTCTTGATCACTTTTCACAGCACTGTCCATTTTCTTCCTTTGCCTTCGTTGGCAGCGCTCACGCTAAAGTGCCGGTGCTGCAATAACATCTGCGGCGGAGGCACGATGAAAACAACACCCACGCCCCATATGCATATGCCACAGTGTAAAACTGATCAATCATAGGTGTTGAGAAGTGGCAGTTTGATCGGCCCTCGGTGGCAGCGTGGCGCTCAGGCATCTGTTTCTGAGCTATTAATAACAGGCCGCTGCCATGACAACCGGTGAATCTCTGCTCTGAGCTTCAGATGTGATGTTAACTACAAATTAGAGGCTTTTTGTCAGAGCACCGCTACAAGCTGTCACAGCTTAAATTTAGAGATGAATCATAATTGTTTACTCGGTTACTGTAAACGTTCTCACTCCGTCTTTGTTTTGTTTCATTACGATGATGTCGAAGTGACGAGCCGGTGTTTCAGTCAGTCCACACGGACGCTGCTTTTTTTATTTCAAAGATTCCCTCAGACAATTTTGATACGTTAAGGTGAGCACAGATATACTTTCCTCCTTAGACAGATGGATGTGAGAACAAACTCTGCACAACCGTCATTCTGCACAGTGAAGCGAAAACATCAGTGCAGCAACAATAAGCAAAACAGACATTCTTGAGTTGATTAATGTTCAGATCACTAATAAACAATCTCTTGACAAATAAAGACTGGAAGGGCAACTGAAGGAGAGGAATCTTACACATGAACACACAAGATCACTTGTATCATGAAGGAATTCATCTCACTTAAATAAAAAAAACTCAATTAAAAAGAACTTGTGTTTACATATCCCTTGTGTAAATGTTGGGAAGAATCCTGAACTGAAGTGCAGTAGTTCACAGCCTGGGGACTGGGACCCTGTCAAGAATTAAAAAAACAACAACACAGTAAACGTATTATTTATCTGACTGTCTGTTCTGTTTCTCTCTTTTGTATTCCACCGTGGGAAGGGACGAGAGGTAAGTTTGTTGTGAGAATGTTTCAATCATCCTCCGCTTATGATTGTGTTTTTGTTGCCACATCAGACTCTTTTATTTTTACCTTTGTTGTGTGTAAATTTGTGTTTCATGGCCACTGGATTGTTAAAAATCTTCTCCACACATAGGATTAAAGGATTATTTCCCGTGATTTTAATATTATGAATGAATTGTGAAGTTGTTCCTGGAAGAAATGGGATTTCTCGCCATGAATGAAGTTTGATTTTTAAACACAGAAATATATCAAAAATTCAGCAATTACTGTAATTCCTATTTGTTTGTATGTTAATGTTTTGAGGAAAATCTATTCTTCTTATCTACCGCAACACAAAAAACACAGCTCCAACTGTACAGAGTCATTTGACCCACTGTTTCTGAGAGCGGTTGTATGGGAGATTAAACTACACTTCTGCAACTTCAGGATGTAAGTCAGACACATTGCAACATGAAATCTTGCACGATCTCATGAGCTGCCTCGCAAGGTTAAATCTCACGGCTGCAAAGTTGATCCAGTTAAGACTCAAGTATGTAGCAATGGCAGTTTGTGTGGCTGTGTTAATGAGGTTTGAAGAAGACATCTTTGTTTTAGTACGTAAGGTAATCTCCATATTCACATGGGCACAAAAACAAACATGCAGATGGGATGATAAAGAGATGACAGTTTCAGAAAAAGCTACAAAGTAGACCCTGAGTCAAGATTACTTTTTTCTCTTGAATTGATTCAAAGTTCAGACCTTACCTAGTTGTTTTTATTTTTAGTGTTGAAACTGCAGCAGGATCATTGTGATTTAGCTTAGTTTAGTTATTTTTTCTCAGAGACAGTGCCTATTATTATGCCAGAATTAGAAATAAACAAAGTTAAAACCGGAATCACAATAATAAGACCTGTTAATTACAGCAAAAGCAGAACACAGACATAGGCAAAAATAAAAGCAGTGTGATTTATGATTCAGTAGAGTAACAGCAGACGACATAACAAAAAACGCAAGCAAGGAAAAAACATTAGCAAAAAAAGCCAGAAGGAAAACTACAGAACAGCTTAACAGCAACAAACATAAGCCAAGATAGCATTAAGGTAGGTGAGGCAACAGGGCAGTGTAGCAGCGTACAAAAAAACTGGGAGATATTTGCCAAATGATAAAGGCGTCCAGATTAGTGCTGACATATCTGGTGGCGTGTAAGCCATGTTATTAAATGTCTGACAACAAAGCAACTGAGTGGTGGAGGAGCCATGCTATAAATAATTTAATTGATGAGACATATATTTGGGTACATGATCAGGTTTTCCCAGCTCAGAAGTTTATAGTGTGTTATATTATTATATGGCAGTAGTGAAAGGTTTCTTATCAAGGGTTTTCATGCTGTGTTTATATAGTGATTCTAGTGGCCTCAAAGTTGAACTACCTGCCTATGACCAGCTTGTTATACATAGGGTGCTACATGATCATAGCAATTATGTAAATTCTAAGTTTAATTTTATATTTTAGGGAAGTTTGGCACCACAGGAAGGAACACAAGATCCAATAAAAATCAAAACTACAAATTAAAAACCAGGCTGGTTGTATTTATTTTTTTTGTTACATAGTGACCTGTATTAGTGATGGAAGTACATATCAACATGCAGTCTGCAGTTTGATTTTATGTCTGTGCATGAGAATATAGACTGGAAATAACCTTGCTGCCCTCATATAAATGTATAAAGTTTGATGAATAAGCACACCACTGCAGCAGTCAATAACAAACACAACAGAGACAAAAACCAAGATATACAAGTCAAATAGGATAAACATGAAAGAGAGGCTGTGGAAATAATAATAAAAAATACCATGACCAACCAGGTTTTGTAATGCTGTTCAGTTCACAGTTCAAGGATTTTAGGATTCAGTGGTAACATAAATACCTGCTTTTGTCAGAGCAGAACTTTCAGTTTAATGTAATGCAGTCCTGAACTATTTTTTCAAGGCATTTTTTTCATCACAGTTTGTACAGTTAGCTGCATGTAAGCAGGGGTGGCAGTAACGTATTACAACTACTCACGTTACTGTAATTACGTTTTTCTATACTTGTATTTTTTATTACAATTTCTGTGATTTCTTCCATAGCAAATAATTCTGTTGATTCTCATATCTGACATGCCACTGCTTCCTGGCACCCATACATTTTCAAAACACTCCCTTCATTGCCACACCGTAACAATAACGCAACAAAAGCAAGCTGAATAAATATGTCTGTGGAAGGAAATCAGTCTTATAGCTAATGGACTAAAATATGAAAAAACACCCAGACAAATGTATACTGAAACAAACAATAACACTAATTCTAGCAGAAGTCACACTGTGGACAACTGAGATCTAATAAACCCACCAGATGAAAAAGAAAACCTTTTCATTGGAGTTAAACAATTCCATAACTCTTTAATACAAACAGAAATAGAATTCTTTTGTCTTATTTAAGTAAAATAGATTTGCACCTTAAAGACACAAATAACAAGGTTAAACAACAACTGTGACTTACTCTCAGCTACCACTGTAATGTTGGGTCTTAGAAGGTCAAGAAAAATGTGTAACCCCAGTTTTTTTACTGGTGGGTCATACATTTTGAAGATCCCTCACGGTGTACACAACATATTGTAATGACTTTGCACACCCTATGGAGGGCTGACAGTTTGTTCTAGCCAGTCTCGGCCTTTTCTTCCAGTTCAGATGTCTTTTCAGATAGCTGCCGTGTCTTTTCTGCCTCTGTCCCAATTATTCGTCTTTCTTCTGTAATCCAGTCTAAATAAATACAATTGGTCCCTTTTATAAATACACTGTGCAGTCAAAAGTACAGTGTGTGTGCGTTTAGGTTCTTTAGTTTTAATGGAAATCTTAATGCTCCAGCATGCAATGATATTTATTTATGTTATTCCAACTTTGTGGCAACTATTTGTGTTTTTCTTTTCTGTTTTGACATGACAATGCCCCTGTGCTCAAAGCTCCATGAAGAAATAGTTTTTCCAGTTTGGTGTGCAAGAACTAGACTCGCCTGCACAGAGCCCTGACCTCATCCCCATTCAACACCTTCTAGATTAACTGCAACGCAGACTCCAAGCCAGACCCCCACAATGCTCTTGTGGCTGAATTAACTCGTCATTATTGATCACATTCATTCTCTGAGTTCACCAGCATTCAGTTTTTTTGGCTTTGAAAAACCCTCATTGACGCCTCAGCTCCCACAATCCCCTTCACCTTCAAGATGCTCTCTCAACAATGTGGAAAATCTTCAGTATTGACACTTTGTGACCAGCTGTTTGTCGAAGGGAGGATATAGAGAAACAGATGTCCTTGGTGGTACAATAAGTACATTATCCCTTTAGAGCATCAACGCTCTTCTTCTCCTCTTAAAATAAAGGAATATCTTGGTTGTTAGCAGGCTGGGACTGTTTGTGAGTAAATCGTGTCTTCTATGTCTCTACCTAAGATTTCTCTTCTCTCCTCTTCTATACTTTCCTATATCTTTATTCTCTTGCTTTCTCCTTTCTTCCATTTTGTGCCCGCTTACCTATACCTGATTCCTTAGTGTCTTCTTTTTTCTGTACCCCTTACCTTTTGTTTCCCCTGTCTTCTTCTGTGACTTCTGTCTTCATTCTTTGTTAATGTTTTATTTTCCTCTTTTCTTAATCTCTTCTCTTGTCTTTATCCTATTGTTCTGTTTTTCAATCTTTCTCCACTTTCCCTACTAATATTTTTTCTCTATCCTACGTTGTCATTGTTCTTCCTTTATTCCTTTCTTCTTCCTGACCTCCCCTCTTCTTCTGCCTGCTCTATACGTTTTCCCTTGTTTGTTTCTTTCTTTTTTGGACTCTTTTTTCTTACTTTCTCTTTTTTTCTTACCTTCTATGGTTGCTTTGTTCTTTGTTTTTTCTCTTACGCTCTTTGCTTCTTGCCATCTTCACCATCTTCCTTTACGGTCCTCTTTTGTAACTTTTTTCCTTTCCTCCAGTCATCCTTCCCTTATCTTCCCTTTTTGTCTCCCACTTTCCACTTCCACCCCTCTTCCTCCCCTTCCTCCTCATCCTACCCATTATTTTCCAGTTCACCTTCTTTCTCCCCATCTTCTCTTCATTCATTCCTTCCTCATTTGTCCTTTATTTTTTATTTCCACTATCTTCCATTCCCCCCTTCCCTTTTTTCAGTTTTTTCAGTTTTTATTTTTTACCTACTTATTATTCCCATTTGTCTTTATAATGTCCTCCTTTCATTCCTTCTTTATTCCTCCATCTGTCTCTTATTTCTATCCTGCTTTTTTACTTGTTCCTATTATTTTCCCCTCTTCTTTTATCTCTTCTTTCATACTTGAGTTCATGTTCATCTTTTATCTTCCCTTTCCTTTCCTCCATTTCTTCCATCTATCCTTCTTCCCTTCCTTCTTTCTCTTCTTTCCCTTGCATCTAGAGTTTATCTACATATGTATTTTTTGTTGGACTGATAGCATTCATTTACATTTCGCTGCTATTGAAATTGATGCCTTTAGAAGAAAGAGTTGGAAGTGTTAAAGAATCATCAGGTGGGTTTAATGCTGTTTGTTGTCAGTAACAGGAAAATAAAATGAGTGAAAGGATGAGACTTCGTGCAAGGTCACCAGTGAGAGCAGCTGCGGCATCATTTCTTTTTTTCTCTGTCTTACATTTCTGCCTCTTCTTCCTCCTTTGTACACAAATACCACCCTCAGTGAATCAGCGTGCGATTCAGGGCTGATTGCACTTTTCTCTTAGTTGTCCTTTAGCTGTCAGTAGCAACAGTCACCAGATCAGACTGACTTCTGTCCACAGGAGAGCCACATAGCCTAGATGCAACAGCACCTCTGACCTATTTTTCATCTTTTAAAAGCCTCAGTCACAGCAACTAAAGATGTCTTGCGTCTGCTTCCATTTATTTAAATTTCTGCAGCTTTTAAAAGGTTGTCTTTCTTAATCAGATCTGTTTTGGTCATCAAGACCTTTATAAGACATTAGACACCCAGGAAGTGGGTAACGTACAGTGCCTATAAAAAGTGTTCAACCTCATTGGAAATTTTCACCTCTTTACAGCATCAAATCAAAATAGATTTAGTGTAGCTTTTGACACTAATCAACAGGAAAAGACCCTTTTAATGTCAATGTGAGAACAGATCTGTATAAAGTGATCTGAATAAATTCAAGTATTCACCACCATTAACAGGACACACCTAAATTACCACTGGTGTAGTCATTTTGCTGTATAAGTCTCAGTCTTGTCATAATGGAAATCACCTTTGTTTATTGAAGTGGGTTTAATTGATCTGGAAGTCAGCTTTTGGTGGCAAAACCTCCACTAAGGAACACAAAAACTATAAGAAGAATAGAAAGAGTATGGCACAGGTGTAAAAAGGGCATGATTCAATAACTGAGTGAAGATGAAGGGCCACCAAGAGATGTGACAACTTCGATCAGTTTGTGTTTTCTACATGAGTTGAGTTCACAGTGTGTTTGTTGTTAAAGTTTCCCCTGAGAACTCTGCTGCTAGGCAACACAAGTAGACAAATTATT
>NW_023339762.1:5222977-5225128 GCF_004916995.1 Morone saxatilis | reverse complement strand
AAAATTGTTGAATGATTTAGTGTTGTCACATTGAAACACCACAATGAGGAGCAATAACATAATAGAAGACTAATCTGACTAACTTCAGTGGGCCTCTCCATTTTGGTGTGGGTAACTGGCAACGATGTTGGTGAGCAATAAACCCAAATGCCAGATTTCAAGTTGGACCTTCAGAGACCTGCGAGGGAGAAGTCCTCCAAATTAAATGACAGAATACGTTGTTTTTCCTTATTCTCTTTAACAACACAAAACTTTTTCTTGATCTGACACTCCTATCAGCAAGATGACATCATTTGTCAGTGTTGCCAAAACCAGTTTTAAATCACTTTACACTACTTATTATTTACTTACTATGTTTACAGTTTGGTTAGCTTTAGGCCCAAAAACAACCTGGTTAGGTTAAGAGAGGAGTCAGCTATCAAAAGAGCCATTTATGGCCAAAAATCAAAATTTCCCTGGAGCCACAAACATATTTGAGCCCTATATTGCTAATTCTTGCTGCAGATCAAGCATAACGATAAGCAAACAAATCTGCCCACGCAGTAATAATCTCTTTATGTTCCTCTGAGACTTTTCATTTTTTGGATTCTGAATCCATAACTAGCCTAGCTAGGGAGATTGTTCCTCTGGACAAACCACTTTTTCTGTTCCGGGGATCAAAATGTGGAATTCCTTACCTATAGAAACTGCATTCCTGACTGGGATCATTTTAAACTAGGACTAAAAAACAGTTTCAGAAGAGGGATCAGTCATGTAGTCATGAATGATCTGGTGCTTCCTGTTTTATGGTCAGTAGGTTGTGTCTGTTTATTTTTCTTCCTGAGTTCTATATTTTTAATGTTCGTACTTATTGTTAAGTTTGGGTTCTGTACTGTCTCTTGTGTATTTGTTAAGTTTTCGACATTTTAAAGCCCTATCTAAGGACGGGCATTGCAAATGAATGTTGTGGTGTGTGGCATTTGTTTGTCCTACAGGCTACAAGTATGCTCTAGGTTGCCTACCCTTGGGTTTAGAGAAGGATCATAGTTTGAGTTAACATTACTACTTTATTAAGGTAAGGGGACCTTTTTCATGGTTACAGTAATAACCACTTAAAGGCCCAGTGTATTGATTTACTGGCATCTAGTGGTGAAGTTGAAAGCATTTGAATACAGCTCAGCCTTTCAAGGGTATAGAAGAAACAATGGTGGCTGAGAAACTTGTGGAAAAAAAGATAAAAACAGCTAATTTTAAGGCAACAAAAATACGACGACTCTTTTTTTTTCAGTTGATTATACACTGATGAAAACATACCTATGAATATTATATTCCATTTCTGCCAATACATCCTTTTAAATGTTAAACACTGGATATTTAATACTTAAATATCAAAAACATCTATGCAAATTCAATATTTTATTATCTTTTGGTAATTTAGTCTAGGGAGCTCCATGCAGAGGGTTTCCCTTGTCACCTGTTGCACAAGTAAAATTGCTGTGTTATAAATTCGTTGGCTACTTCCTCCTTGTAATTTGATTCAAATGAATATGGTTATGTATTGAGACCGAACCTTGATTTATCACTTTAACCAACGTGCAACACATTCAGCCAGTTTTGATTTGTGCGACGCATGCAAGGCCTAATTAATGTTATTTACACTCTGCAGAATCAGAGGACTGATTTTATGAACACCAGGAATCAGGAACAGCTGTTTGATAGAGAGAAACTAATGATGTCATGCCCAGAATCATCAGCGGGGAGTCCAACACCATGGGGGCTGTCACTCAACGACAGAATGTCAGCAGCGGCAGGCCCTCTGTTTGGGGAAGGCACTTGTCAATCATGTCTCAGGCAGCGGGGGAGCAGGTGTGCTGGCCAATCAGAGAAGGTCCCAGCACAGCAGGCCCGGGACCAGGAAGTGAAGCGCCATCTGGAGTGAAGACGAGCTGTGAGTGGGCAACTGAAACAAAGTGATGACATGCTGGAGGAAAGCTGGTGGAGTGTGCTGCTGGATATAACAAGGGCATTTGGATTCGTGCTGCCTATCACACCAACTCTGTTGTTGATTCTAGTAGTCAGATGGTGCTTATTAAAGATGTGCACAGGCTATTCCTCTCATATAGGGGTGGAGGAACTGTGTGTGTGTGTGTGTGTGTGTGTGTGTGATAGCCA
>NW_023339762.1:5222653-5222862 GCF_004916995.1 Morone saxatilis | reverse complement strand
ACACACACACACACACAAGCAGTGTATTCATCAGTCAGATATTATTCTTAACCCAGGAGCAGTCTATTTCTAACTGCAGGATGTCACTTAAACTTTGACAGTTGACAATTTGCCAGCTCATAAAATAAAAAAGGAAAAAATGGCGGCAGTGAAAACGTGCAAATTGAAAATTATGACATTGAGTTTGATTTGAGGGAAATGATGAAAAA
>NW_023339762.1:5221336-5222553 GCF_004916995.1 Morone saxatilis | reverse complement strand
TTCCTATTTTCATGTGATTATACAAAAATGAAAACATACCTATGAATATTATATTCCATTTCTGCCAGTAGAGCCTCCTGAATGTTACACACTGGACCTTTAAGATTAGGGAATGGCCATGGTAATGTTTTAGTCACTCAAACTTAAACAAATGTTGTTTCTTTGCATTTGCTCAAATAGCTGCTGCTGTGGACAGTCTCAAGGATCAGACATGAGATGCAAAATAGTTGAATAGTTGTCAGAAGGTCCATGTCTGTGGCAAAACTAAAACAGCTTCCTGCTAATTTCTTAGATTTTTGTTATTGATATAGTTATGTCACATCTTGTCTTTCTCAGGCTTTCTCATGGTGGCCGGAGCTGATGGCTGAACATGCTGAGACATTTCTGTCTCTGTACAGAGCCGACATGGACGCCACACTGCAGGTCCAGCCTGTCGACTCCTGGGACAGCTTCCCACTATTCCAGCTCCTCAACAACTTCCTGCAAAGTGATCGTGAGTCTCACCCATTGACAGTCTCACCTTTTCATTCTTGATGAACACATTTTGTCAGACTCAGCTGTATTCAAACTCAACTCTTCTTTGAGCTGAATGTTAAAACATGTTTAGGGAAGTTTCTTTCTCCTCTGTCTTATTTTCATAACTATGGCCATTCTGACAATGGCTCATTCTAACTTTGCACTCGCCATCTCCGTTGTAGGAAACGCAACTTCAACTAGCGTACTATATTTTACAGCAAACAGTCAAAGCCTCCTGAAAACTTTCCAAATAAACTTCCATTCAATTTGATTATATTCACAGAATCAGAATCAGAAATGCTTTATTGATCCCTGAGGGGAAATTGTTTGTTACATAAAAACTAGAATAACTTGAGATGGCTGTGACTGGGGCTTAAAGCTCAGTAACATGAAGCATTGCAGTGGAGAAGAAGTAAAGAAGTGAATTATTGCTTTTTTGTTGTTGTTTTTGTTCAGTTTAAGTAAAAATCAAGTTAAATTTATACCAGTCCATACTAACCTGAAGTTGAGCAAGGTAGCTGCTCCTGAGTCTCTACTACAAGCAGCAGACTGCCTGGAAAGATCGGACATGCAAGGCAAGGGTCACATTACCATCACAGCCAGCTTGGATAGGCTGCTTGTAACTGTAAAGTTGTATGGTGGGGGAAGGGGGAAATAGTATTTCAAAATAAAAGAGAAAAAAAAATCTCTCATTCATGTAC
>NW_023339762.1:5205499-5221289 GCF_004916995.1 Morone saxatilis | reverse complement strand
GCCTTGTTACATTAGTTTGAATCCAGAGGTCTTCTACAATGGTTCAGAGTAAAGTAAAGTACGAGTACAAAAAGCCACTCAAAACTGATTAATAATGTAGGTAAACCACCTATTGTTAAAGTTGTGGATCAACTCTCCAGCTCAAAACCTGTTCGCTCAGTGTGACATTTAATGATGAGAGCAGATTGTGATCCTCAGAATCACTGCATACGCTTTCATCAATATGTTTTTATACTGCACATATAACCTTTTTTTTTTTTACTCTGATGACATGTCTTGATACAATCGTACATGCAAACATCTCATTAACTCCTGCTTGTTTCATTTACTGGGTGGAAATTCAGCATAAACGGTTTACCGTGATTTCAGCCATTGACAAACTGTGTGTCAAACAGAGTTCAGTGTATAATTTCCTGCTGTCTGTAATCACAGCTTTACTCTGCCAGTTTCTGTGGGCTCTGAACCAACAAGTGTGTGCAGCAGTCATATCATCGTCCTCCACTAACACACACCGAGCTGCTTCAGACTTTCTCCAAATTAAATTGTCAATTTTCTCTCTGGTGGGAAATCTGCTCCACACGGGGAGGGAAAGATCCAAGCTGGAATCCAAAAATCTCTTTCTAGTGTCACACTGCTCTCACCACCTCTATTACCTTCACCCTTCTCCCCCCACACACGCACACTCTCACTGAGAAAAGGACATTTAGTCTATGCACCCCATAGTGTTCCTGGGTAATGAAGTCTTTCAAATGTATACATTTTACAGGAAGCATTTTGTAACTGCAGTTTTAAAATAAGAGAAATTGGATTCACTTAATACAATAAATCAGCGGTTTAGCCATGGCTCCTCACTGATACCTTATCATTTCTTTTCATACTTACAGTCTGACCTTCATTTTCGTGGCTCTAAAACTGCAGCTTTTAGGGAGGAAAACGCCATACAACACATGGTCTTGCCGCTAAGAATGCTAATTAACACCGATGACGCTAACAAGGCTTGCTAAGAAACAAGGTTAACAGTAACTCGCACACTCCGACAGAGAGTTAATTAACACAAGCAGAGGAGAAAACTGTCGAGGCTGGACAAGGGACATCTTATCTTATCTTCAACTTGACGTCAGCTGACCTGTCTACCTGTCAGCTGGTAGCTGCAGAGGATGTTAGCACAACGTCAGGCTCCTGGCTGGTTAGTGAACAGGAAACTAAACTCTTCAGGGGTTGTTTCTTTTTTTCCACTCATGGGCTAATTTCTATATGATTTATATCGATGGTGCTTTTTTTACTGTTAAAATAAGGACACAAGGTCACAGGAAAAGAAAGAAAAAATTATATATGTGTATATGTATTTATATACATATAAGTCTTTTGACGAAAGGCACCTAAATCCATCAACTAATCTTTATTTATGTAGCATGTGCTTTACAGTGTAAAAAGAAATATAACTAAAGAAAGATGAGGTCAAGGAAAAATAAGAATAAAAAACAAATTCAAATCAGTCTGTCAATCTACACTGACACTTGTGTATTGAGAAAAGATGGAAGCTGAAAAAAATCAAAGCAGCAGATGAGATTTTATTGCTCACATTCATCATTTTCCACCTATTTTGTGAATTTATGAATAGTAAACCATTTTCTGGAAGACATCCACACAGCAACAAACATGAGTTAAGGAATAAGGAAACATTTTTTGTACACCCAATTATTTTTGTAATGTGCTTTTCTATGTCTCAAGGTCCCAAAGAAAAGAACAAAAACTATTATGGTGGAAACATTAAAGTATGACAAACATCAAGATTGCACTGCTGCATTTCAGATTGTTGTAGTATTTTCTTCCCTGATAAACTGCATCTTACTGTTAAGATTTAATTTATCTGCTAGAGAAAAATCTCAGCTCATTGTTTCCTCTATCCAAGCCTTCCTTCAGCTCTTTCGGCTTTGTCTCAGAGCCAGCAGAGATTTGGCGAGATGTGAGGCGTTATTTAACATGGCTGATGCCAAAGTACCTCGAATACAGTAACAGGCAGGCAGATAGACAGACAGCCCAAGGGCACTGTTGGGAACAAAAAACTCAGCGTTTCATTATGTGAAGAACCCACAAATCTCCTTTTTTGTGGCTCATATCTTTTATATTTTTTCTAATTACCATTCTCTGTTAATGCCGTAATTATTCCAAGTGTCACAACATTAGTCAACTTAAATTGGAGCATAATGAGGCAATAGACAGAGCCGATAAACAGAACGAGCGAAATCATAGTTTTGACTGTTCACACAAATGAGGCTTTCCCTTTTTCATAATTATGTCTAAAGTGAGAAGAAAGAGATCTGTTTGAGTTCAGTCCCGATCAGACACTGGGGTGACAGGTTAAAGTAAAAAATGTTTGGAGGATAATGAAGTTTATTA
The DNA here is from genome assembly GCF_004916995.1 of Morone saxatilis. NCBI lineage: Eukaryota > Metazoa > Chordata > Actinopteri > Moronidae > Morone > Morone saxatilis. The sequence continues at coordinate 5,218,889 of NW_023339762.1, read as the reverse complement.
CAATTTGCCTTCTCACATTGACCTCATAGGGATAAAATCTGAACAATCCTTGACTTTTCTGATTGTTCACAGCATTTTTTAAATATTTAAAACGTTCAGAAAATCAACAAAACCTCCACAGTGACCGATGATCGGCTGATCTCAGGTGACATGATTGGATATCTCATCAGCTCTTTGTGTATCATCTTCAACAAGTGTATTATCTTTCACTTGTTCTGTAGATTATTTAAATGCTCACTTGATTGTCAGCATGCGAAGGCGAGCAGTTGCGAGGGAGGCTGGTTTTACTCTCTGGAGGGCAAAAAGGCTAGTGTTAATCATGACGGCGCAGAGCGAGAGGAATTAAAACTAATGAAGTCCTGAGAGACCAGCCTGCTCGCTTCTCACCCAGCACTCTCTGTCTTTGTCTCTCCTCCTGTGGACTGTTACAGTCCTTAAGGATTTATCTGTCTGTTTTACAGTCTTTCTCAAACCTACAAGGATGGGTTGGGTTGGGCGGGTATCACAATATCCCGAAAACCTGTGCAATCACATTTATTCCTAGAGGAACAGCCCTTCTACAATACAAATTCTACCCTTTGAACACCGTTGACACTTAAGGGAAGCACATTATTGTCTAAATGCTGTAGCATAGTTCAACATTTTGAGAAGCACCTTTATTCAATTTCTGCAAAGAGTAACATGAGAAGATTGATACCACTCTCGTGTCTGTATGGCAACTATAGTTAGCTAGTTATAGTGAGTAAATATTTAGCTTAGCACAAAGAGAACAGGGGGAAACAGCTAACCGGGCTCTGTTTAAATGTTACAAAATCTGCCTAATGATACCTCTAAACCCATTAATTAACATGTTGCATGTTGTTTGTTTAATCCGTACAAAAATTGCACTCCTCAAAAGTAGTTGTGAGCAGAATCTGTTGACCACTGTTGATATATACTGCTTTCAGTACATATTTGCTGTTGCAGATTAGTACAATCTAAATGTCAGTTGGGTACAAGGCTGTGTAATGTAGTCTTCTTTTTCTGTTTTAGTTTTCATGGAAATGGTCTGAAAAGCTATAATATTTGCTCACCTGGTCTTCTCTTGTCCCCGCCCCCCACAGCTCACCTGTGCAATGGGACGTTCCACAAGCACCTGCAGGAACTGTTTGTCCCCCTGGTGGTGCGCTACATCGACCTGATGGAGTCGTCCATCGCCCAGTCCATCCACCGTGGCTTCGAGCAGGAAACCTGGCAGTCCGTCAAGTAAGAGTCCGCCAACCTGTTCCACGCCATCATGAGTGATTAGCGTTAGATTTAGGTTCCCCGTGTACTGCAGGATGCTTTTCAGCAGCTGGATCAAGTGAAGAATTGAATAACCCCCCACACAGCAATGATTGCACTGTACCATACAGACTATTAATATTTGTCTCTCTTTATTCATATGACATCCAGTAGTTTCTAACCCTGCCATTCAGAAGATCACATCACATAACATTATAGACGTAAAAACTATTAAAGAGCGCTTTTGCACTTTTAAGTTTATTGGAATCATTTTAATATGTCCGACAATTTTGCGCTTTCTAAATGTGTTGTGTTTACATGCAGTTTAAGTGGTCGCTTCAGACTGAACAGTGGGGGAATGAATCTAAGAAATCATTTAGACCCGGTTTGTAATTATTTTAACTATAATGTGTATGAAAAAATGCAGACATCCAATTTTTCTTTACAAAGTCAGCAAGTTAATGTATATAGCACATCAAGGCATTGCAAAGTGCTTTACATAAAGCATAAAAGGTACAACAAGATATAAAAGACACGCAGGATATAAAGAGACAGAAATATAAAGAGACATAAGTAGGATTTAGAGAGAGATTTAAAATAGTGTGTGGCACCTCCATCCATTTTTAAGACACATTACCAGATTATTTTGATCACATTAATGACACACAATGTGTGTGATGTATTACTTCCATATGCAGTATATGCTGCGTAGTGTTGGTACAACTCAGATTCTATCTTTATGTGCATTTGAGCTACGATTCGTCTTGAAATAGTCAATTGCTTTTGTTAATAAGTATCCGTGTGTGCAAAGATAACGCCAAAAAGTCTTTATCTGATATAATCATCCTCTTGCCATGTACATGAACTCGGCCATTTTCAGTCGTACCTCATTGTTTTTTTACCTTCTGTTTACTATCAGCGGTGATGATTTGTTGATGTGTGATACTGGCAGCTGCATGAATGTAACAGAAACAAAAAAAGACAGGGGAACTGAACAAACCAAACATGGCACATGACAGCAGAGAAACAAAAGGAGGCACAGCTGAATGTACAACATACAGCAAGGACACACTGCAGTCAGGAACAATGGGACTCATGTATGAATGTTTTCTTATTTTTCTCTATTTGTTCTTGCACGAAGCAATAAGAGGAAAATAAGAAAATCCTGACAGCCAAGTCTGTTCTTACCCACCTTTAAATGATGCGTTTGATTTTAAATTGGATATGCATATGGAAACGCCTCAATAAATCCATATAAGGGCAGAAGAGTTAAAGATCCAGTGTGTGTGTGTGTGTCCAGTGTGTAAAATTTAGGAGTATCTACTGTAGAAATGGCATATCATATTCATATGTTCAGTTTTCATTAGTGCATTGTCTGAAAATAAAAAAGAAAGAAAAATGTTACCTTAGAATGAGCCGTATTTATCTACAGAGTGAGCGGTTCCTCTCTACGGAGTACACCATGTTGCACCGCCATGTTTCTACAGTAACCCAGAACAGACAAGCCAAACACTGGCTGTAGACAGGGTCTTTCACATGTGTTTGCTAGTTTTGCTTACACTTGGAAGGCTGAGCTGTATTCAGTTGTTTGCAATCTGCAACTTCACCGCTAGATGCCACTGAATCTTACACACTGGGCCTTTAAGTGCTGCAGTTGTGAATAAGGAAAATGCATTACTAGCAAGCTTTAACACTTAGTTTCAATATTGTCAAAGCTTTTTATTTCAGTTTCAGAATATGATATGATACTGATCTCACAGAGCTGTATTCTTTAACAAAAAGCCCCTGAACTGAAAGAAAATAGAATGAATAGAAGACACTTTTCAGTTTTATTGATTTCCTATTGCTCTATTAGGCTACTACAGGTAGAACAAGTGGCTCCTATTATATGTTACAATTACTAATGGCCATTGTTACTGTCAAAATTACCTCTCTCTCTTTTATTCTTTTAATATTTTTATTTTCCGCCATCGATCAACCTCACCACTGACTCTGACCGGCAGGTCGTTAACTAACAATCTAGCGAGCGTTCCTCTTCCCAAAGTACCCAGCCTCCCTCTCACGCTGCCACAGATGCCCAGCTTCTCCACGCCCGCCTGGATGGGACCTCTGTGTGAGAACACGTATGTATAATGGGGGGTAGACTAGACTAAAAGTCATCACACAGTCTTAGAATTTCTAACTAAGAGGCATCTCACTAGTATCCAAGAGGATATCCATCTGTAAAAAATACCCAGACCCTCACCCAAACAGACCCAAAGACAATAGGACATTACTGATGTTCTGCCTCCAGTTAGTTTGAAGCCAGAGTAAAGCGCTTGGTTCGTTACCTTCTCCAGCTCTGAACCAGCTGGGAAAACCATAAAAAGCCACCTGGTCTGTTCTAGTTTACAACATGTTTCTATGTGAGCAGTGACAGTGATTGTTTTTCATACGAAGGGCAAAATACAGTGGGCTAAGTACAAAAAGACTAGTCATGCCAGCAACACTGTTAGGTTTATTACACGCTAGAAAAAAAGAAACGGAACAACTAAACTGGCAAAAAGTCTTTCTATTGTTGGATCCTTGCCACTAGTGAGTGGTAATGGGTTTATCCAGGTTCTGCTCTACACTGTCTGGCCCAGCCCAGCTTTAATCAGATTCAGATGTACTATAAGCTGAAGGCCAAGATAGCATTTTGACATGCTTACGGGTTTTGTGTTAAAATGCTAACAACATGCTAGTAACATGCTTTTTCATCCATCTTTTTATTAGCATACTATTTTGTCTAAAGCTAATTCATAATGCTAACATTAACAACTACAGTAGTAGTGGTAGTAACATGCATACAGTTGCTAATATACGCATTAGCTTCATGCTGAAGCTAAACATGCAGTAGACCTTTTCCATAGCAGCGATTTTGATATTAAATAGCATCATTGGTAACACCTGTGATTACCCTACTACTTCACGTCAAAACGGCTGCTGTGAAACAGGTCTGTTGCTAATGTTTACAGGATGCTCATAGGAATTAAGTCATTTGTTTTAGAGGTAATCTATGGTTCTGGTGAAAGACTTAAGGGATCACCAACTCAATTTGGGACCATAGATCTCATGGAAATGCATCCAATAGTTGAAAATGTTGAAACAACGGGCTGACAGCATCGCCATTCCCAGAGCTAGCATGGATAAAAATAAAAATAGTGAACTAAAGTAGAGCTGGCCTACTCAGACACACATATTCAAGTTAAGTTTTTAAAAAGACCAAAGAGTTGTAGTCAGACCCTAATCGTGGTGTACAAAACGGTGTGCATGGGAGACCAGGAACAGTTCAGGTCTGGCCTTTGGTTTTCATGGGTTAGGTATGGGTAAAGACTTCTAGCCAGGACTGGCTTCTGTCTGCACTGAATGCTCCGCGGTCAGTCTGCTTGTTATTCAGAAAGTCTGTCAGTTAAATGAATTATTATATCAAGAAACTTCTCAAGTCAGAACTCCACTGATGCCTCTTGGTTTTTGTACTCCCCCGCATGAAGCCCCGCTCAAGTTTTAATGTTCTATTGTAAAAGTACTTTACTTACTGAAATCGACAAAAACTTTAGTTGAGTCCTGGTCTCTGGGAGTAAACTGAAGAGCATGTAGCATTATTCTCGCCTGAATGAGCCAGACTCGGCATGAGAGGGAGCTTTGTGGTTTCAAATTGTTTCAGTGACACTGTGGCTCTTTTGTCAGCGGGGCGCCGCCTGCATGCGCTCGTTCCTCAGAGACTCGTTGGTGAAGATTTTGTGATGTGCCGTGTGTCACGAATCCTTGTGCTGTGCAGTGTGCATGTTGCAATATGAAGAATATCAGTGTAATAACACAACACCTCAATTTTCTATTGCAGCTTGCAAGGAATAAATCTACCTGACATCTTGTAAGTTGAGCAATTTTTTTGCCTCCGAAATGTCCACATGACAAAATATACAAAACAAAAAAAAGAAAATCAGTTATCATTATTTTTGGTTATCACTGTTTTACAACATTTTGTACTCCTTGACTCTACCAGGTTTTAACGTATTATTGATTGAGGTGTAGAAAAAAACATAATGCACTTAAAAATTAACTTTGAAGGATCTTCATTGTTGTAAACAGTGGCTCACGAACAACAAACAAGAACCATCTAGCTTCTCATGTATCACACATCCCAGGACTCCAGCACCAAACAAGAAAAAGATCTGATAGTATGCCATTTAACATATGTAAAAATGATTTTTAGGCACAATATGTGCTTCCTTTTATCTTGGGCCTCAGAGTCCTGATAGCAGAGATGCGAGAACCTCAAGCTGGGTCAAGCTCAGCAATTCAAAAAGCTATGGTGGGACTTAAAGGTGATGAGGAAACTGTTTTAAATCCAACTAATAAAGCTAAAAACTGGAGGTAATGACGGTTTGTTTATTTTAAAACAATTAGCCATTTAGTCAATCAGCCGAAAATGAACAACCATTCTGATATCTGTTTAAGGGATAGGCCGAATGCATTAAAATATGAATATGCAGACAAAATGTAAATCAGAAAGAAGCAAGTGCTACATGAAGCAGCTGAACATAAGATGGTGCAGGCCTCTTCATACCAGAAAGTAGCACAAGAAAAACCTGTTTCTTCTAAAGGCAGAACTGGAGCATGAGAATGCTAAGGCTAGCTCAGACGACATGAGCTCAGAATGGGACAACGGTAGAGATACTGTCCAAGTAGAGGTCCCAAGAGAAGTTATGACTGATGAGGGAACGTCACGTAGTTACCTAAACTGCCTCAACATTGCATAGCATAGCATTTGGGAAGCCAAACGTTCTCACAAGCATCATTGCACTTTCCCAGAAAACATCGGCTGTTGTGGCCATGGCTGGAGAAAAAGAAAGAGTTGTCACGACTTCCATAAGCTGATGGGAGCTCTACAAGTATGTGGTTTCTGTAGGGACAGAATAGCTTAATCTGAGAAACATAAACAATGGAGATGTCACATCTGTCTATTCACGCTAAGCTAAGCTGAGCGGTGTGCACATTATGCAATGGCCACAAGCAAATGAGTTGTGATTACTGTACTGACTAATTAGAGTTTGGTAGGCGCCGGTCTATGAGAAGTTACAGTGTAGTCTATGCGTAAGATAGTACAGTATAAACATGTAATATAAACTTGTTAATGATTGTTAATAATACATTATTAAACGTTTACAAGCAATGTTTTAAAATAGCTTCATCTGAGTTAAGTGGCTGATGTTATCTAGGAGTATTTCAGGGGAAAACACCCAATTCTTTTCAGTAGTGATTCCTCTGAAAATAATTTCGTGGCTGAGCATGAATCGATATGTTATTTGCTACGTATATTCAGCTGTGTGATCAGTGGGCAACCAAAGGTATGATCTGTATTCACCTGCTCAGTCTGGTTTTAGAAAAATGTCTATGTTTTCATGTCTGTTTTAGAGCAAGTGAGTCTGCAGCAGAACTGGCAACGCTCGACCAGGAGGCTGATTGAGGCTGTGTTTCTTAAAAAGGCTCCTCATTCTGACTCCCCCAGCCTTTCCCACAACACAGACCACACTGTTCCTCTACCTCACTTCACTTGGCCCTTCTCGATCCAATGAAAAAAGAGAGAAAAAAAGCTGGCACTTCATTAGCGAGCACAGACGGGCGAGTGGGATCGTCCCGTTCCCCGGGGAGCGGGGCGGAGCGTGCTCAGAGAAGAGCACCGCTAATTAGACATGAGGGGGATAGCCACCGAGCGTTTAATTGCACCACGGACTCAGCCCAAAGCATTTATTCCTTTGCGCCACTTGTTAAGGTAACAGTCTTTTAAAGGCGAAGTGAGAAAAGTGAGGGAGTGAGTGGCGCTTGTTTTAACCCCCCCCCCAATCACCCTCCTACCCCCTCCTCCATCCTCCTGTGGCTATCATTCTAGCCGGGCGCTGTACACTTGGATGTCGGTGGCGGCAAGCGTTGCCATGTGTTGCTGTGTAACCTGTGCGCAGGGGAGAAGGCGGGGAGACGTCCATCTGTCTCTGTTTCCGCCTGGTGCTGTGTTTACTGAGTGAAACCACACAGCTCTGCACCAAAGCTACCAAGACCTGTTGAAGAAGCTCACTAGAACCTGAATAGACTTATCTTCTGTTAATAGTTTCTTTCGCCACTGGTTGTATCAAATAGCAGCAAAGAGAAGATCACATTAGTGAATCAGCACGTTTGTGCACATTAAAGATAAATCAAGAATATTCTGCCTTTTTTCTGGTCAGTTTTTAAATCACCCTTTAGCTCTTTGATTTATTTTCTTCCTTTCTTCTTTGGAAATCAATTCACAGCAGAATAATAATCCATCACTGTCGTGATTTGTGCGTTACATGACAGTTTGATATCCTGGGTTTGATATTCGCCTAAAGATTATCAGAAAATCAGCCCTTGAAATTAAAATTATGAAGTGAATTTGGTTGTTCTTACCCTGAAGTTGTTAGACTTAAATATATGGGTCAGCATTTTACTGATAATGGTATACTTAGCTCTACCAAATTAGTTTAGTTTAGAAATGACAGACTTATATAAAAACAAAGCATGTCCAAATGTTTCTTTTAAATAGCTAACTTTGCAGCCTCAGGTGTTGGAGTGCTCATGAACGCATCAACACAAAGAGTTATCTGAAATGGCCTGTGCTCACAGCTGTATCCCCATCCAAAGATCACATTATTTAGACATCAAAACATTCATCTGTGATGGATTCATTTCTCTGCCACACTTTTTAAGGCTCTGCAAGTTGATTTTCGTCGAAATTAACTGAAAACAATGGCTGCCTGCATAACAGCTCAACCAGGACCACTCCTTCTCTGCAAGCCAAAATCATTTGCAACTGCACTCTTAGAGAAACAAATCATCAACAGGGTCTCTCCCTTCAGAAAAGAGCATAATGTACACGACATTCCAAAAATATGTAAGTCCAAAACATAAAAACAAGCAAATATGTTCACATAAAAGTTGTTTAAAATTAACTTGAGTTAGCAGACGTGCAACTAAACTACTGAAGTGCTTTCTGAATTCTTTTTGAAAATATACCACATTTACTTGAGTGAAACGCTTTGGGAAAGTAAGTAGTTTTAAAAAAATGCAGTAATTAAAAATGCCCTCTTCAGCAGAGTAGAGTAATAACCATCATAGCATCATAGAGGATCCTTCAGCCATGTTGACTCAACGAGTCCATGTCAAAGTTAGTGCTGTTCAGTTAATAACCCTCTCCATCCTCCCCGCAGTAATGGCTCAGCCACCTCGGAGGATTTGTTCTGGAAGCTGGACGCTCTGCAGATGTTCGTTCTGGACCTCCATTGGCCTGAGCCTGAGTTCGCCAAACATCTGGAGCAGAGACTCAAACTGATGGCCAGTGACATGATGGAGGCCTGTGTCAAAAGGTCAGACTGAGAGGTCGCCACAGCTGGATCAGGACCTCTTGATTCACATATGTCTGGATCTTTTTGCTCTTTGTCTTTATTTTTGTACCACACACCTGCCAACATGAGCCACTTTTTTGAATGCTATCAAGATAGAATACAACCTAATAAATACACAGATACCAACCTTCAGTAGCTAGCTTCTCAGTTAGACTTTCGGGCAGCTGGTTTATGACCTCAACCAATACAAATGAGCAAACTAATTTCTAACTTGAAGACCGCGAAGCTCAACAAACTATCTAGCCTTCTTTTGTGAAGCATGATGGTCTATGAGTTCTTGAACTTTTTGCTAAATTGTTTCTGTAAATTCAACTCATTTTGGGCAACAATCATAAAACCCTTTTGTGTTTTCTCCCACAGAACAAAATCTGCATTTGATGCCAAAATGCAGAAAGCAAGTAAGTCAACAGACTTCCGGGTGCCACTGTCAGTCTGCACTATGTTTAATGTGCTGATGGATGCCAAGAAGCAGTGCTCCAAACTCTGCGTGCTGGACACCGGTGAGGAGGTAAGCCAACAGTCATGGACTGATTACACTGCCTGACAGCCTCCAGCTGAGATGTTTATGTGTGAAGTCCGATCTGCTGTGTTGATGTGTGCGCAGAAAATCTTCAAAATAACAACCAATTTTTGAAACTTTTGAAATCTCCCAATACCTACCTTGCATACAAAGTGACAGTTTACCTCACATTCAACCATTTGCACACTAACACAGACAGCAGTGGTCTAAACAGCCCAATGATGGCCAGTTTGACAGAAGTTGAAGAATTGTTCTGCACATTCTCATGAAACAGATAGTACTGGTGGTTTGGCGATGTAGTTGCAACTTTAGGGGCTAGTTCACGAGCTACTGCGGCTGGCAGGCTAACCGGTAATGTGCGTAGCAAGAGCTTGCTACAGGCTGCATCTCTTTTGTGGAGCAGGTTAAATTCTAGCAAAACTGGCCCGTGACACACAGCTAATAGGATAGATTCCTACATTTTGGAATCTCTAGCTCTCTGTTCCCTCAAAGGCCACCACTGTTAAGACAGTTTGCTATTGTTCACTACTGGTTCTAAGTACTACCCTACTTTAGTTGCTTATATGTTATTCATGAACTTTTGGTCAACAATACTGCAACATCTACTTAGCTATTACTCACTGCAGCGTATAATCTATGGTGAATGTTAGTGAATACTGGTTGAAAGTGTTTTCTTAATGTTCCTTATAAACAAGTGTCCCTCATGATTGTAGGGATGTTTGGAGGTCTTTACATAGCTTTATCCACTCTTGACAACTGCTAATGCTCACCAAACATTCTCCCAGGGTGCATTTTCCCACTACAATTACAGTTTTAGGTTCTGGGAATGCAATAAAAAAACATTGTTGTGCGCATGATCATAATACTGAGTGTATCTGTTTTATATCCCCCAGACACATCTTCTGAATGTGTTCAAAGTATTTTTGTAGTTTGTAAAGTGCATAGTGTATATGTAAGCACTTACAACCCGAAACTATGGGAGCAGAAAGATGACAGAGGATGGCAGAGTATTTTTATCTGCAGTTGCTTCTTTGAGGGAAAGTGGGGCTGCAAGGGATTGTTCAGTTAGTCAAGTGAGCAAATTCTCATGTCCAAGTTCACCAAAAGTTAAATAGATTTACTTTACCTTTTGAGAGTAAATCCCTTTTAATTTCAGCAATTCCATTGAAATCAACAGATTTCGGTCTGAAATGTTGCTGTTGTGACTAGGCCCTGATCCTGGCAGTATCCCGTCTAGTTTCAGAACACTATAACTAATTTCTAGAAATAATTTATAACAAGAGTAGAAACTGAACTTGGAACAAGATAAATCATCTCAACATTGCCAGAATTATTTTCTTAATGAGTCTTGACTAAATCACTTAAAATGAATGGATGTTAGTATTTTCCAGTTTGCAGCTCACATTTCACCATCAGAGAGTTGTTGTAGTGAACTTCTAAAATCCTGAGTCGTCTTTTATTTTCAGCCTCACATTGAACAGGTCAGGTCAGATCAGCCTCTAAAACGTGACTGTTTCCCTTGAAACATCCAGCAGATTGGGAGTTCAGGTGTATTTGTGTTCACTTGAAACGGCCAAATGCTCGACATGAGCTGTTAAATGGATGACCGTGAAGCCTATGTGAGGCGGCAGCCTTGGCGTCGCTGAGAGCGAAACCCTTGGCTGCCGGCAGTCTTGACAGAGAGCTAAGCTCACTGTTCTCTTAACCTTCAGCTTCCTCTCTTTTCCAGCTTCCACCGCTAGAAAACACTGCCTGTCCATTTATTCACACTGACAAACACTGAATATCTTCCTGCAGAGAGACACTCTATAGACCAGCTTTATATATAAACATACAGACAGATTCTAATGTTATGTTGACATATGTTATTCAACATTTTTAAGTTGTAACCCAATTTTACACACAAAAGAGACGACAGAGTAAAAAAGAGCAAAAAGGAAATAGAGGGGAATAAGGTCAGCGTATGCATAGGCCGTAAAAAAGGTAGGCTACCTTTAATGCTCAGATTTTATATATAATCAATAAAGTGCTGCCCACTTTTTTAGAAATATTACCTTGTTACGTTCTTTGTAATGCTGAAATGTTGCCAAATTAAGATAGCATTGGCTCCATGAGTTGAATGAAAATTTGGTGCCTGGCTGAGTTTTTAATGTTTCAAGCTTGTTTTAAATGAGGACTTAGTGCATATTTAAGATATTACTAATTGCAAGATGCATCATATCATGTTAAAACATTATGCCTGAAGATAACACGTCCCAGGCAAACAGTATTGCTTTTGTATTGCAGTGTGGGGTAACGTTGGCTGGAGTGTAAACTTCCTCAAATCCAATAAAATCATAGAAGCACTAACGTTAGCCTAAACTCTGCTAGCATCTAGGACCAAATCTTACACAGTGAGAAGATACACAGTGGATGTGCTAGTCTTAAATGGGGCTTTTAACCTAGACTGTAACCTCACAAACTAATGTTAGTTGATGATGTGCTCCTTGGCCTTGAGACTAACACAGGGTTACTTCTGTAGGTAGTAAGCTAGTTTTCCTTGCATGCTAACATTTAAAGCTAATTTTAGAGCAAATAAACACACTACTTAATCCATTCCTTCCTTTTTATCTTGTGTTTTTGGTTTTAAAAAGAATAAAGACAATCTAAACCATATAGATGGCAACTTATGCTAGCACTTCATCCCCATGCACAGTTCCTCAGCATTGAAAATGCTTGACAGATCTCCTGTGCCTAGTTAAGTTCGCTAAGCTATTATTGGACCATTGCTTTTTTGGCAAATGGTCAATTGCATTAGGACTTCTCAAGCAGAGATATTCCAACATGATACAGTCTCATTCTACTGTTCTTCAATATCTACACCAATGACTTTTCCCCTTGCTAATGGCAACAAGAGGTCAGACATCACCCCTGACAACTTTCAGAACATATCTACATGACCAGATATCTACATGACCCAACAACTAAAACTGACTGTAGAGAACCAATTGCCGTTAGTGATATAATTACAGGTTTAACACCTTGAATTGACAAGTCAATAAATAAGTGAGTTTTGACTGATTTAATGTCCTTCTGAGTTTCCAAACACAACAAACCTCCGTTGGACATTGTATGACATTAAATGTTTCATTCAGCTTGTCAGGAGGAACTTCATTCAGCCCAAAAACTCTATCTGAATAACCTTGATGATTAAATGTGAATAGTGTTTAATTGAAGATGGGGTTTTGTCCAAATTGTCCTCAAAAGGAGTCAAAGGTTTTCAAAAGAAGAAAAGCTTTTACAACTTGTCCGCTTTCTGCTGGTTTTTACATGTATTTTTTTCAGCCAACAAGCGGAGATACATCAGGACTCACAGAGACCGAATAACCCAATAATGTTTGGTTTTATATCCAAGAGTGTGTCCAAGTGTTGCAAATTCTGACAATTACTCTTTCTTATTCAGTGTCTCAATAAAATGTGTCTTGTGTTAGATAAAATGACTTTTAAGATTAAATGTTTGATTCAAGGTCAAAACTATGATGGAAATGGAAAGAAAGTTGTATAAACTACAGAACTTCAACTTTAAATTAGTGGAGAGATTATCAAAGATATTTCATGGACAAATCATTTCTAGGAAAAGTAGTTGTATTTCTTTAGGTCTCTCTTCCTTTAATACATTGAAATATTTTTTAATGGCACTAATTTGTTTTTAAAATTTGATTGGTTGACCATGTTTGCCCTCTTTTCCTTGTCTCATGTCCTCCATGTCCCTCATGTCCATGTGTCCTGCACATCATTGTTTGATTTGCAGATTGACAAACAATGGGTAAGTCCCTCCATCACCTCATCAGCTTTTTCCCTCTAACACTTCTTCACACAAGCTCCACCTAAAGAAAAAGTTTCCTTGTTTTGAAAGCTTACTGATCCCAAACCATCAATTAAACACACCAGGAGCCTTCAGCAAGTCAATGAGTCATTTTAGTTTCCTTAGAAATTATGTAAAAGTTGAAGTTGAATAGTTTCAATGATCAACTGAACACACTTGATCCAGCTAATCAGGTGTAGATAAAGCAGCAAAAATGGAAAATTTGCAATGCTGGGCCTGAATGAACATCACTTCTATAAAGCATAATATCATCAGCATGTGGTCAAAACCATGTAAATGTTTTTGTTTTGTTTTTTGTTTTTT
>NW_023339762.1:5205043-5205486 GCF_004916995.1 Morone saxatilis | reverse complement strand
ATCTTTTGGTTTTTAACTCAGCATTAACTCGTATGGTGCAACCTGTTTTTACTACGATATATCTTTATAACACCCACACACACTAAGCCACACTCATATTTAAATTGTTGGTGCAACAGGCTACTGATGTACAATGAGATTTGAACTTCTACAACAAATCACAGCCTCAATTTAAAAATATGCTATATGCCCTTCACCAGATTTTTTTCTGTGTGATCTTGGTTTTCACTGAATGTGATTCAGTTGGTTGGCATTTATGTTCACCTGCCAGTAGGTGCTTTGAATAAGGCCTCCTTACCTCTGACCCCTGACCAGCAGTCTGAAGGGTCTTGAAAAGATGTCAGAATCTGAACTCAAAATCAAAACCTTTGGTGTGGTCAGTTTTATGCCACAAGTCTTCAAGTGCGTCAATCTGCAGCAAAGCACTTGGCCATGCCTAAAGC
>NW_023339762.1:5202087-5204998 GCF_004916995.1 Morone saxatilis | reverse complement strand
CTTCAGCAACTGCCACTCTTCCCTTTTACCTCTCTTTTTTGGGGAAAACGGCATCCAGATTTTAATGTGTGCATACATGGGGAGTTCAACTGGCAAGCGAGCAGACAGCCTGTGTAGAATCTGTACTTGACAGTTTAATTCAGACAAGAAACTCTTCTCTGGAAGAATAATTTTTCCTTTATAGGTCCCTATTAAACTCGGGTGATCAGCTGAAATCAATGAAAATGCTAATCAGTCTGCTGTCCTTTTGTTGCTGAAGTTCATTTAAATAGTGTCGGGGGGGGGGTTATGTTGAAAACCTGACCCAGTTCAGAATCTAAAACATATCACCGAACTGAAGTAGCAGCGGTGGCAGCGGCTCAACGACCAGATAAATGTTTTTAAAAGCAATAATTGTTCTTTTCAGTTTTTTGGCGCACACATGGCAAAGACCAAACAATTTCTTCTTCTTCCTCTATGCTTTTTATGGCTTCCTTTGTAGAAATAAAGAAGGCAAAATCAGCAATGTTAATTGAGGTAAGAAGAGGAAAAAAAGAAAAGCTCTCAAGATTTGCCAAAAAGATTCGGCATACTGAAAGAGAACTGCCATTTTGCGGACTTGGGGAGGGAAAAAAAACACAATTAGGGATGGCGGCGGTGACCTCCTGGACCCGCAATTTGTCAGCGATCCGTGTGCTTTGTTGATTGAAATTTTTAATTTGGGTGTTCTTTAGACGGCCAGTGAAAGGGCATTGTCGCTAAGAGATGAACTCCCCTGCTGCTGCTGCCATTCAGCGCTCAGCCCCAGCCTTTTTTTTTCTCCTTCCTTCAAGGGAAAAGGTGCCATGAATATGTTTTTAGGGGGGGCCAAACGAGACATGAAATGGCGGATTAATTGAATCTTGTGTGAGCCTTTGGTCCTCGCAGCTGGACCGGTGCTTTAGAGAAATACAAGGCTGCTCTAATTGTAGGGAGACGCACAAAAAGTATCCTTCAGATTCCTTCGCTTTTCCAGCGCGGACGGGAATGTCAGTCAGCCACATAATGGTCCTATTAGCTGCTTAACTCAGCGGCGTTACACGGCTGGGAAGATTTTTCACGCCTCGCCGTGTTGGGAGGGGTGTTTGTGTGTGTGTGTGTGTGTGTGTGTGTGTGTGTTAGAGTGAAGACTTGATGTTCACACTGAGTGTAGGTTTTTATTTCTGTCTTTTAAATCACAAACAAAACTGTTGTTTTGTGTCAGGGAGGCGAGGAGTCAGTTTTGGCCTTTGTGTCCCATCAGTTTTCTGAAAATAATAAAATATTGCTTTCTGCCCCCCCTCCATGTTTCCCACACCTCCATTCCCCCCTCCCCCTCCCCTCCCACAGCAACAGTACCACTCCAAAATCGATGTTCTGATTGACGAGGCGTTTAAAGACATGATTTCCTCCCTCGTCTCAAAGGTAAATCTCCTTTTATCCTCCCATAAAATCCTCTTACTGACTGCTTACTCTCAAGCTTTCTTTATTATTAATTATTATTCGTTTTTTTCTTTTAAATGTTTTAATATTTAAGGGGGTAGTGGGAGCAAGCCTTATTCTCATTTTTAGTAACCATTATAGAATTTTTGAATGGATTTAACACTTTTTAATTCTAATTGTATATTTTAAATTTATTTATCTCCTTGTATTTATTTTTGGGGATTATTTATTTATGCTTTGTTTTCCCCTCTTCTCTCTTTTTCTTCTTTGAGAAAAATAATCTTTAATCTTTTTTCTTTATTTTATTATTACAATTATATTTAAAAAAAATTTAAGGATGGTTTATTTCTTTTTTATTCATTCATTTAAGATTTGATCTTGCTTGTAAATATGATGGTTTTATGACTTTTTATTTCCATTCAAAACGTATGATTTATTTTTACTTGCCAGTGCAGTGAGAATATTTCAGTCTGTTCCTTATAAAACAGGCACAATTTTCTTGTACTTGTACTATATACATTTCTTGTACTATATCTTAAAAGAAGAAGATTGTTGCACTAGACTCAAAACAATAGAAACTTTTTTGGGAAAATTATTTGTTAAAATATACTGACAGCGCTGGCACAAAAACAAAAAATATTAAGAACCAATATACAGACTTTTTGAAAAGGATAAAAGGTTTCTTAAAACCACAAATGAAGGCAGTAAATTGTCATTGTGTCTTCCCCCTCTGTCTGCAGTTTGCTGCTGTTTTAGACTGCGTCCTCTCCAAGCTCTCTAGATACGATGAAGGGACATTCTTCTCTTCAATCCTCTCTTTCACAGTAAGTAGCCATGTTTTTGTTCGTGAAAACAGAGAGCGCCGAGCTGTTTCTTTCACTGCTCACAGAGGCAACCTGTTATTTGCTGGAAACCAGATCTTCCCAGCTGAACGTCAGTGTCATTCTTCTTCTTCTTCTTCTCCTCCCTTCTCCCTGCCTCCCCCCGAAAGGTGAAAGCAGCCTGCCATAAATATGTGGGAAGTCCCTGTGAGTCAGTCGATTTGCCTGCTGTTTTATTATTCACCCTGTCCATCACAACTCAGTTCCATATTTGTGTTTCCCATCCCACATTCCAGACAGTTGAACGTGTCGGGTGGAAAATAAGGCAGCCTGAAAATTGCAAAGCCAGCCCGGGGGGGGGGCTGGGTTGGCATATCGGACTCAGTCATGTGCTTGTTTTTTTTTTTTTTTTTTTAAGTTTGTCATCATACGGTTCTAAACATGTGAAACATAAAGAGGAGTTTTATTCCATCTGCAGCTTCACAGTTAAAGATCACTCAACAAGCCTAATTAATTGCACTCTTGTCCTTGGAGATGTGTTTTGCTTAAGTGTCGGTTTGTGGGCGGTGGCAGCGTTCGGGTGTCGAGCGGTTAATGAACGGCGACGGCATGGCAAAGATCAGAGGCTGCGGCGAGCAAGCAGGAGGAGG
>NW_023339762.1:5197749-5202065 GCF_004916995.1 Morone saxatilis | reverse complement strand
GACGACGATGTGTATGACACAAGAGTTAAAGTGTCGAGGTGATGAGGCGTTAACGTTTGGCGGCGTTCAAGGTGTGAAGAAGAAAGAGGTTTAATCTCCAGAATTAGATCTGACAAAGATAAGGTGACCCCTCATTCTCCAAAGTGATTAACAGCTAAAAATTAACAAAGTACAATTCCTCTGTGATTCGTGTTTTTGCACGTTTTACATTTTCCATCTCTTTAATATGAATTCTGGCAGTTTTTAAAAGCATCCACTGGGATTAAAGATATAAAATATTTTTTTTCCAAACCTCCTAGGCTTCAATCCAAACAGACAGAACACTGTGAAGAATAATTTCACCCAAAATGAAAATTAATACATAAAAAGAAAGTGACTTGTCTTACCCTAGAGTAGGTTGGAAATTAAGTGTTTTTGTCCACAATAATAAATTACATTTCCTATTGATGTGATAAAAAAAAAAAAAAAGATTGATATTAAATAATACTGATGATCTCAGTAGATCATTTCTATTATTCAATTAGTGGCACTTTTTAATTTCATTTTATTGATTCATTTATAATTTTTTTACATTATTTAATGTAAGTCATATTACTTGACTGTGTCTCAGCCAAATACACTCAGCAATGGACTCACCCATTTCCCTTTCAGCCACCTTCTTTGGCCAAATTATTATGTATCCAATATCCTTACTGTTTCTGGCTGAGACACGTCTGCCAGAGCTGGGAGCAGCCGTTCTAAACATTGCCTGTGATTCCACCAGAAGCATCACAATGCATTTCAGAGGTGGTTCTCCACTCTGCTACACAGAGAGTACGCAGCAGTTCTTTTTTTGACAGAAACCAGACACAGAAACAGCATCAAGAATACTTTCACTTCTCAAAATAAAAAACCCTGTGCAGACACCTGATCATCAAAACAGACAAAAAGGAAACAAACTAAGTAGCCTACTTACCCATGGTAGAAGCACATAAATCAAGGAATAATGTCTAAATCAAAAAAATATGGCGGGCTCCATTTCTGTAACACTCATGGTGGAGCGTGCCAGACGGACCAAATCAATGTCGTAGATGCAATGTCACAGTGCCTTTGCCAGCCATGCCTGGTGGAATGAAGACATTAAAAATAGTGTCAATAAGTTTGCTGTTTTACGAGGGGTTGTGTGCCGAACTATTACTTTGCTGGGACCAGTAACTTCCTGAAGTCTCTGCCAGTTGCCTAGCTCCTTGTCTACACAGGATGATGATGATACGACTACTTTATTGTCAGATGAAGCGACTCGGCGACGGTGTATCACTCAGGGCTCGTGTTCACTGTGTGTAATACATTCAGTGAGTGAGGACCCATCTGAATGAGTCAGTGTATCCCTGCACGTCGCTCGCAACTGGCTGAGAGCTCAACCAAACTTTCTAAGATCAGATCGTTTCAGGAAGTGATTCAGTACAGTACGTTCACCTATAAAACATTTTCCGAACGAACACTAATCAGTACAGCTGTCTACACTGATAACTTAATGGCTCTCTAAGACTGTATTTTTCCATTTTGCATGTATAACTTCAGTGATTAGCACTGAAGCTGCTTCTCTGCTAATGTTCATGCTACACCTCCTGTGTGGACACGGTGCAACACTGGAGGCTGCTGTTCATTTTCCATTTCCAACCGACATGGTTGGCAACATCCCCACATTGTTCCCTAACCTTAACCAAGTGGTTATTACTGTAACCGTGACAACAAAGGTCAAATAAGTAACTTTTACCCAAATCATGTCCCAACCCTGACCAAACACCAAACACCCAAACTTGAAACCATGGTTGTTGCACTGTATTAAAAAGACTAAATTAATTCAAATTAGAATTTTGAGATCCTCCAAGCCTACAGCGTTCCTCACTTGGTCCCTCCCGCCTCAGGCCTCCAAAGCTCCTCCTGTTCGTGCAAAGCTGTGTAAACACCAACATTTCCCCGTACTCCAAGCTCCCAGTCAGCTCATAGACACACAGTACAGTAGGTATACAGCTAATAAGACTGCTAGCTGCATGGCTTACTGAGCTACCTAGCTACCAGCAGCTACAATTAGCAGTAATTATCGGTTACCCTGCCCCCTGAATTTGACAGGTGGCCACTTCTTACATATTTTGTTAGTTTTAATAGTTCATATACAATTACTGCGTTCTGTATTTAGGATTTTATACGTTGCATTTGATCCACACACACCAAACACACCTGATACACAGATGTGGGAACATCCTAAACTGAGTCATCGAACAGCTGAGATAAAGAACGGCACAACAATATCACCTAACCTCCTTAATCCTCTGCCCCGCCGCGGTACATCCCACCTATCCCATCATGTTCTCTGGTTCCCATCCAGACTTCCTTCTCAGCTGCCTCCTCCCCTGAAATTATAATGTAACCGCTACCTTGGCCTTTTGGTCTTTTGTGTGGAGGGAACCTGACACACGTAAGCCTCTTTTCCAGGTGGGATGAAGAGCGGGGGGGCCGGACCTCTGAGCTGCCTCGCTGGACGACTCCACCCCCACACCTTGTCACGAAAACATGATGCTTTCACCCTCATTTGTTAACATTTTGGAGACTTTCTCCTTTTCTTTCTCTGTATTTACATTTATTTGACAACTGAAACTGGTTGTTTTAGAGATTTAAAGTTTTAAATTTGACATTCAACATATTCGGATGTTCATTGCTTTTACTTTAATTTTTAATAGGTGTAATTTTACTTTGAATTCTTAGTTGCATCTTCCAAAATTTGATCCAGAGCATGCTACTGCAATAATGATCCCCTTAAAACATAACATTTCCCATCACTGCAACCTTCCTGTGCCTAGTTGTATTAAGGCCAGAATTATATTGTAGGCTCTTCATTATTGATCATTATTTTTAGATTTTATCATTTTTGGTCAATTAACATAAATTTTGTGGTTTAGCCAAACTACAAAGAGAAACTGCTGGTTGTCGGTGAATGTGCATTAAGAGCTGCTGGCAGTACTCTCAGCCAATGATCGCCAATCTCTACTGCTTCCATGATTGTAAAGCAAGGTGCTTAAAAAGTCCAACAGAGTGAGTCTGTGCATTAATTAAACATTAACAAATTAGTGTTAATACAAACATGTACATTATTTTGCAGCTCTGTATATTGTAACTAGCAGTCTGACAAACAGCTAAGGGCAGGTAGTAAACAACAGTCTGAATCCTTCCAATCACATCAATATGTTAAGCTTCCCACACTTATTAGATTTCTGAAGCATTAAAAGCTGAGCAGCAGTTTATCAGCTTGTAAAACTATAATGTTAACTCACGAAAACATCAGTAGAGAGCTGTCAGCACTGTGGTTTAGATTGTACCTATTACTCAGGTACATATTTAATATAATGATTCCAAGTAATTGGAAGTATCTCAGTATGTAGCATTTATCACTATCATCACCGTAGCCATAAATATAAGCTAGGCCTAATTGATCTATGCCAGTAGTTGGTTGAAAGGTTCTTTCTTGATCAAGTTTTTACCCACATGATTTTATGTAATAGTATAAATATACTGAATGTGTCGAACGTAATTTCTCATAACATTTTATTTTTAATATAAAATAAATTTCATTTGGCTTCCTCTCAGACAAACCTGGATCAAACACAGATGGTACTGTAATACTTTCTTTACTTTGACTTGAGTAACATTTTCAGAACAGGACCTTTACTTGTAGTAAAGTACTGCAATACCACAGTACTGATACTGTAAAGCGTTGGAGTCATTCAGTGTGTGTTTCTCTCACTGACTCACACGTGTTCAGCAGGTCCGACGTGCTCACGCCTGTACAGCCAAGATACCAGTGACTGACAGCCACACATGCTCATAACAAACATATGCAGACTGGCAAAGCCTGAACACAAACATTGGAAGAGTGGAATCATAATCACTGGCTCTTCACCATCTTAAACACAACACAGTCCTGCATGGACACTTCAAATGTACGTGGGGCTCGAAGCTCCAAGGAATATTTAAAAATGTAATCAACTAACTCCTCAGGGGTTTTCTGGCGGTCTGGGTTAAAGATGTTCAACGTTCAACAAAAAATGCTCCCAACAAACTGTTATATTTGAAAACCGTTTAGCAGCTGTATTAAACAACACATTCACTCAATGTGCACTTTAGTAGCTCTGTTACTAGTGGCAGCTGGCCAGTAGAGGCAGATAGGGCACCGCCCTCTTAGAATAAAGTGATAATGAAGATTATAATAATAATCAGACATGAAAATCACTCACCTTTCAGCATAATTCGCCGTTTTGAAACCAAAATAGGTGACCTAC
>NW_023339762.1:5175927-5197724 GCF_004916995.1 Morone saxatilis | reverse complement strand
ACATACCCTTACAAACCACACATGTATTGTGTGTTTAACTCGGCATTAGCTTCTCTACAGAAGGCGAGAACTGGGCCATGGATTTTTTTTTTTTAATGCACCGTTATCTTTGTGAATCGAATATAACACAAAGTTTGTTTTTCTCGGATAACCTAATTGATTAATAATGTGTTCGTCTTGTTTCAACCGTACAAAGAGCTGTCACAACGGCTTCCAATCAGGTAAACAAACTACGGTAAAGTGTAACTTAGGCTTACGGTCAGTCTAAGCTACAGCAATGGCAGTACAGAAGACCCGCTAATAGGATCATTGCTACCAAGTTTAGTATATCACGACGAATAACTGACATTAATTATTTTCGTCTATCTCAGACATAACCAAAGACTATATCTGTGAATAACGATAATTAATAGTGTTCGTCTTGACTTCAAACTCAATACGCTGCCACGAACGGCTTCGTTGCCACTGGACGTGCATGTACGGATAGATAGGTAAGGGCTCAGGTTAATACTCGTGTACGTCAAATGAGTATGATTCACTGGGCAACACGGGGATTTTGGGCCAGGAATCGCGCACCCTTTTTTCTCTTTTTCGACTTGAGCGCAGCAAACCGGAAACAGGAGAATAAGACGATCTAGTCCACGATCATTAAATGAAAGGACCACCAGAATGCCCACGAAAGGTCCAGAATTCCTGGGGAGAATTCGGCCAATGAAATGTTGGGAAAAGAGGAGACATAATGCCGGAAAATTGTGGGGGCGGCTCCCGTGACAGGTCACAAACGGCGAGTATACCTTGTACAACTTAAGTGCGGGCCGTTTATACGAGGATAACGGTGCAGTAAAAAATCAAAAAAAAAATTCCCAAAAGCACTAATGGCGCTGTTCTCAGCTGTCCATAGTTATCTTTGGACCATATAAAATGGTATTAAAATCTGAATTCCTAACATTGGTATGTGGCTGTCAATCATCGAATGAAGGTAGAAAGTTAAGTTACAGCATTTCCCACATGGTTATGCATTAGCCATTTCTGGTGCCCAACTTATCCACCCACATCTGTGCCTCCCTATACTGGTAATAATTAGACCCAAGTGACAGGCTGGGCACGACCAATGTGCTTGCGATAATACTTCAGTAAGGGGCTCATAAATTTTTTTTTTTATTTTGACTCATGGTGAAGTTAAGCTATTCCAGCTCTCCCCAGGTTGGCCAAAAATGCTCTCAAAATGATTCAGATTGATGCTTTAAAAATATGGAATATTTTTTCTTCCAGGGGAGCATGCCCCCGGACCCCCCTAGAGGGGTAATATCCTTCTCACCTTTTTCACCCCGACCCGTTTTCATACCTGAATAATAGTAAATGGTTATTTTGTTTTATAACTAAAAAATAAACAATTTCAAGGCCTGCCTGCCTTGAATATCATGGTCCAATCAACGTTGGTTGTCATTTGAAGCGTTGACCATCTCTCCACCTCACAGCCCTTGATTCCTGTGCTTATGGCCATTCAGTGTCTGAATTGCAAGGACATAACACCATTATTCCTGATTGCATTTCATATTTACTTGTCCTGAGCTTACCTTTCTATTGTGAGGTAAAAAAACAAAGTCCATAGTGGCATCTCAATAAATACATGTTCCATTACATATTAAGTATTTAACTGCAAAGAAAAAAGCTAATTTGTTTTATTGGATTTGTCCTAGCCCCACCTAGAAAATGTCACATTTGAAATGTCACATTTTACTATAGCTGAAGTATAAAGCAGTATGAAGCTTCAATGTAAAAACCTTTAAAAAGCAGGGGCTTGAAGAACATAATATTGGCTGCAAAATAAAATCCCAGAATATAGAATATTTTGTCAGATTTGAAACGACTAAACAATTCATCGGTGAACAGAAAATTAACATTTGCCTTATTATTTAATTGTCGGAAAATACCAAACAGTATCTACTTTCTGTTTCTCAAATATGACCATCATCTGTTTTTATTAATTTGTAATGATTCAAAATGATCGTCTTTTTATACTGTTGGTTGCAATCTGAACAATCACTTTGGACTGCTGATGGACACGAGAATAAACAAAATCCATCATCTGTTGCAGCAGTTTGAGTCTTTATTGATGCATCAGCAGTTAACAAACATTGACTGTTGATGGACAGAGAACTGATGTGTTCTCCCCTGATTTTAGAATCATAAACAGTTATTTTAAATTACAGTGGGACTTTCTGCTGTGATGTGCAAACACACATATTTGTACACACACAACGTGCACCTGGTAGAAATGAAATTAATCCAGGGCAGGAAACGAGGCCAGTACCGGTGTGTAATTACCCCCCCAATAACCACTCATTACCACTCATCCCCTCACTTCAAACCATCTCCCTCTCCCTATCTGTATGCGAACAGGAACACCTCTTAATTTTACAATCTCAATTTTTTTTTTTTGTCAAATGTTGACGAGCAACCAGGCGGCCATTATCCCGGCGCAGAGGGGATTAGTGGTGTTTGGCTACAAGTGAAGAAACAGTGAAGGAGACAAAACAGGCAGAGAAGGCAGAGCGTGACAAGAGCTCTGAGCTGCTTGTATGTGTTTTTTTCTTTCTGTCTTTATTTCCTCTCGTGTTAAAGTCTTAATCTTGGTGGCTGGAACTGTGCCTGCGTCTCTGATCTGTCATGCTGCTTTGTCCCCTCGTCAGAACAAGAGAAAAGAGAGGTAAATGATTGAGCCTAAGCCTTAAGGGGATGGAAGGGGGAGAATTGATGTCTCAAGTGACAACAAGGCAAGTAATATGTTGTCAGTGACACACACACACGTAGTCGTGAATGTTGTAGTACAGATTTTTCGCTAGTTGATCTTAGTCATTCTGTTTTGACACTCAGCACACTACCTGGCAACAATACCAAAGTGTATGGACACCCAAACATTATGCCTTTATGTGATAGTTGAACATGTGAGAGTATGTATAACACGTGTAACAAGATAAAACCAGTCTATAAGACTATCCTTCATCATTGCTAATGGTGTTTACAATGTTGCTGCAGACTTGTTTCAGTGTGGTTGGAAAACTTTCTGCAAATAATTGAAACACGCCTCGGTGGACAGAAAACTTCTGACGTGCATTGAAATGTGTCAGCATTAATGTGAACATGACCTGGAAGTGTCTGCTGGAACAGATCAGAGACAACACGACAAGTACTGTAACACACCCAGTAAGACACACGTGGTTCATTGTCGTCAAGATTTCTAATCGTCATTCGACAGCAATCCTCGATCTGCCAGACTCTCACTTCTCCACTCACTCCAGAGGATTATGGGTATTCTGACAGGCCTGTCAATCACTGGGCCGGACCCCACCTCTCTCTGGTTGAACACTCACACTNNNNACACACACACACACACCAGAACCCTTGCAGCCATGTGACCCCACTTTAACCCCTGGTATCTGTCCAGCAGTCTGTCTGAATTACAGCTGAGCGTCTCTGACTGATCTCAGTCTGTCTCTCGCTGTTTGCAGCTACTGGGACTGTTTTTAACAGAAAACATTTGACTTTCATTGATCAGAGAGGTTTCACCATCTACTGTTAAACATTCCTCACAAGCTGCAACCAGAGAATGGTTGATGGTTTCATTTGAACAATTAATTGATCATTAAAATAATTATTTCTGTCTACTAACTAATTGATGAAACAACTTATTATTTCAGCTCTACTGCACTGGATGTCTGTGTGAGTAGATGTTTTCACAGATGGAAGTATGCACCAACTGGACCATCACAGACATTATTTAAGTGTTGCGTACCCTTGCACATGGTACAATTTTCAGAAAATTTCCATTGTGGTCTTTGATGGAAGGGGGAACAAGGATAGTCTATAAAACAGAGACACTACATACTCAAAGTAGGCAAATACATTAGTCGACAAATACTCAAGAAGGTTGGAACCTGCCACAACACTTCAACAGTATGTGAGATAATAACCTAACCTGTTGCCACACCAATTTTTTACTGCAGTTTTTACCCAGTCTGATAGCTTGTTCTTTGAAGTCTGAAGTTTATTTTTGATTGCTTTTGGAATGCCATCATATTAAGCACAACAGGCATAGTCAAGGTGACAGTGAATTAGAGCACCCACCAGTATTTAGTCCAAAAGTCTAAAAATTTATTCTGTGGTTAACCTTAACAACCTTAGTACCTTTGAGCTAAATCCATCACAAGATGTCACATCTGTCGTGGTGAAACAGCATTGAGAGCGGGAGCTGCCTGTTAACTACCTGGCTGGTACACTTTCCCACAGCCGCCTCTTTGCTTGACAATCACAAACTCAAATTTAGGAACTTGATGTTTTTTGTGATGGAGGTGACATTAAACCATGGAGTTGAAAGTCAAGAGGCAGTTATTTTTTCCTCCAACATTAGCATGTGACAGTTTTTGTTTCTTTCGTGTTTTTTTTTTGATGAGCAAAAGGTCATAATCCCAAATTTATAATCAGTCTCCAACCTGCCTTTTGCCTTTAAGTGAAGCCAAAAGGTTTCTGGGCTTCTTGAGGCTCCATTTCCTTGTCTTTCCATGGGGGACCTGACGTGCCATGCTCAGCAGCGCTGTAGCAGAACAACAATCCCCCGGGGCTGACGCATGCCGGCTCAGAGAAAACGGGTGTGAAAGATGTCAAAGCAATTACAATAAGCATTACAGTTGTAATCTCCCCTGACAACAGGGAGTGTGAATGAAAAGGGCTTTACCCACTTCTTCTTTCTCTGGCCTCTCCCCGCCAAACAAACTGCTGCTTCCACAGCAGTTAATGTTTCCTCCGGTGTAACAGCTTCGTCAGCTTCTTGTTACTACCAACACGGAGAAGGTAGATTATTATTTTTCCTCTTTTCACCCAGGAAGCAGCAGGTGTTCCCTCTGTTGTTGGAATGATTGTGTATTATCCTTAACAGAAAGTCTGGAAGGTCTCTGTGAGGAAAATGCTTTTAATAAATCACATTATTGATTATGTGCTAAATATATGTATTTTGTTTATCGTAATTTTGTCATTTACACCCTGCAATTTACTAAATGTGTTCCCTCGAGGTATGTGTTTTTAGACAAGACTAAAGCGTTGGAAAAGTGAGGTGAAAAAGCCATCCATCACAGAGAGTGGGGAGATGTTAGGCTAAGCTCACAAAACCACGAGATGACGCGATAATCCGTCTTGCCAGGCTTCAAGACACACTTCAGTCCTCCGACAACCACTCAATTTTAAGCAAACTGACACCTTTTTGTATACTGCTGCCTCCTGGTATGTAAGTCTCTGCCAAAAATGTTCTTTTGACAATATGTTGACTGTGGTCTATTTATCAGTTGATTAAATAAATTAATTCAAAATGTGCAGTGTCTGGGTGCCCAGTTAGCTCACCTGGTAGAGCTGGCGACCATGTACAGAGTCCTTGCTGCAGCGGCCAAGGGTTCGAGTTCGAGTCCGACCTGTGGCCCTTTGCTACGTGTCATCCCCTCTCTCTACCCCCCTTTCCTGTCTATTTTTGCTGTCACTATCAATTTAAAAAAGCAAAAAATGACGTGCAGTGTCTGCCCAACTTCAATCAACTGCCGAAAAATCAACTAACTACAAAACTTCTTGCATGTTTTCTGGTTTTGTCCCAGGCTGATGAATTTTTGGGCTGAAAAGCTGTTGATCTGTTGTGTGTCATTGTAGATTGACGCTCATGGCTATATAAGGATACTGTATGATTTCCCAACATCAACACACCTTAATTTTTTTTCATTCGCTCCCTGGATCAGCTGATCCCCTCTAATGTGCCGTCATTGCTTCCTATCCTAGCATTTTTGGTGTGCGGTACAGATGGAAGTCAAAAACAAAGAGTGCTGCTGATGTGAAGCTGCAACTTAAATCTCCTTGCTGCACAACTTTACAGCAGAAATAAACATACAGCCTAGTAAAAAACACAGTTTTGGTCTCTATAGCTAATTTCTTTGTTTATTTTGTAAGGGGGTTAGATTTTTATATAACTCCCACGTTGGAATTAAATTAAGTAGGGTTGGTTTGTTTTAAAATGGTAACGGTGCCTAAACAATGCCTGAACTGTAAATAACGGTCGGACAAAATATTAACTGTTTGAAATATACTTAAATATAAACTATACAATATATTAATATCAATAAATACAAAACACATAACACACAGCATAACAAATGCATGTAATAAATGAGTTACAGTACATTTTGAGTTGAAATTCTACAAACTCCAGCTTCAAACTTTAAAAATTCTTTTACAGCAATATTATCAGATTTTCTAACCTGAGGAAAGGCTGCTATCGTCATCATCAATGGTCCCCCCCATCATTGACCATCACAGATGGTGTGGATTTGATCTTTAATTCCGCCTACAAAGCTCAGGTCTATGTGATATGGGCAGCGATTCAGAGATCTGGAAACTAGGATAGGAATACGTCTCTCTTCCGGAAAATAGATGAAAGAACCCTTACTGAGAGACTAGTGGAACAGAGGCCCAAGCTAATGGAAGAGATGTCAGGACTTCAGCTTTCTATGCATTGTTGTATTTCTTTTTTGTTGACATTATTATTTCGGGGTCTGTTCCATCTCACTGTAATGAAAAACTCTGCTGCTAAATTTCAAGCTTCACTGTTGTTCTGTATGCGTGCAGAGGTCATCATGTACAGCCAGCAGGCTGTCTTCCAACTGGCTATACTGTAGGGTAATATTAGCTTATGAACAGCATGGATGGAGTGAATTGTGCCCCATGAATATCAGCCATGTTCACATTTTCAACGCCAGACTCAACAAACTTCTTGCAGTGAATATGTGACATTGTTCTCCATATTCAGCCTCTTCCCTCTTGGAGTTGTCTTCAGGCCTGTCTGTGTCCCCTGTCCTGCAGAAACCAGGGATGGATCTGGCCGACACCTACATCACCTTCGTACGGCAGAACCAGGACATTCTCAGAGACCGCGTCAACGATGAGCTGTACATCGAGAAGGTGTTTGATGTGAGTGCTGTTTCTCCTTTTAAAAGACAATTCCAGTTTATCATGGATATGTTTTTGGTAGCGTGTGTGTGGGTGTCTGTCCACAGCTAGTCTCACATACTACTGGACCAATCGCTCATATTTTCAGTGCACATTTATGACCGTATGCTCAAGAACTTCTCGTTCCAGTGATTCACAATGTTTGAAAAACTTTAAAAAACAGATTTAATTGACTGGTCTGTTTTATACAGACTGCTGACTCCTCACTACTCTGACCAGTAGGGGCCGCAAACAGCTGCTAGGCTAAAAACAAGGCTTACCTAGTCTGTTGCTGGACACATTTTGGTCTTTGTTGTGGCTTGAAAACTGACATCCTTAGAAAAGTTTGGTATTATCTTGGAATGGAGCATCTGCAGATTAATTTCACTCCTGATGTTATGATGCACTAAAGATGAATAAATCCCGCCGCCATCTTGACTGTGCTAGCTGTCTTCACTTCATGACTTATAGGTCAAATAAACAATATGATTATTAAACAGAACCATCACTAGTCTACCTATGTACCTCCCACCCCAAAAAATAATGGATTAAGAAGCACTCTTTTCTCTTGATGAAAGTAACACCAGCGAATGTCAACCAATGATAATATGGTTAGACAAGAGCATATCAACCAACCAATTGACCAAACGACCAGAAGGTGTCACTCATAATAAATAATAATGTTTAAATTTGGCCTTTATTCCAGTTTGTTTCCTTGTTGAGTTTATACAGTTAGGCGAACCCAGAACACTCATTTAACATCTGTTTCCTTGCCGAGATCTGCACTCTACTGAGTGCACTCTTCTATTGGCAACATGGGTCTTATTTTTGTAGTTTTTTATCAGTAATAATAACATTGTATAACTGAGATCTGATTATTTTATGAAATATTCCAAACTTGTTACAAAAAAGTAAAGGTTAATGAATGTAAATGGTTGTGGCCTTTGCTGTAACTTTCCCTTCCATCAGAAAACTTTTTTTATGCACTATGAAAAAGTGTCACCAGTTCTGTGGAACGTTTTCAGTCAACTTTCAGGTCTACAGAGTGTGTTTGCTACTCAAAGGATAGATTTGGGTGGAATATCACTTCAAGTAGAATATGTAACACACTCACTGTCTTATGTAATCTACCCGGTGCAGGTATCCACATAAAACACTCTGAGGAGACTTGGTTGCCTCATCTCAGTCCTGAATGTAAATTGTTTTTAAGTGCCAGAGATTTAGGAGAATCTATTGATTTTCATTAGTGTATTAGTGAGTGAGCAGGTCCTTTTCCATAGAGTCCACCATGTAGAACTGCCATGTTTCTACAGTAGGCCAGACCAAACGCTGGCTCTAGGGCCTTTTGCATTTTGAGTATGATATGAGTTTCCCAGCCTGCATGCTTGGTTGAGATGCGGGTTTCGGTTGGTTGCAGTCTGCAACATCACTGCTAGATGCTGCTAAATCCTAAACACTAGACCTTTTAAAGGATGACATAATTTAAAAAGCGCCAGTCAGACCTCATACGATGGAAAAGCATCTAGAAAACATGATGGACATATGACATTTCTGTTTGTTGCATGTATAAATGTGAGGAAGGTCATAGTCTCCTCATCGCTCCACACAGATCTGATGTTTTTGTCGGATTTTTATGTTTGGTCAAAATTTCGCTCTGTTTTTTTCATGCATAAATTGAACAGTTGGAAATGCACTTCATAGAGAAATGTTACAATAACTCTTTATTGCATCTGATCTTTTCATAAGATCCACAGTAAATGCTTGTTTGAAAGCACGGTGGGCTAATACAAATCTTTACAAATCGAGCTCACAGTCAGGTGTTTATATTGTTGGTGTGAGGTTTGATTCTCCAGTTTCAGAGCAGCAGCAGGTCGCTTTGAGGCTGAAAACACAGACTGCTTCTGTTGACCTGTTTATCACTTAGGAAACACAGAGAGCTGTCGGCTCGCTCTGCAGGAGTTGCAAACACCCCTCCACACCTCCACCCATCCATCCATTCCTCCATCCCACGCTGTCCGTTTTCTTCACCGACCGCCCCCCTCCAGGATTCAGATTTATAAGAATATTTTAGCGACGACTTGCCAAACACGTCTCAGTTCGCCACCGTGAGTCAATGCAGCGGACATGGTGGCTCAGACCTTCGTACACATTAGCAGCACGAAGCAGAGCGATAGATTTCTGCCACCTGCTGCCTCCTCTGAGGGTTGCGCGTATTGTGGCTGAGGCTGTGCTGATCTGTGTGTGTGTGTGTGTGTGTGTGTGTGTGTTGAAAGAGTATGTGTGGGGGGTTGAGGAGAATGAGTCTAATGGAGCTCAGAAGCGCCCAGTCATGCACCAAGGAGGAGGTGACGACGGGGTCTCAAAGTGTCTGCGTTCAGCCCTTCAACATGCATCACACACACACGGACACACACAAACATACACTGGGTGTGTAACAAAGAAAGTAAACCCTGTGTTCATACAGCAGCATCAGGCCTCTTGCCAGGAGCATATGGGTATGCAATTGTCTTGTTTATGCGCATCTGAGCCGAAGTCGATGTCAAATTCAGGTGCCTTTTCTTTAAACAGAAGGTTTGTTGACACCGACGGATGTAAAGAAGAAAAAGAGATTTGTTAAAGCAAGCGATGTGACAAGACGCAGGGCGAAGGTGTGGGGCATCAGCTCTCAGCCGCAAACCCATCCACAAATTTTTGTTCTGCGTGTGCATGCTCACATGTGCTTTCCGTCTATTTGTCTACAAGTGCTCACCAGGGAACGTCTTTGTGTGGATGAGGAGTGTAATACATGCCCTCACACACATGCACACACAGCGCCATCCTCTTCACATTAGTAGCCAAATCACCTTGATGAAGCAGCTGACAAAGATAACCCTGTTTGCTGTTAAAAAAAAAAAAAAAACTCTTCACTTCAGTTTTTATAAACAATGTTTTATAAATGTGTCAGCATTTTGACACAAGACAATAATATAGCACATCGTTGCACAAGAAATGACATAATTTCATCCTGGTATTCCTTTTGAGAATATAAAGTTTTATGAGCTCAAAGAGGAAACACACTAAGGTTAAAGGACAAAACACATTATTTTAGTTTAAGTACAGTGCATCATTTTTTCTGTTTCCATTTTATTTATATTCAGGAATTTTGTGCGAACAAAATGACTGGCTAAACCAGAATGTGCGTCAAATGTTTAAATTACATAATTACTGTGACACCATCAGGGAAGTACCCTCCATTCATCACGTTGATATTGTATCTGACAAGACTAATGTAGACCCACAATGCTGTGCAGGCCACCCTCCTTCCCCCCACATATTCCCTCCATCTGTTTTCACTCTCGTCCTCTAATCAGCTCAATTAAGGAGCGTCTTCGTACTCAATTTCCACGTCAGTTAACGTGGCTCGCGAGGCGACCGTCAGGCAGCTGATTAGCCGCTCTGAGGAAACTCGCCTCCCAGAGTCTCAAATAAATGTTTCACTAAGCAGGGGAAGAGAGGGAGGAGGAGAGAGAAGGAAATCAGAAGAACTCATCACAGGAGCAGCACATATCATCCAGTAATTTCAACAACCTCGAGCATCTGTTAACACAGCAAGCTGATTAGCAGCTCGAATTCCAGCATAAGAATATTTAGCCTGGAGAGTGAAACGAGGAGAAAATTATGAAGGATGAGGAAAAAGAACAATAACATAGCCAGAATGGCTCAAACGGGCACTCTTCACCGTTCTAAAACAGAATAATATATGTCACACAGCATATAAGGCAAGTTTATTTTTCTATCAGTTCACTTAAAAGGGTGATTCAAAGTGCTTTATATAATGGATTAAAAACATAAAACTGCATTAAAACTGTGAGCAAACAAACAAAATAATCATATACTTTATTATAGTATTCTATTAGATATGTTTAACCAGAACACAAAGCACATTTTAAACAAGGTATGATTACTGTCAGAGTGACTGGAAAGACACGAGTAGATGCAGATTTGCTCTAGTGGCACAACTTTCATTGAAGATGAAGCACAGATTGTAAATGTATCAAACATGAGCTTATCTTGAATTCTCATGTCTCCACCTCATCAATGTGTACAGAGATGATACCCCACCTTCAAGTGACGTCATATGGCCGGCGTGTGTTCCACTTCAGCATTTCCAAGCAAAAATTTAAGAGATTTCATAAGACTTTTGGAAAATAAAGAAATCCCATGAAACTTTGTGATGAAACATTAACAGCAGAGGTCAAGATTAGTAAATTCTTGTGAACTACAGTTACCACAAGTTTATGTACATCGTGTCTCCGTCCCCCTTTTGGCTCAGCTGTCAATCAAACACCAACCCACCCACTCCGAAGCTTAACGAGCATTTCTGATATCTGATCTCCAAAGACCTTTTCTCCTTTTTTTCAGTAATAGAAAAACTGAATACACTTGACAATCACTTTAAGTTCGAGGACAATGTTTTGCCACATTGATTAATATAAAGCATTAAAATTGCATTAATTTAATCAACAACTAAAAGCAACGACATTAGAAAGATACAACTAGTCAGTTGGATTACTGGTATGATCACTGTTTCTGCAAAGAACACAATGCCAACGTAAAATGTTGGGCATTAGATTTTACTTCAAAGACGCTGCGTTTGTGAACGTTGGGTTACTTTTCAGATCATAAGGTAAGACTTTTTCAGAGAGCACACATTCTGTGTTTATTCTCTCTGGACAGAAAAGAAATATAATCAGGACCCGTAATTAAACTTGAATCCTCATTTGTAAGTTAAAATTAGTCGACACTTAACAACTTGGATTGGGTAAAAAACTGCTTTATTACTTTGACATTATTACAAGGAGCCAGTGTGAAGGGGGTCAGAGGTTGTTCCCACAATAGATGGAATCAAATATTTGCGTGACCCCAGAATGATCACGGACGTGTTTTGGCTTTTGTCAAGTGTATGAAATACCCTTTGGACTGTTTTTCTCTCTTAAATTGGAAGGTAATTACAGTTCTTGTCAGTGTGAAATTAAGTCTGCCAGCGGCTCTTAAAGCAGATCTGAATATTACGGGTCATTACTGTGTCAGAGCAATTTTCCCAAGCATTCTTGTTTGACTGGTAACTGAATAAAGCACCCAATGTGTGCATTTTACCAGCTGAGTGTTGAATATTGCTGTAAGTGAGGATCGCTCCTCTAGTGAGAAAAGGTGCAATTGATTTCCCTACAGCTGTGGCCTGGTGGTTGAAGGTGTGAAGGAAGAGCGTTTAATGAAAATTACAAAGACGGAACCAGATTTTTTTTTTTCTTCTTTGAAGGTCAAAGCAGAGCCGTGAACTCTTCCCTTGATGTGCAGCATTCAGGAGTTTTCCAGTAAATTGGTGCCTTTGAATAAGTAAATGTTTTACCCTCTTTGAGTTTTGCCATTTTGATGCCGCACATCTTTTGACCTTGTGTTATAGTGTCGTCTGTGTGACTGAAGCGAGGCATTTCAGAGGCTGTTAGCAAGCAAACGGCGATCATCTGAACTCCTCTGAATCCGAGCACAGAGAAATGACAAGCATAAACTGTCCTTGCGCAGAGAGCAGCTGTATCGGCATTAACATAATGTCATTTTGCCTGTGGAAGAGGAAAAAAAAACAAAAACGCAGCACTGGGTCTTAAGATGCTCCTTAGGGTTCTGGTCTTGGTTTTCGGAATTCAAAAACAGTTTGATGTTGCTTTCAGGAGGATGAATGAAGCTGCATTCAGCTGGTTTGTGATGGTCTGAGGTCACATCTTCCATACTAGAAAAGTGTTTTTCACTCTGTATGACTGACTCAGTTTTATCATTTGTAATGCTACACTTTAAAGGGTAAGTTTGTTAACATTCTACGTATGTTCGAGATTTTGGCTTAATTTGTATCACCGTGAAACACATTATTAATAATTATTGATAAATCCTAGTCAGGTGTTTCCACATCTGAGCGTTGAGACCAAAGTTTAAGCATGGTAGACAGTAATTCCTGTAATGTCTAATAGATGTATTGACATGAATAGGAAAATAACAACTTCTCTCTACAAATACAAGTTCAAAAGTGTTTTTGTGAGTGTTTATGGCCTCAGTAGATCACTTCACTTCTCCCATCTTTCCAATTTTAAAATTATTTTACCTTTACAGGGCCATTTAGTGAAAAGAAAACCAGGTAGGGAAATGTTTATCACAAGTTGGGATTTATTTTCATAGCTTGAGTCATTTGTTCTCTATCAGTCACCATTGTACACCAGTGGCTCAAGAAACACAAGCAGTCAGACAAACCAACAGTTTATCCATATTATCTTAACAACAACTGACTGTTTGGGCAATCATTTTACAGTTTTCACTTCCAAATAAGTCTGTCTATTCTTTTTTGTTTGTTTTTGTTATTTACAGCAATGGTACACCGGCTCCACAAAGGCTGTGTGTGTTTGGCTGACAGACAGACTGGACCTGCAGCTCCACATGTACCAGCTGAAAACACTCATCAAGATTGTGAAGGTAAACGAATGTAACAACATTACGAGAGACCAGGGGGCTGTTTAACAAAGCCTTTAAGGCGGATTAAACAGGGATTTTCCAGTTATCATAGAATTTAGCCATGACTCTGTTTCATGAAAGCAGCAACACGTATGTTACCATGGAGATTTAGTCTGTGTTAGTCTGCTCCAGCCAGGCTTGATTAATCCTGGTGCCTTACCTGTTCAGTCAGCAGTCACTCCGACCGTTATGTTCTTATGTATGTATTTATCTTATATTTGTTATTAAAACACTATAGGTTCATATCACCATTACTATTTTAACATAGAAATAGCAGAGGTAGGTCTACATATTGCCATCCAGTTAAGTGTTATTATTTGAACACTTTTTAATTATTTATGGGATATTGTTACTGTTGTGTGTGAGACTATATGACTTCAAAAGACACACACCAAGTGGTCGGTTCCAACCGACTTTCCTTATTTAAAAAATCGAATTTGTTTATTTAGCACACTCAAAAATGTTCTAAACATTGAAGAATTGAAGAATGTATTTCATAAAGAAACAAAATGAAAAATCCATTCATACCACAGAAAGTGCTCAAAAAGTGGTCGAAAGACTGGATCTCAACAGTTGCCAACATTACTGACTATCCACCCACATTACCTGCACCCAAATAGCAAGTAGTGTGGTGGGCCGCTGTTCATATTCATATTAAATGTCCTATTTTAATTCTAGCATTGTGGATTAGTGGTTATAATGAATCTCCATTGTAAATTACCTGAGTTAACTTCCACTGCTCTTTTTAAGGCCGTGTACAATTTGTGAAAATATACATTTAAGCTACTCACACATTCAGTCATTTAGCTATTGTCTGTTACTCTGTTTTATTACAGCGGCCTATTTCCTTATTTACATAATATGCTTTACATAAGCTTCCATTGTGTAAAGTATGTTTAATGCATGTTGTGAACGTATGAAGCCAGGGTGCACTCACTAGACTAGCTCAAGCTTCACTTTATCAGTTATCCTGGATTTCTTCATTCTGCTTTTCTGATATAGGTGGTTATATACTCAATAAGTCATCCCCTGTTTACCCAATCTAGCCAAGAGTGTGTTCACATGAAAGGGGCTGTGTTTGCAGCATGTGACCAGTCACGAACATGGACAAATCTACTGGCAGGAGAGCAGCATATTTTACAAATGAAGAGCAAACTATAATATTAGAGAAAGAAATATAAAGAAGTTAAACACAAAATCCAGCCACGGAGCAACACAGTTGCTGGGAGGACCGCTGGCAAAAAATGGCAGACTGTATCATTAGCGCACAAGGAGGTCTGTAATACATTTGTGAATTCCATTAAATGAATGTGTTGCTTCCATGTATTCTCATGGCGTGTATGACACTGACAACGGGCAATGTGGCCCGGCCGTAAGAGACTCTCTTGATCCTCATACTGAGCTCCACGGGATCTTCTACAAATGGTGATGCCATTTTCCAAGAGAATTCATTTGTCAGTAGGCAGTGCTTTTAAGCATCAGTCTGTCATCTCCAACATAATGCTCCAACATCCAACATGCTCCAGAGCAGGTAAAGTGTGCAGCAGCAGTTAACCACCATCGTAACCCTAAAAACACAGGGTTAAATCTGAAGGTACCACGCTAACCCCAAATCCTCGTCATACAGCCCTCTGAACTTCTGTCAAAAGCAAACTACAAATAAGTGTTCAGATTCCAAAAAAAAGACTGTGTTTGTCATTCTGTGTGAGAGTTTGCGAATTTTTCAATTCAAATGCTCCTTTTCTGTGCTGTTTGAAAAGAGCTGCAGTGAATGAGCCTGAGACTGGCTAAACAGCATTTTAAAAAGCATATTAAATTGTAGCCTATTCATGTAAAAACAGTCAGAAGTGACACCGAAAGAAAATAAGAAAAAGTAAAGACAAACCAAACCATGCTGAAGTGTCCTTGAAAGCAGCAGCAGCGGTGTGAAGAGGCGGCGATACAAGAGAAAACTGCTCAACTGTGCGCTACTGCTCACTGCTTTTGTCTTACCCTAGTTTGCTAATGTACAGAGACGTGCGAGTTTAACTTGAAAGCAACGAGACAAGGAAATATAATGGCTTCTGACTGAAGGTAAAGACCCCTCAGATGCCTCAGTCTGCCTTCCCAGTCCGACACATAAAAGACTCGTCCTTGAGCTTCAATCTGCCCGCTTTTGTCCGAACAGCAGCCGCCTCCCGTTCACTGCATTCCTAAGATGCTCTCTGTTTTTCTCTCTCCTCTCTTTTCTCCACCCCTCCCACCTCAACAGAAGACCTACCGTGACTTCAGGCTGCAGGGCGTCCTGGATGGCACACTGAACAACAAGAGCTACGAGACCATCTACAACCGGCTTACAGTGGAGGAAGCCACAGCGGCTGTCAAAGCGGGAGACGGCCTGCAGGGTATCAGCATGAGAGACAGCGATGAGGAGGACGATTAAACACACATACTTCATACTTTCACACACTGTGTTACTGCTTGATTATCATCCTTTCTTACAGATCAGGACTTTATATTACAGTGAATGATATGTGTCCTCTATAGTGAACTTTGCTGAAACTACAGTAACAAATGTAATATTATAATAAGGCCCTGAAAATGAAAAAGAAACATCAAAACTATGTCATGCTAATGTTAGTTAGCTGTTCTCCACTGAACTCCACTTCATTCCGTCTAAATCAATATAAACTAAAACTAAAGTCAACAAAATAAGAGTGGGTAATGATCAGAAATGTGTATCTTGCCGCTGAGCAAAACACTTTGTGTATGATTAACTGCAGCCAACCACTTTTAGCTCACTCATCATCTCCTGATGGAAAATATAAACTACAACAAATCTGACACTGCAGGTGACTAATATAATTTCATCATAATGTACACAAAGGGATACCTGTCATCTGGTATCAGGACAAGTCACGCTCACTATAGATAAGCTAGCAGACCATGTTGTTAAAGCATGTTCTCTGTTCAACAACCGCAGTCAGTAAACCTCTTTAAAGGTGCAGTGTCCAAGTTTAGGAGGATCTATTGGTAAAAATGGAATATAATATGCATAACTTTGTTTTCATTAGTATACAATCACCTGCATATAGGAATCATTGTGTTTTTGTGACCTTAGAACGAGCCATTTTCTATCATTTTATCCTTTCGCACTTAGAAGGGGAGGGTGAAGCGAGGGGATTTCAATCTGTAGCTATACCGCTAGAGGCCACTAAACCCTACAGGAAAACAATAGAAAGAAGAAATGGTTATCAGGCACAATGTGCTTCTTAACAGCAAAGCAAGCTACACTAATGTTAGCTAGCAAGTTATTTTCTAATAAAGTTTGCTTCACTCAGTCACACTCAAGAATACAAATTCTGAACTCTTTAAAAAGGTAAAAAATTTGATAAAGATACATCGTGACTAGAACTGAATTAAAGTTATACCCCTGTATACCCCCATTTGAATTTAACGTTACGTAAGCTGGCTGACGTTAATGTAGTAGCTATCATATTTCTAGCTAACAGGACACATTCATTCAGACAGCTGTTGTTAGGTGATGATGGACACATTTTTGTCATTACTGGTATAAACATTTCGTACAGTTACAGTCATAGTTGATAATGGAGTCCAGCAGTTATAAGCTTTGCATCAGCTTTTTGATTTAAATACAAATTTATCATGAGAACTAAAAAAAGAAATCTTCACAAATTAAAGAATAGGGCTAGCATTGTTGTGTATTTTTCTTTAACAAATCCAATGAGAAGACCAAAACCAACAATGTTCTAGTCAATTTCTCAATACTTTCCAACTTCTCTACCCTGTGTGATTCATCATGGAGGTGAAAAGGTGAACCCTTTTTCTGCTTTACAGCCACATACCTTATTTTCTCTACACACTGAAAACTTTGATGCTCAAAAAAATCTTGCGGAAAAAAAACACAACTTCACACTGTTTCTCTCCAACTCCTCCGTGAGAGTGCA
This sequence comes from Morone saxatilis, assembly GCF_004916995.1. Taxonomy (NCBI): domain Eukaryota; kingdom Metazoa; phylum Chordata; class Actinopteri; family Moronidae; genus Morone; species Morone saxatilis. The sequence goes on along the minus strand of NW_023339762.1, from coordinate 5,180,220 downwards.
GAGTGCAGTTGCACATGTGCAGTAGAGGTAACATATCATGCATTATGACTGAATGTCCTGATCAGATAAGGATGAATGCGCAGGTAGTGACACCTCCCGCCACATTTTACCCAACCTGTCACACAGTCATTGCCTGAGCGCTGCTGTTCATACGTGTTGAAACGTACGTACATGAGTGAGAATGTACGATAGTGTCAAGGTGAGGCGAGGCATCTGAAGGACACTCTGGATGGTGCTGAGACAAACGTCGTCCTCCCTCTCTCACCTGCAGGACAGGAAGCCCCGCCCTCCACATGCAGCCATACTCTACTCTTTGATGTCACTTTGTACAGTAGAGCTCAGCGATCACCGCCAGTGCAGCTCCTTCCTGTTTGGTTTTCATCCAGTAGTAGCTTATTGTTGAAAGCGCGAAAGGCTCCGGCAGCTCGGACCCCAGTGTTTTGGAGTGATCTTGCCACAATTGATGGCATTTTCCTGAAAGCAACAGCAGCTAAATTAACTAACAAGATTTCTTTTTATTTGACAGGAAGCTTGGAATTGTAAGGGTTTATTTGACTGTTTTAATCAAAGTTACATCAGCACGACTGCCTGAACAATATCACCATTCTTTTGCCCGGAATAGTGGGCAAATCTGCAGCACACAACTTACAATGCCAAAGTTTCTGCACTAGTGTGTTTATGTAGTGAAGCAGAAAGTAAAGTCGGGGTAGTAAATGGCATGATAGCTGAATGTACTACCATTCAGCTATCATGGCAAAGACTGATTTGAATCCCATCACAGACCAAACAATTAATGTTAGCTTTTGTTAACCGTCACAGTCATCTTTCCCTAAAGTTAAGCAAGTGTTTTAGTTGCCTAAGAGAACCCAGACCTTAAAGTATTAGTATGGTTTTATTACCGTTTGGTTCTTTGTTCATCATTTCGTGGCGGTGTTTACAATGGACATATTTTTACTGTTTCCCTTCATTTTTCGTTCTAAGTAAGTTTGTCTGACTGCCCGTGCTTTTTGGGCTATTGTACTTCCAATAACTTTGAATGTTATTGTAAATTGACGGTTGATAAACCCAAGTTGTAATAAACAAGGAGTATCATTTACCTTGAGCTTAACCACGCTTTCCACAATAATCTTTCTGTAACACAAAATAAGAATCAAACATTAGCGTTTCATGCTCAGAAGCTTTGTCACAAAATCCAGGGTTTTCTGGAGCCTTCTGTCAAGGTTTTTTGTGGCAATAGTTTTGAACTTTCAGAACAAAAAAACAAATGACTTAATAGCTTCATGTTTGATGTTCAGTGTCTCTGCAGTAGAACTCTTACAACTCCAAGCTAATAAAACGTTGCTGCTGTAGTTTCTGAATCTGAACCTTCTGTAGCTCAAAATGTCCGATCGGTGGCCTCTGGTGGAAGAAAAGATGCAAATACATAAAATATTTCTACTCTGGTTGTCCACTGTAAAATGAAATATTACTGAAACGGGTTTCTGGGTTATGTGAAACAAATCTACACAAAAGTTTCATCACTCGAAGGTCTTAAAAAGTGCTGAAACGGCATCCGAACTCTCTGATTGGAGAATAATTGTTCAGAATCATGACTACATGTCGATGTAGTTGTAGATCTGCTGTCATCTCTGTTCATTGTGATAGTTACTGTTGTGAAGAATAATATTGAGCTGTAGAGTGATATGGTCTTACTGCCTGATGTGCATCATATCCAACATTGATCAAAGTCTTAGAAACGTGCCAACAAACTGGAAAAGCGTGGACTTTTTTTCAACATGAACTTCTTCGGAGAACGTGGATCTGTTTTAATCTGATTGATGTGTTTATGATCAGCTGTGAGCAGACGAAGCATCTCATCACTGCTGTTCGTTCACTACTGTCTGTTTGCGTGTTGTCGTTGACAAAATAAGAGTTTTACCTGTAAAGTCAGTGTAAGCCTCTGATCTACTGTGTGCAACAACCTGCTGTTTGTTTTAACTGTCCGATCCAGTTTGTGTCAGTGCAGTTCAAAGGACAAAAACTAAAGGACAAAAATCTATATAAAGAAGTATATTTATATTGTCTTATTGTGCACCTGTTTTGTTCAGGTGTCTTATCTAAGTGTCACTATTAAAAGTGTTTTTAAAGCACCTGTGTTTTCACCTCGTGGGTTATTATTTTCTTATTAAAAGATGAGCTTCTTGGCATCAGCAACCAACACAGCTACTGGAGCTCTAACCATGGTCTCTTATTTAGCATTTAAACAGCGCTGTATATGGACATCCCTGTCTTCTAATTTAGTGAGTTGTTAAATGTTGTCTGAATAGTTTTCTTACAACAGTCTGATCCCCCGTACACAAAACAGCTCCATAAAGAAAAGTTTTCCCATCAGTGTTGCAGCCACGTTCCAACATCTGGTGGAAAGCCTGAAACCTGAAGAGTGGAGGCTGCAGCAGAAAATGAATGCCATGGTTTTGGAATAACACTGGGCATTAAACTTAAATACACAGAACCAGGTGGACATACTGTATAAGATAAAAATGTGGCAGCAATTTGTTTGTAAGTCAAGTTGTCGGTCCAAACTTCCTTCAAACTCACAGAACTTTATTTTACTGTGAAGATCATAAAATTCCCAGTTGTTACCAAATAAGTACGGCTGAAATTTGTGTAAATGTGAATATTTCCATCTGAAGGAACGGTGCAACCTTCGGGGGCCTTAAGGCCAAACGCATTGCACATTCTTTTTATTGTTATTATTTAATAAGAATAATATGGCCATAATACATCTAAAGGTTTTACAACATTAAAATTGACTTTCAGCAAAGAAACCAATAAATAAAAAGAGCAGAAGTATCAAATTCAAATGTACAAGGTAATTTGAAAAAAGACCTGTTATTAATAACCAGTATCCGATTTCCTCATTTTCCATCTTGATATTATGAACAGCAAGATATTGTTCATCAATTTAAATATAGAACTGACAGCGTTCCCACAGGCCTGGAAAACCTGGAAATTTAGCGGATAATTTCCCATGGAAACACCTGGAAATTGATTTAAATGATCAAATGGAAACTGGAAAGTGTTTTAATGTGTTTTAGCCCCTCACTCAGAGGGCCTGTGTGCAACCTGGGTGCATATTGAGTTTGACAGTGGGCAGTTGGTAGGATGGGCTGTGCGCTATGACGGTTTATGCAGCGGGACGCACTTGCGGCAACAGCGCCAGTTTATTTTCCGCAGCCAGCTGCACATCTGCACAGCCATGTTAATTGTACGTGCAAAAAACACCTTTTACTTGTATCAATTGGCTAATAGAAAAGAGGAGTTTTCTGGGAGACTAAATGAATTCTAATTGATTTAAAGTGTTACATATGAGCTGTGGCCAAATCAATGTTCCTGTTAGAGGAGAACTGTAACTGCGGTCAGGTTGGCGCAGACCACGTGTGTCCCACAAACACTGACCACCGACCCGTACTGAACACTGCATCAGGGGCCCTGTCCTTTAAAAACTGTTCTGAGTTCAGTGTGTCAGTAGGGGGGAAATGATATGACTGCCTGTGAGCTAGTGCTGTATAAACTCCTGCAGTCCGCCCTGCTGGGAGATTCTGTTTTTATTACAGAAGTCAATAAAAAATAAAACATGAGGAACCACAAATATCTGAATGGGTTTCTAAGCTCACATTAATACACAGGCTGATAATGAGCACTGAACGGGATGTTAATATCACTGTCACAAAATGAAAGAATTGGGTGTGAATAATTCATAAAGCTGGTTGTGCCTGTAGACAAACACAGGGCAGGTTATCATTGACTGTGTTACAGATACTACTACTACTAATAATAATACTAATAATAATAATAATAATTATAATAATAATAATAATAATATTTAGCACTTCCTATGATTAACATACAACTCATATTTACATATTTATTTTTTGCATAGTTGCTTTTTTCCGCACAGAACATACAACTCGCTTCTTAATTATATTGTACACAACACCTTACACTCATTCTATTTATTTCTTCCATAGCTGCACTTACTGTAGGCCTGTTTATGGCTCATATTGTAAATAGCATCCCCTCACCCTGTACGTTACCCTATACAGAGGGTAATTCTGTTTTTTATTTTTTATTTACATGTTGCTACTATTTGCACTTTGTAGTAAACTGCATTTCGGATCATGCATAATACACATAATACATGATACAATAATAATAATAATAATAATAATAATAATGTTATTATTATTATTATTATTATTATTATTATTATTATTGTCATCGTTCTTATTATAATAATTATTAGTAGTAGTT
>NW_023339762.1:5143701-5175827 GCF_004916995.1 Morone saxatilis | reverse complement strand
ACACATAATACATGATACAATAATAATAATAATAATAATAATAATAATGTTATTATTATTATTATTATTATTATTATTATTATTATTGTCATCGTTCTTATTATAATAATTATTAGTAGTAGTTGTATAATACTTTGTTTTCCTTTAGCATTAAGAACTAATAATAAACATTTGATAAGTGCTTTCTGACATTATAATTCCGTTGTAAGCAGCTAAAGGACATTTGTTTGTGTTTATTAATGTACAATATTTGTTAATAATTGTAAGTTCTTTCAGCTGTGTTTTACCATATTGCCATTCACTATTTGTTTAGCAGCATCCACCTCTGCTGCTCTCACAGTTATATTTGTTGACAAAAACATTAATTAACACTATAATCTGCTTACATTATATTTCGTTATAAATCGTTTATTATTGCTTAGAAATGCTAAACAAGAGAGTTTTAAAGTATTTCCATTAATAGTATTATTGTTATAAAACAAAATGTTTCAAAAACATAAAATATTACAAGGCCAAAACAATGCATAATAAAAATAAAAACATAACATGGAGCAGATAAATAATAAAAAGCAGTAAACAAACACTAACGTAATAAAATGAAATGGGACAGTCCGGACAGCACAGGAGCGGGGAGCAGTCTATTACACAATGTGACTGACTGGTCTAATGTATGCGACTTGTTATAGTAATGATTGTTACATCCTCGTACTGATAATGTGATTCTGTGAACAATGTTCGAGTTTTCTTTGCGACCATAAATATCCAACAACCCTTAAAAACACTGGAAATCCCACACTTCATTAAAACTAGAAGACTTCGTTATTCATTCATTCCCCACAGGTTCTTAAATATTATCATATCCACAGATGAGATTGTTTTTATATGTATTCTTTCTTCTCATTATTCAGTTCTTTGAGTTTTTAAGCTTTTGTGAGAGATTTTCATGTTGAAGATAAAGCCTTCCTTTTCTTTGCGGTTGTCTTTGACTTCTTCCTCACAGCGAATCAATTATTTAATGCCACGACTCAGGAAACGACAGGATTGGATTCAAACGCAGACAAAGCAGGAAGACTTCAGTGGTTTATTAGATGGAAATAGCTTACTGGCAGGTACAGGTATGCAGACAGGCAGGCATGTAGACAGATAGGGTTTGGGTGACAGAAGCTCAGCACAGGAACATAGCAAGGATGAACTGAAGTGGGCCAGGTGAGAGTGGAAACAGGTGAGCGGGTGGGCGGGGAAGGGGTTATTGTAGGACAGGAGGGAGTGGCTGGGGAAGGAGAAAAAGTCAGAGGGCATCTGGTGGACGGAAAGAGAATGGCAATGACCGACGGAGTGGGAATGTGGCTGGAGGAAGGAGAGAGAGGCAGAATGGGATCATTATCCAAAGAAATGTCACAAATAATCAGACACTGTCTGACTGTGAAACGCTTTCTGTAAAACTTTTCGCAGCGCTCACAAAGTTCTTCAAGATGAAACAATTAACATATTTTGTGTAATGCACCAATAAAAGAACATCAGCGTGAGTCCACCGACACAAACAGATCATATGTCTTCGCTGTGTTGCGGTGTGTATTTGCTGAGTGTGTTCGTGTCGCTCTTCAGGCCCTCAGCGGTCACTGTTATTTATCTCCATATTTTCTTCAAACCCTAAAAGGCTAAACCAGCATCAAACCCACTCCCTTTCTGTCATTCCTGACAAGATGAAGGTATTGTACACCGTCAGTCTCACTGATTCATCTTGTGGAATTTGCGTTTCTGCTCGCTGAGTTTTTTTTTTTTTCTTTCTTCCTTTTTTACAGCGTGCTCTCTGTGCGTAAAAGAGCCGTTTGCATTCGATAGAAATACAGGACGCAGTGACAGGAGAGCGCGCAGGTTATTTCTCATGTTGCTTCTTCAGCAGACATCTATCAGAGTCTAACTAGAAGAGTCTTTTCTGCCGCACGTGGATTTTGGCATCCAAAAATCTGCTGCGTAAAAGAAAAGGGGAAAAAAGCGCTCGAGTCAAAGTTTGTGATTCAAAGACCCAAAGCTCACCCAGACTGAGATCGATGACTCGAAAGCCATTTTCTGTTCAATACCTCGATCCGTTTCCTGTCTCAAGTTCACCCACATGACAGCTCTGTGTCCTCTCTGAGGCGTGCGTAAAAAGGCTGGGTTTCGGGAGCCAAGGATGCGTCCAGATCTGATGTAAAACTCTGACGGCTCCTGACCCCGCGGCCGCTGCGCGACTGGTGTACTGCGATTAGAAGAAAAAAAAGTGATGTCACGCGAAGCCACAAGGGGACCTGGGATTTACCAAATACCTTCCAGTTGAGCAGGAGTCCTGCCAAGTAAGGGACAACCTCCTCCTCCTCTCTTCCTCCTCTTCCAGCGGCGACAAGTGCAGACAATCAACGGAGGAGAATTGAACAAATTATCTACCTTTCCGCTCTCCTTCCTGGACGGTAACGATCGACGAGGTCTCGGCTCTCTGCACGCCGTTATCGAGCGAGCTGCGGCCGCCCTGATTGTTGTCAATAACAGAGAGAACAGCGCCGGCGATTAGGAGGGGGGGTTCCCCGGCAGATGATGCCCTTTCCTGCGGGCCGGTGAGGAGCAGCACCGACCTCCGGCTTCCCTCCAGCAGCTTGTTGTTGTTGTTGTTGTTGNNTTGTTGTTGTTGTTGTTGCGGCGCGGTTGATGCGGAGGTGATGGACGGTCCTCTCCGCCGCCCAGCGGGGATCCTCGGCTCCCCCTCGGCTTCTGGGAGCCAGCCCGCGGGCTCCGACATGCTCACCTCCGGCGGCAGCAGCAGCAAGCCTCTCGCTTTCTCCATCGACCGGATTATGGCCAGGACGCCCGAGCCCAAGTCGATACCGCTTCCCAGCTGGTTCCAGTCCGCTCCCGTGGGGAAACCCGACGCCTGTCCGTCCTCGCTGTGCTATTTTGTATGTTTCTCGCTTTCTGTGCACTCGGGTACGAGCCGGGCACCGCTCAGTGTCACCGGGCTGGATCCGGGGCCCACTTCGTACGCTTCTTCTCTCGCCGCTCCGCAGACTTTTTGGGGCTTTTGGGTTGAACTACAAGAACCAGCAGGAGGACTCCGCTGTGAGCCAAAGCAAGCGGCCAGTACAAACTCTTCGACCCCGCGTGGTGAACCAGGTCCTCCTTCCCCCCATGGTCAACCGTGTGCTACCTTGAAACTTTGCAGCGGGGGACAGCGGGTCGTGTCCGCCGGTCCGGCCTGGTCAACTGCAGCCCGATGCCATCCTACCTTGCTCACCGCCCGAGCACAAAGCCTTCATGGCGAGAAAAGCAAGCCGGGCCTGCAGCAGGCCGGGAGCGGTACCGGTGTCCGGCGTTGGCGGGCCTTCAAGGAGCTTGTCTCAGAGGCACCAGATCCAGCACACTAACATTGAAGAGCGGGACCAATCCTCACCGACAAGATCTTCAAGGGCTCTAGGCTGGCGGCGGCGGCGGCGGCGGCGCGGCTCAGCGGGTCCTGTCCCGGCAGCAAGCCCAAAGTTTTCACCTGCGAGGTCTGCGGCAAGGTGAGAGTCCTGCACGGAACATTCTAAACCACAGCAACCCCCCAAACCTGCAGTGTGATTCATTAGTTAATTACACTATCGATTGGGAGGCTTTAATTCCTGATTCTTTTTCTTTCTTTTTTAAATTCTGGATGGATTTGAAAAAAAAATAAAAATAATCCGATCTACTCAGGCTGTTTTTTTTACAATAAATCGAAATAAACTCCAGAAATGTAGATTATTAGATTTGATCAGGGTGATAGATTATTAGGGGGTGACTTTAATTCCCTCATTTAGAGGTAGTAGGATATTAAATATGCTCTAACTTTGTAACATGTTTGTGTCATAAAGAAACTAAATAACGACAGGATTACAAACGAACTACTGTTTTAATTTAGGTTTATTAACAGTTTTATGTTTGCTGACTAAATATGGAAACAAAACTGTATTTATTTAGACTTTCTTTCAGGATCAGTTCAGATCGTTTCCTCTTTGATTTCATTTTGGCCCCTTTTTCAGAACATGTGATTTTCCAAAATTAGCATTTTTCCATCATAACGACAAAGTATCATTTAGTCATTTAATTGTTTGTATTTGTTTTTATTTATCCTCGTTGCGCTTTGTTTTGTTTTGTTTACCGGTGCTGTGTACGGTCTGATTCTCTTTTAAACCGGATACTGAGCTGGATACTGGATGTGCAAAGGTTTCTCTCAGGAAATGAATGAAATGTTATTAATTCCTCTGTTAACTCAAGATTAGTCACTTATTAAAAACGCCAAATATTCTTGAGGATGACATGTGCTGTTTAGGAACGTATGTATCTTTGTAACGCGGGTTTATGTCGTTATTATTGTGTTTTAAACAGCCCATTACATTTACTTCAAGTCCATTAATGACCCCTGAGAGATTACCTTCAATTGCCTTTAATTACACTCAATCTGATAATTAAGGGCACGCGATCCTTTTTTTTTTTACTGTCTTTTTGGCTTTAATGGAATCCACGAGCCACTTGATACATCCTTCAACCAGGACAGGAGGGGATTAAATGTATATTATTATTATTATTAGTATTATTATTATTATTTTACATTTTCTCTTGCAGGTGTTTAACGCGCACTACAACCTGACCCGCCACATGCCCGTGCACACCGGCGCGCGACCTTTCGTGTGTAAAGTTTGCGGGAAAGGATTCCGACAGGCGAGCACACTGTGCCGACACAAGATCATCCACACTCAGGTAGGACGGGGTTCAGTGTTCATGTAAATTGTTATTATCAGTATATAAAATCCGCCGTACTGGCACGAGACAAGTTAATTAATAAAAGTAATAAAAAAAATAGCCTAGGCCAATTTATTTCACCCGGATATCTGTGACGCATCAGAACCCTGATAACAAAATAACATGTGGTCCTCCTTACAGGCCTGTTGTCAACAGAGCACATTCCTAACTTTGAAGAACACCTGTCAATCAATTTTAAAGCGACAGCAGTTACCAATCATATACATTTATGTGTATTCTTATATGTGGGCGGGACTTTTAGAATACATTTAAAGACCAAACCCACTTTAAGGCTTAAAGATAAATGTATGTGTCCTCACAATCCTGTAAAGCCAAACATTAATCCATTTAGTAAAAGTATCCCTTTATTATAAAGAGGAAGATGGCGATTTTACAGGCGCATTCAAGTCCAACTGAAATTCAAACATGTTGTGTAAATAAATCTAGATGATAATGACAGCTATTGTTTTCCTTTTTCCTGAGACGGTGCTGGTGCAGACAGCATGTGAGCCTCTGATCAGCAGTTTGTTGTGTTTGAGCTCCTCCTGTGGCGTCACTGTGACACTCCATCCGTACAGAAATATCTCTACAGTATTCTCAGACCAATGTTCCCTCTGAAAATGTGCAGAAAGTGAGCCATATTCAAATCCTGAAGCGAACAAATGAAAAATAAAAAACAAGTCCTGTATAATACAGGATACAAAGTGAGGTCAAACAGGCATTAAAGTATCGACTGTGGATCCTCTCGTGGTGCGTCACAGAAACAATTCCTAATATCTATTATATTAATAATAAGACTCAGTAATATTATTTCTTTTTTTCCACCGTGATGGGCTCATTTTATTTCTTTACATGTTTCCAGGAAAAACCGCACAAGTGTAACCAGTGCGGGAAAGCCTTCAACCGCAGCTCCACCCTCAACACGCACACGCGCATCCACGCGGGATACAAACCGTTCGTGTGCGAGTTTTGCGGGAAAGGATTTCATCAGAAAGGTGAGGATGACCTGCCCAAAGTGTCCCTATTTCATCTTTTAGTAAAAGAACCGGAGCTCAAAATGACAAACTGATTACAGTCGCTGCTTTTCAGTTTGAAGGATCATAATCTTCAATCAATAATAATAATAATAGCCTAATAATAACAACAATAATAATAATGATAATAATATATTGTCTAGTTATTGTATTCTTGTAAAAGGCCTATGTAAAATTCAGCACATCTACCGGAACACTTTTATTCACAATAAAAGTGTAATAATAATAATTTAGCCTACTGTGATATTTTTTTATCTTTCAAGTTAAGAAAACACGCACTCTTCACTTTTACATAATTTAAAGCAGTAAATGTAAATGTAGCGTCTTTTAAACCCAGGGTGGAGGAAGTACGCAGAACTACTGCAGTAAAAGCCCTGCATTAGAAATATTACAGAATATTAGTGTCTACTTCAGAAGTAGAAGTACTCATCATACATAACAGCCCATCTCTGAGTACTATATGTTTTATTATTATGTTCTATCATTTTAATGTTGCAGTAAAAGTGGAGCAAATTTTACATTTCTGGGCAGCTTGATTGCTCATAAAATGGAAGCCAGTAAAGTACCAGAACTTTAACACTGAGTAAATGTATTCGTTTCTTTCCAGCACTGAGGCCATTTTCAGTGCCTCATTAATAAGACACTGCTCATAGATCATCAGGAGAGTTGGAAGCACAGTTTGGAGGCTGATTCAGATATGTTGTTGGACTAAATATTAATATAAATTTGACTCTCAGGCAAAGTGTCCTCAAATCATTTTTTTCCAATATACTAATTTTTACGTTCAATATAGTACTTTTGTTCCCTAAAATATGTCTTTTGTTCCCTTAAATTACTGAATTAGTCACCTTTATTCAGTAAATTGTCCTGTCAGATTACTTCATTTGGCCCCCCTGCATGTCCCTTGTGCAGAAAAGTTAAAACAACATTTTTATGAACAGAATTCTGCTATTTATCAAAGTTTTCTAAGCAAAATCAAGGCTGTTCCTACCACTGAAAACACTGAGGTCTGTGTTTGATGATTTCAACAGCTATAATTTTAATATCAGACTGCAACACTTTCAAACGCTTTCTGCTTTTAATTGTCAAATCTAGCAGTACAAATGTCAGTTTCAGAATCCTAACATTTCAGACTTTTCTTTAGATTTATACCTTTTTTATTGTTAAATAAATAATCCAACGGAACAACCAAAGACAAAAAGTTTTATACATTTTTATTACTTTCCTTTGAAAGTGAAAAAACTGTCAAAGTATATAGTTTTTTATTGTTTTTTCTTGTGCTCATCTGACACCCCGTCCTCTGTCTCCGAGCAGGAAACTACAAGAACCACAAGCTGACGCACAGCGGGGAGAAGCAGTTCAAGTGTTCCATCTGCAGCAAGGCGTTCCACCAGGTGTACAACCTCACCTTCCACATGCACACGCACAATGACAAGAAGCCCTTCACCTGCCCCACCTGCGGCAAGGGCTTCTGCAGGAACTTTGATCTGAAGAAACACATCAGGAAGCTGCATGACCCGGCAGGCCCGCAGTCGCCCCCGCAGGCCTGAACATTGCCTCTGTACCCGTCATCCCGACACACCAAAAAAATACATCAGGTCCGCCGTGACCTCCCCCATCAGGCCTGGAACTAAATTTACAGAATATGCCAGATGTACGGATGCACCCTGTAAGTGTTAGGGATTTTTTTTTCATAAATTAGGAACTTGTGCCCTCACTTGACCAATTTTTGTACTTTGTTACCCCAAATTAGTCATTTAGAAATCTCTTTTAATCAATAATTTATTGTAATTTACTTCAAATCACTAAATCCTGTATTCAGATGGCTTCATATGGCCACTTTTGTCTTTCCTGTGCAGCCATGAAATATCTTTCATTTGGACTCTTTTGAGACCTTAAAAATAATGGTCTAAATCAAAGCAGCAGAGGCCAAGACTGGATTGTGTTTTTGGATTAGAATCTCCCAGCCTTGTAAACACCTGCGTTTTTCAAACTCCACATGTCCAGTTTGTAACGCAAATTTTGTCTATCTCAGACAAAAGTTGACAATCATGATCAATCATGAAGAAACATGGTGAACCTCATTTCCAAAATCTGGGCAGTGGCCTGGCTGAAAAGGGACACATTTTTGCATTAAATTATGAAATCCAACAGTATTTTGTCACATTATGATGAAATGTGATCTCTATTTACCAAAGTTTGGGGTCCATAAAGCTTATGTAAAACATTTTTGATGAGGTCAGTGTATGTTTTAAAGAAAAGGTCATTTCCTAAATACAAATTCCTACAAATAACAGACATTTTTCATTTGTACAAATTTCTCTGATGCGCCGCCCTAAATGGCACGCAGAAGAAACACACAAGGAAACCCTGTCCTCGACTCCTCCAGTCACCTCTCAGGCCTGTTGACCCCCAGCCTCACCTTTCCCCTCGAACTTGACCCTGCAAAAGCCATCAGGACACTTCCTAACCCCTCCAGGCCCCGCAGTGGCAGTGGCTCAGACCTAATATGACCTAAACCTTGACCCCTGACCTCTGAACCCTCTGGCCCTGACACAGGCCTGGAAACTGGCGGGAGAAAAGCTTGCGACTGGCCGCGATGCTTCTGTTGCTCTCAGCTCATGCTGGACTGAGGAGACTGTACAGAGGACACACTGAACTTTAACCTTCCTGCCCTGATTATTAGTTAATTATTATGGTGGCTAATTATTATATCATTAGTCATCAGTGATTATTAGTTTTCATTATTTTTCAGTTGCATCTCAGGATGTGAGATTGATGAACCCTAATATCAGAGATGCGGCAAAAAAAAGAGGTAAAAAAATCCAAAAACAACACAGATCAAGTCACATGACCCCGATATGGAACTTGGGTCACATGATAACAGGTGTTTGTTCTGTACTGACTCAAGACTGTTTGGATGTGCTTACATCCACATAATGTCTGCAAACACGAGCAAACGATGTTGTGTGTGCACAGTTTTCCTCTTCAATTCAGGATTTTTACCCAAATTGTCACTTTTAGTACAATGTTATTAATAATGATAAAAATGATGGTCAAAACTATGAAAATAAGGCCCAAGTTGTAATAAACCAGAACGTTACCACTATAAGATTGACTATTATTCTACACGGTTGATGTGATCTGGATACAAACACCCTCAAATTAAAGCTGACAGTAACAAATTCAACTTCTGTTTCAAGTAAAAAAAACAAACTAAAAGAAGAACCTGTCGGACTGTACTCAGATTTTCACCTCTGCATCTCTGGTCCTGACTGACGGAGGAAGACGAGCTGAGGCCTTTCTCCGCCAGTCAGTCAGTTGTTATTTTAGATTTCAATCTCAGGATTATTGTAAAAAGAAGTGTTTTATGATATTTATTTTAAATTGTACCACTGTTATAAAAGATTCTTGTCAAGGTGAAGGTTAGTTTCTTTTGGCCTCATGCTGCAGACGCTTAACAAGGAAAATAAATGATATCAACTGTGTGTGATCACTTTCTCAAAATATTTTTGAAGTATTTCACTATGAATATGCTGACTGCATATCAGCTTAACAAAAGTTAAAATATAACTAAATAAAGAGAATATTCATACGCTGGAGATTGAAGAGTTTGGATTCATCATCAGCATAAAAAGGCTACAGTACAAATGCAGACTACATTTAAAAACTATATTTCATAAATACAGACATACTGAAGTCATTGCTTTAAAAAACAGGCATACAGACAAACACTATAAAGTAACTACATTTAAGTAAATACAAACAAGCAGATTCCTTACTCTGTAAAGCTTATATGTTTCAACCATTGACAGTATATATACTTATATTAGATTTATATTATATAAGTATATATATATATATAAGTACAGGCTATGCACTCAGTTTTAGATCACACATAGGACAGGCCAGCTCAGGAACGTTTTACTTCATGCTTCTGAAGTTGAATTCATGGGTATAATATATGGTCGAACACCTTAAGAGAAATATATATGATGGGTAGGTCTTACTCCAGATGTTCAGCAGCTGTTCCTCACACTTTCTCCAGTTGCTTCGGTCATCACAGTGCGACGGGCTGAGCAGGAGGCCGCTCCTCAGCTCTGGCAGCTGATTGGTGGAGAGACTTCAGCTGCACGTCCTGCAGACACAGCGCGTGCTCTGAAGACGCTCTACGGAGGAACGGGTAGCGAGCGTTTTTATTCTGTGGGCAGCTTGTACGGGCGGTCACATCCCCGTAGCACCGCCCCGCCTGGAATTGATCAAAATATCCTCCACTGTTTTTCTCTTGAGTATAAGTAAATACAGACATGCGTGTGTTTTTTAATAAAATATTGCTTCTGATAAGCGCGTTTGTACTGTACTGAACCGTCCACACGGGGTGCGCTGTACACAAAAACAAAGTGACCCTTGTGTTGTATCTACGGAGACATTCCAAACATTTGTTTTCAGACAGTTCTCCTCCCACAAGGGAGCACCAGGTATCTGCCTGTGGGCCCATTCACACTATTGATCTGTGGCCCTCAGGCAGCACGAACAACTGCCCAGCATTAGCCCGGAACATGGAAATGTGGTGGTTTTACCTTCAAAATAAAATACAAACTTGTACAATTCAGACTAGTTTCACCATGTATCAGAACTGCACTTGTGTGTGCTTTACAACAGTCTCTACTACTGTTTTAATCGTCTCCTTGTTAAAAATACTGATACACATTTGAATTCTGCTGTATGTAGCTATGGGCAGACACTGCATACATACAGGATATGAGGTTTCGCAGTTTATAGTCTTACATTTTAGGTCTAATTTGTTGTGAATAATATGTAGCACCGGGTTAAAATCTTTTCCATATCTGTCTTTTTCTTTGCTATGTTTGCACATTATGGAGGACAACTCATTTTCTACAATGTTTTATATCTGAAACTATTGTAGGCCTAATGTAGCTCAGGTTTTGTCAAAGGAAATGTAGTTTTGTATGACCTATTTTTATTCTCTAGCTGTGTTTATATTAATCAAAGCAACCATATTATTTTCATAACCAAGAGGTATTCAAGTTTATTATGAACCGCTCTCTGGTTCATAATAAACTCGAACACACAAGCCATAAGAAGGCCAATGTTATCTTTCTGTACAGCACCTGGGACGTTTGGTGATTCTGTCTGTGAGAAACAGAGAAGATGTTCTTTCCCAAGAACTATATCTCATTTGGCCGGAACCTCCTTTCTGCGTTAGTGAAACTATGAAGATGTTATTATGATACAAGGGACAGAGAGTTTATCCTTTCAAAAACAGCTTTATCCCTATCTGTATTCAAGGACAATGTCCTCTGTGGTAGCCGGTTGAAGTGGCAGTGTTTTCATGAACATAGACTGTATAATACAAAGTGGATGGAGCTGGTTTGTGAAATGAGCCCAATGCGGAAGCAAAAAAAAGCCCAGTTGCATGTAATGTAACAGAAAACTGTTTCCTAGTGGGAGTCTTCTTCCACACAGCATGATGTTCATTTTGTTCTCTTCGGAGTAAAGATTTATTTTGAAATTCTGCCCGGAACCGGAACAGTTTACCGTGTGTGTGTGTGTGTATGAACTGCAGTGGGTGAAGTTGCGGCTCCTCTCTCCCCGCCTCACCTCTGTGTGACTCCCCGGGTTTGTCGGTGAACGCTTTCGCCACATTTCCTCGTCAGAGCCGGTCAGAAAGGTGAGTGCGTCAGTTGACGATCGATCAGTGTATCGATACTTTGCTGAATGTGTGTGACTGATAGGACTGAGCTGACCCGAGCTGACCCGAGCCATGGGGCTTTGCTTTGTAGGTTAAAGCAGCACAGGGACTCCATTAATGTGTGTGTGCTGACTTCACAGTGCCTGCTGCGCGTTCACTGACACTGAACTGCTGCAGTAGATAATAAAACATAGTGTGTGTGAAATCCTGCCTTTACACAGGTCTGACTTAGTGTCTTATAGTTTTGTGGGAATATTTCAAATGCAGTAGCTTCAGGTTAACTGTATTACCACCAGTGGTTCCCAACCTAGGGATCGAGACCCCTCAAGGGCTTGCAAGATAAATGTGAGGGGTATGGAGAGGCTTAAAGGTGTCTGTTTCTGCACCTAATAGGTCTTAGCTTAGCTTAGCTTAGCATGTGAACTGGAGGTGGGTAACAGGGTAGTGTGTGTGGGAGCTTTATTGCAGTTGTGTCTGAGTGAACTCTGACCTGACAAAACCACCTGTTCCTCAGCAGCTCTCGCCCAGCAGCAAACTTCACTTGACCTCTGACCTCTACTTCCCAGTGATTGTCAAGTTGTATATATGTGCTGTTCGGATGGTCAAAGAAACAAAAAACATGTCTGTGTGATTTGTATTTTCCAAATTGCGTCACTTCGTGGCTGAATTTCACAAGCCAGCGTCTTCGTCGTGACTGTTCAGCAGTATGTGGCTCCGTGTCTTTGTCCTGAGCAGGGGGGTGAAGTCATGTTCAGACTCCTCAGTCACCAAGGTAAGAGGACGCAGAGCTGCCTCGCAGGCCAGCGGCGCTATGAGCACCACAGGGCCGTCATGGCCATCCGCAGAGAGGACATCAACCCTTGGGAGAGGAGGGCGCCACTGGCCCCGCGCCACGTCAAAGAGCTCACCAACGCCGGCGTCAAAGTTCTGGTGCAGCCATCCAACCGCAGAGCCATCCACGAGAAGGTGAGGCGCTAAACAATGCCTGGTTGTAAAAAAAGAGAAGAAAACCGTGCACATCACGAGTTTTAGCTGTTAAACAATACCAAGATACGATGTTGAATGGCGTCGTGAAGTAGTGTGGGATCATCAATCTACCATTGCTGTCATTGCAGTCAGCTTATCTCTGTTAGGATTCTGTCAGTGTTTGTTCAGGTTTCTACCGGGAGCCCAATTATCCTCAGAGCTCTCCTTCTCTCTAAAATAAACACACCCAGTGATTAAAAGCCATAATAAACAAACAGAATAAAGCAGTTTCACCTTAAAAACAAACAACACCCCGGGCAGCCTGTCTGCTACTCTGGAGGGGGTTAAAACTGGATAAAAAGTCCATTTATGACAGCTTCTGGTGGACAACCACAACCCAGACACATGCAGGAATGAGCCATTGATAGGCAACCAGTGAAACTAACTAATACCTGAATAAAATACAGATTTCTCTGACTTTCTTTTGCACAAATACTCAGAAGTTTGTATTTATTTCATTCAAATAGTTCTTTATCTGTCTTTCTTCCTCCTATCTCCTCCTTTCTTCCTCCCGTCCCATCTCTTGTGCTGCTGTAACATGTTAATGTCTCCCAGGGGCTCAATAAAGTTAGATCTTACTGTTTAGAAGTGTTGAGTGCTTCTGCCAGCCGTCAAATTCAGCCTTTCTTGTTTTCAGTACTACATGAGGGTGGGGGCCATCGTTCAGGAGGACATTTCAGAGGCGTCTCTGATAATCGGGGTGAAGAGGCCACCGGAGGAGAAGGTCTTTCCCAGGAAGACATACGCTTTCTTCTCCCACACCATCAAGGCTCAGGAGGCCAACATGGGGCTTCTGGATGACCTGCTGAAGAAGGTGAGAGCGCTCAAAAGATCTCTTAAAATATTCCTGCATATCCCTACAATATGACACTTTTGTTCCAGTCATATGCTATATTGTGCATATGTTGCATTGTGGGACATGGAGTTGTCATTGTAATCTGCTTCCATTTTGGATGTCCTACATGGTCAGAATGCTGTGAAACCAGTACATACCATGTGGGTTGGATACAACTCTGTTTTCATAGAACTGCTTCTATATATACACACACACACACAAAGTGCACTGAATGAAAGTCAAGTTGATTCATGTACTCCAAACTACAAATTTGTGTCTCAACTTTAAAATTTGTACAATATACAACCTTTTCTACCCTTAAGTACATTTACTTGCACTTAAGCAACCAGGATATGCAGGTAATTGGAGAACATGTTTACATGCACTGTACCAGCCTGGTTACTGTAAACCCATACATGCAGCAGGTCAGTATGTATGTTCACGCACTGCTTGTGCAGTCACACCCACAGCAACAAAGGGTCAGTCAGCAGCAGGGTGTCTGTCAAAGTGGCAATAAGGGTGAACTGAGAATTCAGTTGAACTTTATTTAGATGTGCTGTGGTGCAATTGTTGACACCTGAAACAGGAACACTTGTGTTGATTCCCACAGTGAACAAACACAAACAAGATACAGATTCAGTGGGAGACAGAACATCTGCCTGATATTTCCAGCACATTTGGCCTTATTAATGCTGTGGTTAAAAAACCCAAAATAAAATAAACTAAAATCTGTCGGTATGATGTACGAGAGCAGTTTTGTCTTCTGTACTGGGAGATATTTAGACACTCTTTTATCTTCCTTGTTGTATTACATGTGTATTTGTCTTACTTTAAAACTATAATGAAATAAATTTTGTCTTCTCAGGAGGTTCGTCTGATCGACTACGAGAAGATGGTTGATCCTAACGGCTACCGCATTGTAGCGTTTGGTCAGTGGGCCGGTGTCGCAGGTAGGGAAATGACGAGATGATGTGAAAGTGTCTGACAGCAGCAGCTGTTGTGAAACTGATGGTAATGGTGAAGTACCTGGCTATGGATGGATTCAATCAACAGAGACATGCTTTTTTTTTTTTTTTGTGTCAATAAAAAAAAATGGAAGCTGGTAGGTTTTGGAATCCACCAGCCACAATGGTGAGTGGGCAAAAAGTTAATTTCGAACGCACTCAATCTTATTGGGCAGCGCGGTTGCTCAGTGGTTAGCACTGTTGCTTTCAATTAGCGGTGATGTTTGCATGTTCTCCCTGTGTTTGCTTGGGTTCCCTCTGGGTGCTCTGGTTTCCCCCATCAAAAATGTATTTTGGGTTAATTCTCCAGTCAGTGCTCTTAACCAAGACACTGGCTTAGATCTAAAGTTGGTCCATGAGGTGCCAGTGGCTGCCTACTGCTCCTAGTAATTTGGATGGGTTAAATGCAGAGGAGAAATTTCACTATGCGTTGGACTGTGTATGATTGTATATGTGAGAATAATATCAGAATAGTCTGTAATCAGAATTAATTTTGTTTTTTGTAGGAATGATTAACATTTTGCATGGATTGGGACTGCGCTTTCTGGCTCTTGGGCACCACACTCCCTTCATGGTAAGAAAACATTCTTCATAAATTTGATCAAAAACAGAATAACTTCTCCTTTAATATCTGTCATGTAAACAACTTTCTGTGCCATCATGTGAGTCTTATCAATCACTTCCTGACTCTCTGCTGTTCACAGCACATTGGCATGGCTCATAACTACAGGAATGTCAGCCAGGCCATCCAGGCAGTGAGGGATTGTGGGTATGAGATCTCCATGGGGCTCATGCCCAAATCAATTGGCCCCCTCACGTTTTGTTTCACCGGTACTGGCAACGTATCCAAGGTACAACAAGGTTTAAAAAAAAAACAACAAAAAAAACACAAACACTAATACTCGGTATCCAGTACAACTGTTTGAAATTTAAGTTCATCATGCTCCTCTCTTCATCCTGCAGGGAGCACAAGACATCCTTAATGAGCTTCCTGTTGAATATGTTGAACCACATGAGTTGAAGGATGTCTCTGAAACAGGAGGTATGAAGTTATGATGCTTATCTTTCTGGTTAAGTGTTGTATTACTGTGATGTAATGCGCATCATGTTCAATGTACAACAAAACACCCTGCTGTACACAGTATGCTGTGTTACCATGGCAACTGCAAAAAATGAAACAAACCCTACACAGAGGGATACGATGCAGGAGCTAGTTTAACTGATAGTTATGTTAGCATGCTAACTGGTGTAACATTAAGGGTATAGAGTGCTGCTGGGATGAAGTATTTTTGTAGTCCAACCCGAAAGTCAGCATCGCCCGATTCCTTTGATAAAATGCCAATGCAGTTTTTCCATTGGAGTTTGAATTATTGCAGAAAATAAGCTCTGTAGCAAACAAAGTTTTCTAATACTTAGACCTTTTGTTCAGCGAGTTGATCTTCACAAATGTTTCAAATTTTTAAAGTGTTAATGTGATCGCCAGAAGTGAAAAGCTAGCGTTACAATAGGCTATAAACAAACTACACCACGGTCACAAGAACTCAACGTCATCACCACTAAACTTCCAACTTGTAATTAAATGTTGTAAATAAAATCTACAAGTTGGAAAAGAATAGTTAGAATAGTATAAACAACAGGGCTGTAAAGGCGAACTAGTGAGTACATAAGTCGCTGTGTTCGCTGCGCTGACGTTAAATGTCACCCACAGCCTTTTTAAAGACCTGTAAAAGCTTCAAAATTCATGGGTGGAGTAATTTCTTTTTGTCAAAGAACAAAATGTGAAAAATCTCTCATGCGAACTGCAGACCATATCTTAGACATACACAACAGACACAAATATTGCAGCTGGCTAAATGTCACCTATTGGCATAGTAATATGCTAACAGTGGCAGGTTAACATGCATATATTTAACATTTTGGCACACATGATGGACTTGTGGCATATTGAAACCACCACGTGTAGAGGTGTTATGTGATTATAACCACTTTTTCTGATGGCATACAGAACAAGACTAGGTCAAAACCTAGTATATGGCGGTGCAGTGTCTATAGTGTGAATTACTAATTGTGCCGACATGTGGACTTTAAAAGTCAACAGCAGTTAGGAAGGAACTGTTTATGTTTGTAGGAGCTCTGTAGTAAAGTTCATAAATGATAATTTACTTTATGTTGGTATTTATTGTTTTCCTGTAAGATATGACCAAAGTGTACGCCACCGTTCTGAGCCGACATCACCACCTGATGAGGAAGAGCGATGGAATTTATGACCCCATGGAGTACGAGAACCACCCGGAACTGTATACTTCACACTTCAGGACCAGCGTGAGTCTACTTCAATCCCACCACCCCTTCGCTAGCCCCCAGTTACAACACCCCTCGTACAAACTCCCATCTGCTCCTGTCGGTCACTCAGAGGTCTCGTCCTCTATTTCAGTCATCAATGCTAAACCGCTACTGGTCAGTAGCAGCTGTGTTGACTGTCATCACAGTATGGCTCAAAGGACCTCACAGAGAATGAACCAGTACATTTGCCTGATCATCCAAGTAACAAGAATATGTAAAAAGTTTGTAATGAAAAAGGGAATTTTATTTATATAGACAAATATGTTGACTTCTTTTTTTTTCAATCAATCATGTTGGTTTTCCATTAATCGTTTGGTCAATAAACGGGAACAGAACCTCCTTGAGATCTCCTGTTCTATGCTGCCAGCCTCTCTACCTCTGGGACTGTCTGCCATGTAAAGAGCACTCCGAGTGTATCTTTAAAACTAAATAAAACAGTTTATTCATCTTAACCACAGGTGGCGCCGTACACAACCTGTTTGATCAATGGTATTTACTGGGACCCCCACACCCCCCGACTACTCAGAAGACTGGACGCCCAGAAGCTAATGAGACCGCCCAAAGTCTCGCGTACAGCCACCGAGGGATCACCAGTGCTGCCACACAAGTAAGTCATTGTTTTGGAATATCATCAACCACTGCATCTGTAGATGTCAATAAATCATTGGCGTGTGCCTAACATCATCAAACACACATTAACCAAGCCAGATGAATTAGCATTGTCCAAATGAACGTGGTTTTGTGCACGGAGGCATATTGAAACAGGAAAAAGGCAAACACCAACTGTTGACACAAAGATAGAAGAACAGAGATAGTGTAAAATATAGTTGTGAATACTGTCACATTAAGAGATCAAACCAGGACAACAGGTTTGTGTTTTGGTCATATAGTCTAAGAACAGCAAAGATGCCTTTCGGTTTTTCATCCAGTCATTATGCCTGGGTATAATCAGCATCACAGGGCAACAGATTTATTTTTTTCATGAGTACAAGATGAAAAGAATCAGTCCCCTGCTCTAACTGAGACCTGTCAGTCAAACACAGTGACGCACTGATGGCTGACTGCCAGCTTTAGTGAGCAGATAGATGTGCAGTGGGTTGCTTGCTGTATTTACCACAGAGGTCAAAAGTCACATCTTTATCTTCAGTCGTGTTTACAGAGTGACCGTTCAGCCTGTCTCTCTGACCTCTTGAACACGGCCTCTTCTCTCTTTCTACAGACTGCTGGCTATCTGTGACATATCTGCTGACACTGGAGGCTCTATAGGGTTCATGAACGAGTGCACCACCATTGATAAGCCTTTCTGTATGTACGACGCAGACCAGCACATAGATCACGACAGGTATGGCACCGACCTTTGTGACCTTTGTCTTCTTACCAACATCACCTGCACGTTTCTGTTTGGTTCTTCTTCTGTTAAAGATTTTGACTTTTACTCATCTGATCTGTAGGCTGCTGGTGTCCGATGTTCAAGATTTCAGGTTATTATTATTCTTTCTGCCTAGAACAGATTTCAAATCTGTATATGTGAATTTAAATTATTGCTGTAGAAATATTCTGTTTTGATAAAATGGAATCTAGATGCATTAGTCTCCATTTATTGTTTAATAGTTTCAGACTGGTCTTTTTTTTAGAATATGGTCTTTTTTTTTTCTGGTCCTGTGACATAATTTGAGTAATTTGTTTTATGTTGTTAGTCTGTAACTATTTTTTTTCTTACAGGACACTTTTTTTTGTTAAGGACTTATTTTTAATTGTCGCATTAGATATTGCTAACACACAGGATGAAATAATTTGACTCTCTATACATTTACTTTAGAATTAGAGCAGCAGAACAACAAAACAAACAAAACCAAAGTGGCACAATAGAACTTGTGGAATCCTGTTATTGTTTGCAGTACTCTGCTTTAATAGGAACATGAAATCACCTTTCTTCATGTAAAACATTCTATGTGTGAACGCAGCCTAACTCTTCTTCTATAGTGCTGACACAATGGAAAATTCAGCTTTAAGGGTGCAATATATAAGAACTGGCCACCTGTCAAGTTCATAGAGCTCAACAGTGACCCGAATTGAATTTCCCATTCATTTACTTAACTGACATTTTCAGAAAATAAAACGTTTTAATCCTGGCATCAAGTCAACCAATTACAAGATGAATTGTAACCAAAATAAATTTGATTCGACGCAAAATGAAAGCTTGGAAAATGTAAAAAAGGCCAAGACTTACAATACATACTTACAATATTGTTTCAAAAGTGAAGGAACTACTTATCCCTAATGTTAGCTACCTAACTAGCCAGCCTGCTAACTCACCACGTATGTGTTGTGTTTCATACTGGCCCCGACAGAAACTGCCTTATAGTTTGTACACTTAGCATGTAAGAAAGAGAAATCATGGTTGCTCTGTGATAAACCCAACAACAAAAGATGGTAGCGTTCAGTGGTTGGAGTAACTCACTCGTTAGTCTGTTAGTAAAGTTTTTAAGAAAGTAACTGGTTAAAAGTTCCCGGGTTTGCATTTGGAGGACTCTGACATCGGGGACAACCTGTCAATGGGGACAACAAACGTTACATCACAAGTCTCGGTCCTTGCTTGAACCGGAAGTTGTTCTGGTCCGCCATCTTGCAGGCCGTCCCAAAGCGCTTGTGTCTGCACCGAGGAGCAAAGATACACGAGGGCAGCCTTCACGGACGTTTTTTACCGACTGACGAGCGCCTTTATTGGATATCAGTTATTGATTGGATGCTGCAGTTGCGCCGTTTAATATGATCATATTACAGTCAGACACAGAAGAGAGTCTGCCAGCAAGGAACACGTTTTACGTATTTTATCTTCATTTCCAATCACTCCCATGAGGCTGAATATTCCTGAGTCGGGTTTGATATGAGTTACATCATTTCAATTTTCCCTGAAACATTTAACGTCATAAATATTTCCCAATGTTAGAAAGAGTCAGTCATATTCTAGGTTATTCAATAATACATTTACAATATCAATACATACGATGCACATAATGAACGAACAATATTAAGGCATTCTGCCAGCAGAAATGATTCCTGTGGCTCTTCTGTCGAGCAGTCTGAGCTTTCAGGGGATTTCTTCATTCTGTGTTGTATTGATGCAGTCTGAGTGTTTTCTTAATTTACTGTAATGATTAGAGAGGATGTTTTCAGTCATTTTAAACGTTTCCACAGGCACAGCAGTAGTCCCTGCAGGATTTATCAGGAGGAGGACTGCTGCTTTACTCTGAACAATTCCCCTGTATGAACCTGGACTGTGTGTGGGAACTTCTGGAGGTGTAAAATAACACAACAAATAACACTGATTAACATTAGATCCTGTCGGTGTGTCTGAGATTTAACCAATTAATGAAGCTGCCGTCCCTCGTGCGTAAATGCGCACTCTCTCCCAGTGGGGAGAAACTTCACGCTAATCCCAACCGCCATCAATCACAATGCTGTCATACTTTTTATAACCCGGTTATGAGATCGATCTCAGTGCTGCAGTTTTAACTTTAACGGGTTCCTTCTTTCCTTTTTATAGTGTCATTGTGTGTTAGTCCCTCCCGCCAGGGATTCATGGAGAGATGCTACAGCCTCGCCTATTTTTACCGCACAACGCGCGTCTCCCAGCTAAAGAGCACAGTGAGAGGACCTGTTGGTGGTCATATCCACATATTTCACTACAGTTTAAACTTTGGCAGTACAGTTTTACTTTCAAAGTAAAAGCACTGCAGTAATATTTTATTTAACACGACTTCCACTGTGCTCTCGCTGGTATAAAAAAACTACACGTGACTGCTTTCTGGTTAGCACTTCACATTTACGTTTTAACTACATATACAGTGCCTTGCGAAAGTATTCGGCCCCCTTGAACTTTTCAACCTTTGACACATTTCAGCTTCAAAACATAGAAGAAATATTAATAATTTTTATTATTGGTTTGAAGAAGATCAAACCAACGCAAGTGGGGGACAACACAATTGGGTGGAAAGCTGGAAACGAAATCTAATTGGGATTTCTTGATAAACTTTTTTAACTAATGAAAAAAAGAGTGATACAGCCTGGGGCGTCGGCAACAATTGATTCGGCCCCATATTACTTCGCTCTATAGTGTCACTTTGCGTTAGTAACTATTTTTGTATAGAGCCACCATTTTGCTGGCGAGGTATACAGCCATGCCAAAAGTCGCTATGGGGCGGGGTATGTCGTCCTATTTATCCAGTTTTTCTTGCACAATACATCGAGAGAATCCTTTGAGAAGTTCGTTGCCCATTCTTCCTTAGGCCCATAAACAGGCTCGGAAGGCTTCAGTTTGATGGTTGGTAATGGAGAGGCGTTTTGTTTGAAGACAGCAAGTTTTTCAGCTCTTTCCACAAGAATGTTTTTCGATTGAGGTTCTACACGGGATCTGTGACTTTGGAAACTTCGGCCATTTCTTAGGACACCGTTTGGATTTATCGTTTTATTTGTGAATACCAATTTTCTTTTGTTAGATTTTTTTGGCTGTTATGTTTTGGGGATCATATGTTTCTTTGGTTGGGATA
The DNA here is from genome assembly GCF_004916995.1 of Morone saxatilis. Lineage (NCBI taxonomy): Eukaryota > Metazoa > Chordata > Actinopteri > Moronidae > Morone > Morone saxatilis. The sequence continues at coordinate 5,154,531 of NW_023339762.1, read as the reverse complement.
GGATATATTATCTCCGTTTCTCCCAGTGTTTTTTCAGTTGTCTTTGTGCAGACTCCTATACATGTGTTTTTTCTATCTCTTAGACTATTGTTCTCTGTTATTGGTTTTTTTTTTGCTGGTATCATCTTCCCATCATTTTTTTCTAATTTTATTATCCTATCCTTCTCCCTGTCTCCTGATCTGTCATTAGATATATATGTATTGCTAGGCTCCATAACTCTTTATGAATTGCTGTGCCTACCACCATTTGTTATTTACCATTGCGTTGAAACAGTGGGGATGGTGTGGTTGGAAGGTGGTGAAATGAGTCTTTTGTTGAGGGGGGTTGCCTTTTTTACGCCAAACATATCCTGTTTTGGCATTGGTGGGCAAAAAAAGTTCCGATTTCATTTGTGTTTCATCTGGACAACAAGAGCACCATTTCCCTTCCACAAATGGTTTGGTGTTGCTGTCCTCCCAGGTGGGCTTGTGGCAATACCTTTAGCAGACGAGAACCTTTTTTAATGGGTATATCTTTTTGAGCAAAATGGGCTTTCCTTCTCTTTGTGCCACTCTTTCCAATAAAAAGGGCCCAGGATTGTTGTGGCCCAGGTGGTTACGAACCTGATGTTTCCTTGCCCTTTCCTATGGAGCCAGACTCCCTCCCACTCCAACCCTCCAAGCTGTAGTTCCTCTGCCAAGGTTTTCAAATCCCAGGGAGGCTGGGATCGAATTGGGGCCTCGTTGTTTGGCTTGCAATCTTCTGATCAGTCTTCCTTCCTCTGTCCCTGAAGCCCGTGACAAGTTTCTAAGAAGGCGAACTCCGGCCAGGTCTCCTGGTAGATTTGCAGTTGGGTCCTGATTACCTCCTCTTCCCACATTTTTCAAAAAAATGATATCCCGCTCTTTTTTGCACAGTGCCTTCCTTGGGATGGTGTTCTAAAGCTTGGGAGAATTTGTTCTTTTGTTAGCCTATCAATCCGGCTTTTAAACTTCTCCACAACAGTAAATTAACGGAACCTTGCCTGGTTGTGTGTTTTCCTTGAGGGTCTCTCCATGCAATGCTATCTCTGCGCTTTCAAACAGAAAACCCTGAGAAGAACCCCTATCACAGAAGGCAGGTTGGCCAATTTTTATACAGAGAACTTTTGATTACACACAGGTGCGAATTCCTTGATTGTATTACACCATCCAGTCATTTTTTGTTAGGACTAACATTGGGCGGATCAATTCAGAGAGTCTCTCGCTGAACTTCTGGAAGTGAGTTTGCTGCACTGGAAAGTAAACGGCCGAATAATTTGCACGCACCACTTCTTCATTTTTTATTTGCTAAAAAGTTTAAAATATCCAATAGATTTCGTTCCACTTCACAATTGTGTCCCACTTGTTGGTGATTCTTCACAAAAATAAAAATTTTATTATGCTTCTATTGTTTGAAGCCTAAATTGTAGTTTCAACGAAGGTTGAAGAAGTCTCAAGGGGCGAGGATACTTTCGCAAGGCTACTTGTATTATTGGCATTGTAAATGAAATACATGAAAAAGTGTTTTTCCTGGACCTATTATACAAAGGAAAGTTATGAGAAGTATAGGGCTGGCCTGGGCTAGCTGGTTTAGCATGTACTTTAGTAGATCTCTCTGCATAGCACAATGTCAAAAAACTGTTTGTTTCTTAAATCCATTTACTTTTGATTTTAAAACAAAAATTCTTACATATTGCCACTTTTTTTTAAAAAAAAGCAACATATTTAACATTAAATTGATTCAGTTCAGTGTTTGCTTTTCTTAATATTTTCCAGTTATTTGTTTGAAAGAATTATATTTATTGTTTTTTTTTAAATTATATATGAGATTTTTACTTTGTGGTGTAATGGTGATATTGCATCTGTATTATTTACTGCATATGTTAAACATTTGTTAATCATACGTGTAAGAGTTAATTGGATCCCAAGACGATATGGTAACTAACTATTTGTCGTTTCCAATCAGTAAACAATACTGTTTCGGTCCTGGCCCCAGTGTGGAGGGAATAACGGGATTTCTGATGTGCCCATTGACAACCTCCCGCTCAAGCTCCCCATCGAAGCCACTGAGTATTTTGGAGACCGACTCTTCCCCCTATTTCGTATTTCTGGGAGATGGTAGAATGGTTGAGGGTTTTAGGTGGAGGTGAGAACATCTGGTGGCATCATCGGGTTTCTGGTCTGCCTGTGCTTGCTTTCTGGCTTCTGCTGACTTCTGGTTAAGTTTGCTGCTGTGGGAAGAGCGGCGATGCAGCAGGTTTTATCGTGAACTGACTAAATTGAAAAAACCCTGACAGGCGGGACTGTTTTTTGCCAGTTTTCTTTTTTTTAAATTAAATTTAATGGTCTGTGATTCGTCAGCGCCTTCAGACGCCACCAGACCGCGGGAGGAAGGAGGACTTCAGCCCTACAAGTCAGAGACGTAAGTAATTGCATATTAGAAAGTAGTTAAATATTTCACTTATTGGCTACAGAAACATGTGATCATTGTTTTCAGATCTCTTCATTTCTGAACATGATTGCGTAAACATTTTTAGACATAAGGATTTAAGATAATATGTTCCTTTATGATCCTCCCCTCAAGATTGACACAGCAGGCAGGTTCGAAGTAGTGCAACAAGAGGAGTACAAAAAATATCACAAAAAAATATTACCATAATATAATAGAAAGACTATAAAAATTTGTAAACATATATACACTATGTTAATAATTCAAGTAGGAACGGTGTGCTTAAAAATATAGCCAGCTGTGACTAATAACTAAACTGTTACATGTGGAAATTAAAGATAAATAGTGCAAAAATTTGCGTTGAGGTTGGAGTTAAACCAGTGTTATATCACGGAGGGTTGGATGGTAGTGGCTGCTGTGGCCTGTGAGCTTGATGGCTGATGGTACAAATGAGCTCCAAAGCGGCTTGTGAGACTCGGGGCTGCGGTCAGTCTAGCTCCTCAGCTCAGTGTAGAGAGGAGACATGGTTTGCCATGATGGGCTGTTCAGCTTCCCTCTCCTCCTTCTTCCTCAGTCACAGCCTCCACACTGTCAAGCTCCATCCCTGCTCAGTTTGTTGGTGCCCCAGTGCAGATGCCTCCCCCCACACAGGCCACTGCCAAAGAAGAGGACACTGGCCACAACAGACTGGTAGAACATTCCGGAGTACCGAGTGCACACTCAGAAAGAACATCCTGTTCTTCCTTTTCCTGTTAGAGGACCTCAGGTGGTCGTGTGCCATTCCAGTTTATTGTTGAGCTGACACCCCCACAGAACTTGTAGGTGTTCCACCATCTCTACGCTGTCTCCCCCCTAATGCTCATACTGAGGAAGGGAGGCCTCTTGCAGCACCAGAAGCCACCACAAGCCTCTTTAATTTTTCTTGTGTTTTGATCGCTGTAGGTGGTTCCTACGCACCATTCCAATGGAAGCTCTCAATCAGGTCTCTGTACTCTGCCTCCCTATCATCTGTGATACAGCCGACAATGGAAGGGTCATGGAGAACTTCTGTAGGGTGGCACTCACCAGATTGAAGCAGAAGTTCAGAGGTGCAGAGGGTGAACAGGAAACTGGTGATAGTACAGTTCCTTTGGTGTACCATGGCTGCTCGTTATCTGACAATGCAGTCTGTGCAGGTCTGACGTATTGTGTCTGTCAGTGAGTGGGGTGGTGTTACTGTCGTCAAGGGGGAGACAGGGCTGTGAGAGGAGGGTAGCCAGGGTGTGAATGGAGGAGGAGGAGGAGGAGGAGGAGGTGGAGGTTTGTTGAGTCAAACCTATTGAAGAACAGGTTTAGCTCGTTGGCACGTCCCTTTGTCCCATCTACTGAACCTACTGACCTTTTCATGCCATTTAGATGGAGGTAATATATTTAACATGTCTTTGTGTATGTTATTTTTAAGTGACAGCCTCAAGGTCTGTCCTAGATAGTGTAGTGTATGTAGTGATTCCATCAGTTTATACTGTGACCACCAATCTTAATGGGGGAGAGAGAGGGGGATGACCGCTGCAGCCATATGGGACGCCCATTACCTAGCGTCTTTATTTATCTGACAAGATTACTCTTAAACAAATCAAATAATTTAGCTGTTTTGTTGTTTTTTTTAACTTTTTTCATTTCTTTGTCCCTAAAGGCTGTCATCACTTCAAACGGAGCACTCACCCCAAAGTTTGAATACATTGAGAAGCTTCGAGAAAGAAGGTAAGACTTATTTCAGTCTGGAACTGTAAATGGACTGCACTGTGTTGTATTTGTTGTTCGTCTTTGTACAATGTGTAGCGTGTGTTTGGGGATAATTCTGTAGATTTCTTATTTTATTCCTAAAAAAATGTAAAAAAAAAATAAAAATTATAATTACTTGGGCACTCACCTGTTCCATCTGCGAGTTAATGCAACCAATCTATGGATGAAATGTCTAAAGATTACGAGACAGGTAACGTTTAAATTGTGCTTATCCTGTTCCTAAGTAGATCACCTGTACTGTCTTAACTCTAGGGTTCTAACATTACAGCTAATAGCCACCTACTAAAAGCTAAGTAACATTTGTGCTTTATAGTCCTGTTGTTGCTGTTTTCCCTCTTTAACTTATCCTTTTTTAGATTTGCAATTTGTGACGTTTTAGTGTCCTCAAGCCATCAGCGTGTAAAGCGGGACTTCTAGCGACTAACGAGTCACCTATGGTTATTCCTGCACAGTGCTGCCCTCTGCTGTCTGCTGTGCCAACCTGCCTCTGCATTAACACCTTGCATGGCTAGTGTGCTTATCAGTCACACCTACGTCGGACACTGGACCCTTCGGTGTCGAGGGGTAGAAACATGTTTTCTTCTCACTTTACACAAAAACTGTCACCCCTTCTGTCGCATCAGTCTTTTTCTGGCTTCCTCTGGTTTGACATGTAGTTTTTAAGTTTGGACAGCCATCTTCACTAGAGTCAGATGAGGAAATGAATCACTTTCATTTCTGTGAATTAGGCCTCTGATTGGTCTCAGATGTGTTTAGCCTAGCATAGCATATATACAGGAAGTGGAAGGAAACTGCTAGCCTTTCTCCATTAAAAGAGAAAAAAAATTAGACTTTTCATTTTGCGCCATCATAAGGTCAACAAACAAGAACAAACAACAAAAGCCATTTCAATCAGTCTTGGTAAACGTTACCTGCCATCAGCATATTAATGTTGTCATTTTGGCCATGTTAGCATAATAATATTAGCATCTACCTAGTTTGCCAAAGTAAAACCTCACACAGCCACTAGCGTGGCTGTACACTGTTTCTGTTGTTTCTCTCGCTAACATGTTGGCCATTTAATGCTAGCTTAGTAGCTTACAAATGTTAAGTCTCACTAGGAACCCAAGTTTGTGTTGTGGGGTTTGGGGAATCGATTAGAAACAGACAACCCTTACCGTTACAGTTACCCTTAAAGCTTAGAAACCTTATGTAAAGACGACCTGTCACCTAATAGACACAGTCGAGGATCCTTTTATTGTTATAATTACCTCTTTCCAGATGGACCCCATTCTTGTTAATGCCACCATTTTAGGCTAGCACTTCCACCAGTTTCTAACTGAAGCTAGGCTAACACGTCTTGGATCTCACTGGTCGGCCTATACTGGACTCACAGAGATGAAATTGATCTTTTGTATAACACAGCAAGCAAATTGCTCATCTCCATGTTCATCATTCACTTGCAATCTGTGAAATCAGCATTTTGTTCCTTATTTTTAAGAATCTTTTTAATCTGCTTTGATTAATTTCTCAAGCTACAATGTCAACTGATTATACATTTCTATTTCTTTTAAAGCCCTCTCCGCTTATCTTCTGCTTCAGTCAGTTTTGCTTTTGTTGCATTTTAATGAGCATTCTCCATAACTCTTATGGGTACAATAATAATGTTTGTTTCTTGAGTTTATTAATATTCCGGCTCAGTGTAGATTTGCTCTCGAATGGCTCTATAAACAACATGATTGAAGATTTTTCAGCCTCTTCTTGAGACTTGAGTCTCAGTGTTTTTCACACTGAAGAGTCCTGCTCGCTCATATTTAGGCCACCTCTAAGACTTGATGAGTTTTCTTCCTAATTGTATCATTTTTCCAGACAAGCTATGCCACCAAATCTTAATCCTTTTAAATGAGTTTGGCTCCTTAAGATATGTAAACTCAGGGAGAAATCCTCCTGAGGGAACGTCTCTTTTCTTTTTTTAATTAAGAAGATGATGCTTGGCGGCGGGCGGACTGCCGGTCAGACCTCCAGTCAGTCCCGCTGCGACTCGTGCATGTGTGCGGTGTCGCATCCAATTAGGCCAAAGCTAACGAGTCCAGGGGTCTCACTCTTAGGGGATTTGCGGCGGGTGGTGGTGGTTGGTTGTGGTATATTAATGACACAGGTCACTCGGGTTGATGCCTCTTGGGATGATATTGTTGTTATGATAATCCATCAAAATCACAGACTTTTTAACTGAATCCAGTTGTTTTGGAGAAGGTCTCTCAGTTTAATTAAAAGGCTTGAGAGCTGATACTTCCTAGTGCAGCAGACTCATATGGCTTTCATTCTCACTGTGGGTTACATATGTGATCAGGGCTGGAGATCAAATCATAGTTTCTAAGTCCAGGATGAACTGAAAACTGAAATTGGCACATGCTCAATTATTAATTAATTACATTTGTACTTAAATAAATGTCAGTTAATGACGATAAGAATGTATTATAAAATATCCCAACTCCAATTAAAGAAAAATAATAATAAAAAACACACAAAAGATCTACAAATTTTTGTTTTTTTTATGATTTAGTTAATTATTTTTTTTATTTTTTGGATGACCCTCCTCTCCATGATCATCATCCTAATCATCCTCATCCTCCCACCCCAGCTCGCCTTTCTCTTCCTCTCCTCCTGGTCCAGGCCAGATCCTCATCAGTCATAACGATACTGTTTAATTGATCAAAGAAGTCTCACTACCACTTTGACTTTATACTCATTACTTTCTTACAACAAAGATGTTATAAAGTGATCTGAGATCTACACAGGCAAATGTTAGCTCATTTATAAAAACAACAAAGGCATATGTATGATTAAAACACATCACCGGTACCTAACTGATTCTAAACTTAAATTAGACAAATGAACTAAAGCACTGTAGAGTTAAAATGGTATTAAAACAAACTGATGTCAGAGAAATTGATTTTAATATTATAGTTTTAATGTTTGTAGAAAACAATTGGACATGTTTGCTATTCACAGTATCCTTACTTTCTTTTTCTCTGACTTAATTGCATTTCAGGGATTCTCTACTGTACCAGTTTTGTCCATTAATATTTTCTGAAATTCAACAACGCACATAAATGTTGTGTATTTGTTTGTTATCCAAAGTTGTACATTCAGAAAAACTCCAGGGGAAACGCCAAACAACCAAATAAGGCAGTTTTGGAAGCTTTCTGTTGTGAAACAAAATGTGTAAAGAGTCAAAGTTGAGTGCATGGTTTTCTTTCTGCTCAGCCAGAAAGACTAACACCTATGGGTGAATAGACTGGTTTCCATTCAATCATCCATTTTTAAGGAGCAGATTTTGATAAATTCTGTTTAGTATTGTAAAGAAAATCTGAAGGACAGTTCAGCAGATGGATAAATTAAAGGTCCAATGTGTAGCTGAAAATAAGAATAGTTGTTTTTATTACCTTTAGAATATCTACAGACGCTGCCAGTTGCCTTCCATCTGTCTGTAGATTGAGCCGTTGGAAGGGCAGGGTGAAGTGAGGGAGTTGCAGTCTGCTAGATGCCATTAAATCCTACACACTGGACCTTTTTAAAATCATGACTTTCTTTGTTGTTCTTCCAACTTTAAAAACTATCGTTTAACATCTCAGCCTGTTGGATGGAAACACAGTAACTTAGACCCACTGGTGTATTATGTGTTGAAGTTTTTTGTGATGTGGCTCTAAGTCAGGGTGTCTGATGTGCTTCAGGGAGAAGGCACAGATCATGAAGAAGACTGGGATGAAGCGCGTCCTGCTGCTGGGTTCAGGATACGTCTCCGGACCTGTAGTAGAGTATTTGACTCGCGACGAGGGGACCCAGGTCACTGTGGGTGAGTTTTGAAAAGCCATAACATGTTATTTGGAATATATAACGACATAGTTAAGAGGTCCACTTTACATTTTAAAGTCTTCATTAGCAAATTAAACTTGCTCACGTGTCATCACGTGACCAGTGATCACAAGTGCAAGTGCAAGGACAAAGCTGAGTAAGAAAATAGGTTTTCAGGGCATTTAAAAAAAAATTAACCATACCTTTAGTAGATTTAGTAGAGAGTTTTTAATTGCCTAAATATGTATTTGATTTACTGGACAATTAAATGCTGGCAATCTAATAGTTTATCGCAGAAAAAAAACCTCTTCAGGACCTGGTACATATAAGACCTTCCACTGACTGTGTTTCCTGAGCTTTCTTTTCTTTTGTTGTCAGCGTCGGTGTTGCTGAGGCAGGCAGAGGAGCTGGCAGCAAAATATCCCAACACCATCCCCGTCATGCTGGACGCCAGCAGCCAGGAAGGACACCTCGACTCTCTGGTCAAAGATCATGACCTGGTCATCAGGTACAGCATGAGCAAAATATTGTTACAGGCAGACATACAGCCTGTGGATGGATAGATTGAAGAAGTCATCAGTGCTTTTATCTAAAGTAAACTTGAAGTATTTGAGGGCAGGGTGGGATTTTTTTATTTATTTCTGATATAAAACTGTATCACCAGGTGAATATCATGAAGAGATTTCCTTCCCTTTTATATTTAGGTTCTCTGAAGTCGGACAGTCATTTTAGACAATCTTCAGTTGGTCACACCCCCTAAAGGAGGTGGGGCCTGAAGAACCCATCTATATTGGGCTTTTGAATGACATCTAGTTTTTAAGCTACATTGCCAGACTACCGACATTTAGTAACTATTTGGGTGCTTTCTCCTCTATATCTTCTCTGGAGGTCTTTAATCCTCCTAGTCCATTTGGAGTCATTTTAAGTTTTTCATAAAAAGTGATGCATATTTTAGCTGAAGAAAGCCTTGCCCCAGTGACTTAAGCAACCCAAGAAGTGCGCACTGTAATGATAATATTGAATGTGTGTAGCCTCCCTAGCAGCTCAGTGAGGCTATTCTTTTCATTGTATGGAAGAAAAATGGAGTTGTGTGGACCTCTCAGATTCAGCTTATCAGGATCACCTCTGGGCTCAATTTGCATTAGTTTGCTATATACCAAATACATTAATTAACCACCTGTCCTGACCTCACTTCCTCCCTGTGCTCCTCAGCATGCTGCCATACTCATTTCACCCACTCATCGCCAAAAGTTGCATCAAAAAGAAGGTAAACATGGTGACAGCCAGCTACCTGAGTCCTGCCATGAAGGAGCTGCAGAGCAGGTGATGACACAACAAAGATAAAATGGGATTTGTTGACATGGGCACAGTTAACACCAGAGTTCACATTCATCTGCTGAAGGGCAAAAGTTTCTCTTTGCGTGGCTGAAATCTCAGATTAACATGTGATCATTTTGTGACATCACAGTTTGGAAGCCAATGTGCAGCAAGTGTATAAAATAAAACGACATTAAGCACAGCTTGCATGCAGGCAGCTCTTTTCTTAATGCATTGCAGAGCTATTCAACTGTCAGTCATATACAACGGATTGATTTTAATAACTTTAATGTACTTGAAATGTGAACACAGGACTAACTTAATGTGTATGTGTGTGCGTGTTTGATTGTGTCAGTGCGGAGGAGGCGGGCATCACCATAGTGAATGAGATGGGACTGGACCCCGGCATCGACCACATGCTGGCTATGGAGTGTATCGACCGGGCCAAAGCTGACGGCTGCACTGTGAGTCAGCTCACACTCTGACTGTGCGTGTGTGCGTGCGTGCGTGCGTGCGTGATAATGATTGTTTGATCACATGCAGGCTTCATGGCAGTCATATTGATCCATTAAACAAACTGAGAGTCCACATTGCTGAATTTCACTCAGGCTTTAGTCCGAAACAGACGACCTTACACAGTCAGACATGAACTGGTGGAACTGGTGTGGTGTATTCTTTTGGGGGGGTTGCGATATTTTGTTTTGTGATATTGTATAAATTCTCAAAAACAATGTATCGATTTTTGTTAAATGTTTAGCAATGGTTATCAACTGATATTAGCTTATCATGGATATATACCGTATGTGGATCAGTATCAGTTAAGTTTCCATCCAAATTTTAACCAAATTTCCTGAAATTCTGCAAAAGTGAAAGAAAATGAGAACTAAAGCGCGTTTCCATCCACTACTGTTGCCATTGCAGAAGACGATATCAAGATCAGACTTTTTAAACAGATCTCAATATCAGCATTAAAAAACTCTGTTGATTGTGTTCTGTGTGTGTATGATAAATTTCTCATGCGGTTCACACCATTCTGTTGAAGTAACAAACACATTTAAACTAATTTCAGCAAATCAGGTAGACGCCTAACTAACACATCACAAATTGGACAAAAAAAAAAATGAACTTAGTCCTGAAATAAGCCATTGTTAATCAGTGAGTTGATTATATAATAATGGTGTCGTTCAGGTGGAGTCGTACAGCTCTTTCTGCGGAGGTCTTCCTGCTCCTGAATGTTCGGACAATCCTCTGCGCTACAAGTTCAGCTGGAGTCCATACGGCGTTCTTCTCAACACCATCAGCCCCGCCATCTTCCTCAGAGACAACCAGGTACGGAGGCCTCTAAGGACCATAAGTTATTAATATGCAAAATGTTATATATTCTTTCTTTTTCAATAATTACATAGTTTTATATCAGGAGAAGAAACTGAATCTGTGTGTGTGTGTGT
>NW_023339762.1:5140988-5143648 GCF_004916995.1 Morone saxatilis | reverse complement strand
TGTGTGTGTGTGTGTCCAGGTGATAAGCATCCCAGCTGGCGGGTCTCTGATGGACTCCACCACGCCGATGGATTTCCTTCCTGGTTTCAACCTAGAGGGATTTCCAAACCGAGACAGCACCAAGTATGCTGAGCCCTATGGAATCCAGTCAGCACACACACTGATCAGAGGAACACTGCGCTTCAAGGTACAGTACACGCACGCACACACACACACAGACCATTTTACTATAAAACATTTCAGCTTTACTTAGTTAACCTTCTTGTTGTCTGCTACGAGTAGAAATGCGTGGAAATCTGAAAAATAGTGAGTAATGGCCATCACCAGTTATCACAGCTCAAGTCGTTGCCTTAAAATGATTTGTCTGAGAAAAGCAGCAAATTCTTTCACTAAAGTAACGTTTGGAATTTTTGCTTGAAGAATTACTTAATTATCAAAATAGCTGAAGATAAATTTTCAGTTAATCATTAAATTGAGTAATTCTTTCCAGAAAGCGGGTTTATTCCATGTGAGCTGGAGAAAAAAAAGACTGCATGACTTTTTGGATTTGAAATCAAGAAGAAATAAGCACCTTACTTACAGGCTTTGTATCTAGACAGAAATAAGGTTGTGGACCTCTCTAATACAAATACATTATGTAGAATATGAGTTCACCGAGTCAAGATCATGTCTGCAACTCTCATGATAATGTCATATTCAAAAAAACATTTTCCTCTTCCACAAACCTGATTTCTTGAATGTTATGTAAACCAGAAACCCTTTATCTTCACGACGTGTTCAGGGATTAATCCTTGGGTTATTTTGTGAAAAATTTAATTAAATTTCTTATTTTATTTTGTGGAGATCAAAGACATAAAGAAGATCTGAAAGAATTTACAGCCGTGGCCTGTTTCCCATTAATGCACGCTAACTGACGCTGACTCCTCATACTGACACATGTAGACTTCCGTACCCTGATTATTTCCTGTGTTTGAGTGTGTGAGCCATAGGCTGCAATTGGCGTGATGTTGTCAGTGTGTGTTGTGCTATGAGGGTGACGTTTTACTGCCAGCCATCCTCAAGTGCAGAAGATGAAGAAAAAGTGCCAAGAAAGAGGCACGTAGTGGCTAAGCAGCGACAAGAAATATAAATAAAACAAACAGATTTGAAATTATATTAAACATTATCAAACACACACATCGCTTTTTATTTATTTTTCTAAGTCGTGTTTTTTTTACACTTCAGGGAATATAAATCAAACTGGTGTTGGGTTGTTCATTTTAAGAATGTAAGAATGTATTTTATCTATCCATGGGTTAGTACTAAAGATAGGTAATGTAGATTTGTTGTGATCATAGGTATATCATCTCTCCAACAGGGTTTTAACCTTTTTATATTTACTGTCAATGGTTTTAACAGGTGAGCTTGTGCAGACTAAAACCATTAGTGTAAATGTGCCTCCTTGTAATTTCAAAGTCCAAATCAAACAGTAACTACACTATTCTATATAGAGGATTTTATGTCTCTGAATAGTTGAATAGCTCTGAAATTCAGACAAATGCACAGTAGAAGCAAAAATATTTTCCTCCCTGAACTTGATTTCTCCCAGTATCTTTTGTTTCTCGTGTCAATGTTAATGTGTTCATTTGTGACTCAGATAGCTCTTGTTCTGTCCCATAGGGCTTCTCGAAGGCCATGAGTGGGTTTGTCAAACTGGGTCTGATCAATAGCGAGGCCTGTCCGATCCTGCACCACACTTCATCTCATGTTTCCTGGGTAAGAACCTCCACTGAGGGTCCATTCAGTGTAGTAAAAAAAAAAAAAAGAGCTGAAAACACATGTTGAAAGGCAGCCTCCGAGTAGTGCCTCCTGTTTCTTTCTCCAGTCTGTTTTGCAGCTCTTTCAGTTTGAAGTGTCTGACCGTAGAAGTGGGATTGCTGAAGAGTGTATTACTGTCAATAGCTGCTTGTCAACATCAAGGCTGCAGTGAGCCAAGGCTTTCTGACACTGATGAGAATTTATAGACAATCTTTTGTCTTTATCTTCTTCTATCTTTTTGAGACGAAAGAGAAAAACAGAGCTGCATGTTCAGAATGTGTTTATCACCAATCAAAGCAAGAAATGTATCGATCCCTCCAGTTATATCTGAAAACACTCAAAAACTTTTTTTTTTCCTTTTTTTTTATCTGGGAACCAGATGCAAAAAAGGAATGGATAAATACCCTAGAGCCCCCTCAAAGGTTAATGTAGCCACAAGTGTCTAATCTCCATATAAAAAGAGGAGATCGATATCCCCACCCACAATGATTGTGTCAAAGGCTGTATTAGGGTCTAGGAGTACAAGGACTGGGTACATGCCATCAGCAGCAGCCACTGTTAAAAACAGAAAGCAAACGGGGCCTGACAGATTCCATTACTTTTAGTAAAACACACATTCATGTGAATGGTAAATGAACCTGTACTTGTATCAGGCGCCTTTCTTTTTATACTAACATGCCAGCAATTCATCTTTTCACCACACATTCACTCAGTGATTGGCAAAGCCCATCCGATAGGAAACTAATGCATGTCAATACACATTCACCAACGATCGCACAGGCATAGGAGCAATTTGGGGTTCAGGTGTCTTGCCTCAAGGAAACTTCGACAGGTGGGGGGAGGAGCGTGGGGATCGAACCGAA
>NW_023339762.1:5140144-5140888 GCF_004916995.1 Morone saxatilis | reverse complement strand
AATATTTGTTAGTTATGATCAGGACTAAAGTTGGTTAAAGAGTCTGTCCTGTGCTGAGAGTTGAAGAATTGCTTTAGAAGTTCTCGGATTAAGAATAATAAAAAGCGTTTTGTGATAATATTATAGAAGTATGAAGGACCCAAAAAGAGAATCTGTTCTCTCCTCTCTACAGAAAGAGCTTCTCTGCAAGCATTTGGGATTGTCCTCTTCTATCTCCCATGATGCCTTTGAAGAAGCCGTATACGAACGCATCGGAAAGGACGACTTCGGGATGGATAGCCTGAGATGGTGAGAGACTAAAACACTATTAAGGTTTAAAGTTTTCTGATTGGCCGGCAAACTATGTAACAGATAGAAAGGTTTCAAAAGGAAAATTCAGTAGCTACATGAGAGGGTGTTCTTTAAGCTATTCTGTCCAGTAAGTTTAAAGAACTCGTCTGTTGTTTTTTGCTCTATTTTGTAGAAACTGCAATGTTTTTTTTTTTTTTTTTGTATGGTAAAACCGATTACAAAGTTAGATTCTGGTCTTCACTCCGTTTTGACCACGTATGTAGGTAGTTTTTCTCTATAGCTAAATTTCCAGTTCATGAAAGCTGTACAGGGGATGAATTTTTACATAACTGACCCATTGAAATTACATTAATGCTTAAAGTTGTACATAATTAAGAGTTTGGCCACATTGGGTGACAAGTGGGTGCCCCAGCTCCAGCCACGCTCCTTCTATTTGCCCATTTTTGGATTAGC
>NW_023339762.1:5133026-5140132 GCF_004916995.1 Morone saxatilis | reverse complement strand
GGAGTCAGAACTGCCAAGATGGCCGACCGCACTGAGCTTCACAACTGCTCTCCAGAAACCTACTGTATGGGCGTTGTCACGGAGACTGCGTCCATTCATTTATACAATCTATGACGTTCTGTGCTGCTTGGCTCTGAACATATGAGGTAGCTGTTGACGTCTGCTGCTCTTTAAAGTTAGTGCTGGTACTGTGGATGACAGGCTGAGAACAAGGCAGAGGCTGCTCCTCTTCTGCACACTTATTACTTCCCTCTCTAATGAGGATGCCTGAAGTGGTATAGAGTGCACACTCTTCAATTTAAATCAAGACCAAGGCTCCACGCTGCCATTGTTCTGCTGCTGCTGGCGGTGAAGCGAAGAGGGCCATGCTGGCATTGAAACGTGAATTATTCCAACTGTAGAAGTGAACTGTTAGAAACATTCCATCTGTGCCGTTAAGAGTAAAAAGCCAACACACTCACAGCTCAAATTAAATGACTTGTTCATTTATTCAATTCACCAGCAAAACAGTGACAAAAAGCAACTGCTCATCTCTTTAGACTTAGTCAAGGATGTGTGGGCTGCTGCCGCAGCGCTGCCAGAGTGTTAAAGCAGAGTAATTCTCTTCTAAAGCTTTTAAAACAGCTTTGTGAAGGTTATTCTATTGTGGGAGAAAAATCATGTTTTTTTTTGTTTCTCTGCGTGTTCAGGTTTGGGATGTTGAGTGACGAGTTGGTGCCACACGCCAACAGCATAGTGGCTGCTCTGGCAAAACATCTGGAAGCCAAACTCTCCTTCGGTGAGACACAAGCCCATTTTATTACCAAAACTCTGAAGAACACAAGTACTGTTTGTGATACTAGTACAAAAACTACTTATGACTTCTCTCTCTCTCTTCGTGGTCAGATAAGGGCGAGCGAGACATGATCATCATG
This sequence comes from Morone saxatilis, assembly GCF_004916995.1. Taxonomy (NCBI): domain Eukaryota; kingdom Metazoa; phylum Chordata; class Actinopteri; family Moronidae; genus Morone; species Morone saxatilis. The sequence continues at coordinate 5,139,218 of NW_023339762.1, read as the reverse complement.
AGGAACGATGTGGGGCTTCGCCACCCAACTGGCGAGCTGGAGACCAAACACATTAGCCTGGTGGTTTACGGCGACCCCAACGGCTTCTCCGCCATGGCCAAGACTGTAGGATACCCAGCAGCCATTGGTGCTCGCATGGTCCTCGATGGTAAGTGATCTTTCAGGAAGACACGGCCCTGATCTAGAGTGAATTCTGAATTCTGTTCACACGGAGGTCACGTAACAGAAAGTCAGACCTGTATCTGATTTTGGTACAGGTCTGATTACGGATAGTATCCACATATAAAAGTCGCCCAGAATGAGAATTGAAAAGATCAGATTTTGTGATTTATGCTCTTCACACTGTCATGAAAATAACAGATCTGAGTCACGTATGAGCAAAAGATACCCGGTTTGGGTAACTTGTGAACAAAGACTAAGTCTGCTCTGTTTCTCTCTACAGGTGAAATCAGTACAAAGGGACTGGTGGTTCCGATGACAAAAGATGTATACGGGCCAGCACTGGCACGACTGAAGGAGGAGGGACTTTACTTCATGTCCAAGAGCACCCTGCAGGAGTAGAGCCGACAACAGCAGAAAAATTTATAAAATCCTCATTCTATCAGATGCCTTTTCACCAGCTTTATCGTCTTCTGACTCACCTGTCTGCTGATAGTCGGTGTTTAAAAGTATATCGTTAACTCACCTCTGCCTGGGGCTGATAAAATAAATATTAGTTATGTAATTTATCTTTCAAATGTGAATGGTTAAAGGGGGTAAAAATAGTTTGAAAGTGGAAAAGGTCAAATGTTATTTTTATTTTATTGAAATGAAATTTTATGACTATTTGCTTTAAAACCATGTTTGTATGTTTTAGGCCAAAAAGCTGAAAAGGCAGCTGGTGTTAATATTCAGTAAGTTGCAGTTTAATATTATCTGAGTTTAGTCATCTGTGAGAAACTGAAATAGTTTCACTGGCGTCGACTGTTTCAGAGAAAAGTTCTTCTGTGAAGATGTGCAAAAGGTCGACTGATCAAACACTATTTTAGGCACTAGTAATTTGAAGCATTAAAAGCACAAACATGTCTGATTAATCAGGTAAATATACTGTAGAAACAGCTTTGGCTGGGATTTGAGAATATATTCTTCATACTTAATGGTTCTGACATCATACAACAAAACCACATCAGCTCTAATCCGTGATGTTGTAAGTGTTGTCACCATTTTACAACAAAATGAAAAGTGAAGCATTCAGTCAGTTCAGTGGCAGTCAGACTGATGATTTTAACCGCTCATGCGATCATAAATCTGCAATGTTTTTATTGAAAATGTCCAACTTGATAATCCAAGTTTTAGCTGTCTTTTTCCCCATCATCTCAAATAGCGTCTTCATTAACACTGATGTTTGGATTACTTAAAGGTCCAGTTTGTAACATTTAGGAGGATCTGTTGGCAGAAATTGAATATAATACTCGGTATGTTTTCATTACATAACAGACATGACATTGCAGTCTTTTACAATTGCTGACTAAAATATCAACAAATCAATCAGGATACAGAAATATTGTAAATAGTTGCTTCGAACATTTCCACAGCAATGAGTGAAACAGACTTGAGGCCTGTCTATCAGTGGCTTATGGTCTTTCGGTCTCGCACCCTCGCACCACAGTAACGCCCACTGTAGGTTGACCTTCGTGCTTGGAAGGGGAGGGTGAAGCGAGGGAGTTGCAGTCTGCAACTACACTGCTAGACGCCACTAAATCCTACACACTGGTCCTTTTTAAATATCCAGAAAACCAAGCTCAATACTGCACTGACCTTCAAACTGTGATACAAGAAAAACCTTAGTTACTAGCCCTCTTTAGTATTTCTTGAAAATCAAAAAGAGCAAAAGTCCAACATCCAAACTGTAAAACGACATCAACAGTTCAAAGATACGATCTCATGCAATGTAGTCATCCACCGTGTTGTTCGGAGTAAACACTAACGAAACTGAGAGCAGCTGCTAATGATTTTTTTCTGCTGGTTTGTCAGGATCATGAGTTAATCCTTTAATTTTGTTGGTCAGAATTCATGTTTTTGTTGTGCTTATACAGTATTTTATGTAATTGAATGACCTCACACACTCAGTATCTCAAAAGTAGTTATACTAATACAATAACTTTTGATTTGTAATGAATTTAAATTAACAACTTAACAGTGTGCAATATTTAGAAACATTTAACAGCCCAAGTGGAGGATTTTAAATAGAATCTGAACGCCATAGTGATTGTACGTTGTTCAATTTGTATGGCAGACAGCAGTTACTGGCACTGTTTTTAAAGACTGTACCAGTATTTACCAAGTTTCTCATTTTTCCAAATACAAAAACTTTTTTCTTCTTAATAATTGGAAAATCCAGGACAAAAAGGTTTTAATCTACAGCTGATCTCCAAAATGTATTTCAACAAACTGAGATAATAATTAATAATGAAGATATGATGACTTTTATCTTGAGATGGGGGCTGAATCATTAACTGCTTTTTAAATGAAATCAATTTGAATTGTGGTTTTTAAGCTTGACAGCTTTAACACTGAATCAGGACCTCCAGGATTTCATTGATTGGCATATCTTGAGAACTGTTCATCCGAGCGACCTCACACTTGGCGGGTGTATTGCAGAGGGAGTGCAGTGTTGAGTTTGGTTTGAAGTCGATCGGACTTGCAAGCAATCGCCCTGATCCGAAGGGGGACTGCACTAGTTTTCATGTAAAAACACGAAATTGCCAAATTGCAATTTTATGCTTAATTAACACCATGATACATTTAAAATATATTGGGGTAATATCTAAAATGAAAAGCACTACAAATTCATTACACTTTGGATATTACTTATTAACTCATGATCTTGTTGCAGTCACTGAAACGTGATCAGTAACAGCGGTTCCTGACTTAGGCCGAGCTCAGAGGTAGAAATATTAATTGGAGATGTTTGAAAGAGTGAATACACAGATGAGTAATTATTGTTGTATTGTACTGATATGTAGTTTATATATGGGCCTCCAGAAGGTTTTACACCATAGTTTGTTCTTTGATACTTTAGTAGATTTAGATCTGAACGAAAATCTGTTCCTGTCAGATTCCAAAAGGGACATCAACACTAACACATCTGTCAAATAAAATGTTTAAATCACTGAAAATCATTTCTCAATATTGATTTGATTTACATATACAAACCTTTCTTATTTTTGTTGGTTTTTTGTTTTTGATTGTTTGTTTTGTCTTTAATGTTTGAGTTGAAATGTATGTGATTCATGGTTACCAAACACACATTCATTTATAAAAGCTTGTTTTCTTTGCTTTATGAACATGTAAAAGTGGTTACTTAAATAAAAATCGGTTTTTTTTTCTTTCACTATTTAAAGGCAGTTTATTTATTCACAAATGTCATTATCTTTGCACTATTTTATTCACACTTCAATCTGTCGATACAATTAATTAATTATAACTATTTTTTGTATCATTTTATTAATCCATTGCAATTTAACACTTTACAGCCTCCATGACTGTTAATTTATGTAATGAAATTTAAATTAAAAAAATTAAGCTTTGGGCACTACAAAACAAATTTCAATCAGCTCCACAGTATGTTTCCTCCCATGTCTCCTCTACCCTTCTTCTTACCACTACAGGTAGGTGGAATACTTTTTACTAACTTTATGAACATTTTTGAAGCTCCTGTTAGTTGCAGGATTGGTGTTCTTTTATTCAAACATTCACTCGCTACTTTCGCTGAATTGTCCTATTCCAGATGTCCTTGTTTGTTTCTGCCAGAGGGACCAGGATTAAACCAATTTGTAACTGTAGCCTGGGGAAGGGTGTACCAGAGCTGTCATTTTGACATAAAATAGTAGGGTAAACCGATGTTATGAGCCTTTATTTAGCCTTTATAGTGAGCCAACATGGACAATAGCAGAACCCTGACTCTGTTTGACCTGAATGGAACAAAACCTTAATTACTATCATTGCTCACTCCTGTATTTACCCTACTATTTAATGTCAGAATGGCTGCTGTGAAAAAGGTATATCATCTGGATGATTATTAAAATAAAAAAAATAGTTAATTAATTTGCTTATCTTTTAACTGTCTTGACTATCTGTCTTTCTAAACCATGTCGAAATTTACATGGTGCAGTGTATAACATTTCTATTGGCAGAAATGAAGTGTAATATTCATAGGTATGTTTTCATTAGTGTATAATATCTTGAACAAAGGATTTCTGTTTTCATTACTTTAGAATGAGCCGTTTTTAATCTACAGATGCTGCGGGTCGCCTTCCACGACACCAAATATAGATAGGTCCTTGTGTGTTTTTTGTGGCCACTGTAGTTCCTTCTACACACTACACAGCCCACTTTCATTCCCAGGTCAAATATAGACACCAGCAGTGTTCAGTTTGTTGCAGTTAGTTGTTAAAAAATCCCACACACTGGTTCTTTAAATTAGAAAATAAGTGAAGATAGTCAAGAACTCCAGCTTTGTGTTTTGTACCCAAGCACATCTACTTAACTATTGTTGACTCACTGCAGTTTTGTAAGTACTGAAATACTTGAATGTGAACAGTGCTGAGATAAATGTACTTGAATATTTGTATTTTTTAATTTCTACTTTTACTTTAATTAATTAATTTATTTATTATATTTATGTGACATCTGTTACTAGTTACCCTTCAGTTTGTTGTTTTACTTGCATAATATATGTAAACTTTTACTTTTGAGATTTAAATGGCATTTAGCGTATAATACGGCTTTAAGTACATTTTTAAATAGAGAACTTTCACTTGTAATTGAGAACACTTGCACTTACTTCAGTAAAACAACTTAATACTTCCACCACTTTGTTGATCTAAAGTCTGACTTGAGGTCTGTGGCTATGGCTTAAAACTTTGTTTACCAGACCCTGGAGCTTTTTAAACATGTAAATAACCCACGTTTTGTATTTCTGATCCAGTTCTGATGTCTTCTCATCCTCCAGCTCAGCTCCTTTGGGAAAAAAAAGGCAATCAGCCTGTTTGCGCCCACTTTATTTGCAGGCAGCCATGCAAACTAGGCCACCAAGCAGGGGATAATTGGGTATGTAATTATGAAAAGTCAAAAATGCAAATGAAGGTGTGGATACAGCGGCCGGTCAAGACGACGTCTGGACACTTGACCTATTTTCTGTCCTGAAAAGGCGCATTTCTTGCAGAGTCTTAACCCGGATTAACACATGGGAAATCAATTGGAATAACCAGTTCAGTGCAGGGATTAAAGCATGACTCCATAAAGGGAAAATGTATAATCCACAGGTTGGATAGGACACAGTTCTCATCAGACCATGTCTTTATTTTCTGTTTCTGTGTTTGTTTCATTAACACCTATCTCCTGTCAGACTCACTGGGGTGTTTGCTCCATCTCTCATCATGCTGTTGTGACCCCTGACCTTCGGCCTCGTTCCTGTTGGTCGTCTGTGAGGTTGGTGTTTGAGGAGCTGAGGCCCATTCTGCTGCTGTAATTCATGGTGGATAAACACGTGAGCTAAAGGCCTACAATGCAAATGTAAACTGCTTTCTCGGCCAGTCTTTGTTTGCCTGCTGGATACCTTTTATTCCAGTAATCAAAATGTCATTAGTAAAACATGGTTGTTTGTCTATGAAAATAACTAACTCCACTATAGGCCACATTATTAAGAAATTTTGTTTTTAAAAATACTTTTGTACACATAAATATCAAAATCTAATGAAAAAGGGGTGGATAATGTAAGAAGTGCCGCTTCTCAACCTCGTAAATTAGTTTTATATCATCATGTTGGTTGCTTGACTATTATCGCATAGCCAGATGCTCCACCATACCAGGTTGGAGGTGGAGAAAGCATAGAACCAGGTGAATGGTTTTTCTAAACAAGCGACACATCGTTTACCTGTTGATGCACGGAGCGGGTTAAGATAGCTTCGTTGAAAAAAAAACTGAAACCATCTGATGTTTGCATCGCTTCCATTTAGGAGTTGGTGTTAGGCCAACGCTACGCCATTACATCAAACCAAATATGCCAGATTTTGCACTAAATTAGCTAGTGTAGGAAATGTAATGCCCCAGTAAAAAACTGTAACTTTGGTTATTTATCCCTTTTATCTTATTGTCTGTAGATATATATGGCTCATTGTTAGGTAAATAAAACATAACAGTTCTTATTTT
>NW_023339762.1:5127548-5133011 GCF_004916995.1 Morone saxatilis | reverse complement strand
AAAACATACCTATGAATGTCATATTCCATTTTTGCCAAAAGATCCTCCTAAATGTTACACACTGGACTTTTAAATGTTTCCCTGTCCCAGGGTACCTAGGCTGTGCCATAATAAAAAAGAGATGATAGAGGCAGATGTTTATTGACTGTGTGGTCTAGCCTGCTATGGTAGCATGGTCCTAACTCTGATTCATTACATCCATTAGCCCATATCCAGCATTTTCATGCCTCATAATCCATTTCTTATGCATAAAATACAATTAGTTACAATAAGAATGTTGGTAACTCAAACTCACTGGCCGAAATTTTCTTGGTAATTTTTAAGATAAAGGAAATAACTGTCATACAAGTACAGAGTAAAAGAAAACCCTAACTCTTCTGACAGAGAAAGGTATCTTACCTCCACATAAAATGACCAGTGTGTAGGATTTAGTGGCATGTAGCTGTGAAGTTACAGATGACAGAACAGAGCACCATTTGCATCTGTATTTGACAACCTGGGAATGGAGCAGTGTGTAGTGTGTAGGACAATCTACAGTGGCTGGACCTCTAAAGGACCAGTGTGTATGATTTAGTTTGTATTTTCAACATATCTAGGATATATGTAAGATTATTATAAACTGATTTTATGAACACGAGAACAGGATTTCTAACATTTAGTAACCTAAATCTTTTGTTGGTGAAAATGTGTTACTTAGCTGCTGCGTAGTTATAGTTCTGCACAGTAACAAAACACTCCAACAGGCTCTTTATTTGGTGTTCTGTCACTTATTTAATCCCCTAGCTAATAATCCAGCAGTGTTTTATGTCCAGCTAAAAAAAAAAAAAAGTCAGTACCCCATGCATCACATTTAGTCTGTTACAAAAACCAGAATATAAAAGCATTAATGTTCTCCTAAGCAATTAGAATTAAACCATAACATTTGAATGCACTACAAATGGTAAAATATAAAAATCTAAAAGTATAAATAGAAATTTGGTCCATCAAGTTGATTACTATAATATTATTTACATTAGATTATTATTTTTATTATTCCAGGCCCTTATTTTATATTTGACTGCTGCTACCGTTGCGATGGTATTTACAAAAAGGAGTTCAGTGCAGGAGCTCTATAAAAGACAAACTAACAAAATATGTCATTTGATGTAAAAAGATGCAGTTTTTCCCTTTTTTTCCCCATTTGGCTCAGTGCCAATAAATACAAAGGTCTAGGAAAAGTTTGTTAGTTGAGGGTAGTATAGCGTTAGTCTACAGCTTGTATCAAAGTTAGAAGTACAGGATGAAAAATACAAAAAGGCACACTTTACAAAACCGCAGGGAGTCCAGATCCAGCGTAGAAGAAATGTGTCATGACAGCCTCAAACTCCAACACAGAGTCCTGAATGACGAGGATTTTTATTTAGTAGTTGTAGCATGAGTCTGGCATCAGGAGAAGTTCTGTTGGTGGTTGAAGAGGAAGGAAAAAATGCTGTTGCTTGTTTGTAAAAGTTAAGCAAGAGTTCTTTGTGATTTTTGGGGCAGTTACACCAGGGATTCAAGGCTCTCGGCAGTGCTGGCGGTTCCCACCACGATGGTACCATTGTTGTCGGAGGACTGGAGGGTTTTCTCGTCTTCCTGCGTCCCGATGAGACTCAGCATGGCTTTGTACAGGAACTGGTACTGCTCCTGTAAATCAATAACGGGTAACAAATTGTTATATTTAGAGTTGTTTGCTTGCTTGTAGACAAATTCACCTAACCTGTGATTTTGAGCAATTCGTTGGGATTTATTAATTGTAATTGTTGCAACTAAATGCATTTTACACAACTTATTGGAAAATTATTAGGAAATTACAGACCACTAATAGTAAGCATTACTTTCTATGTTATATACCTTTGTGCAAATAACACCAATTTGTGTGACCATCATTAACTATTTACTGTTAAAGGGGAATATATATAAGTGGGTTTCTTAATTGGTACAATTTTGAATTTTTTTTAAAATGATGTCACTGTTCCTGGAGCCTAGCTGTTAAGTTAGCGAATACTACAGATGGGTAACAAAGTAAAAGAGAAACCTGAATGAGTGGAGAAACATGACAATTGCAGATTAAGACCTAAGGGGGGTCACTCAATGGTTTGATGAGAAAGAAAATGATGTGAAAACCTATGGGAGAAATGAGAGGTTTCCAGAAACTACGGGTGTTTGTGTTGGTTTTTCCTTTTAATTGTCACCTATCTGTCCTTTTTTTTTTTAAGTACTTCTTGGGGCTTTTATTGCCTTTGTATGATAGTGACAGCCGAAGATACACAGGAGAGGGGGGCAAAGAGAGGGGATGACACGCAGCAAAGGGCCCCAGGTCGGATTCAAACGCTGGGCCGCTGCAGCAAGGACTCAGCCTCGGTACATGGGACGCCATCTCTACCAACTGAGCTAGCCGGGCACCCCATCTGTACCTTTTTTATTATTACTGATTAAAGTGATGGACACAACTATGAAAATAACTCTTGTTGTAATTGTAAATTGTAATAAGCTGGAATTATCCTTTAACACAAGCAGAGGAACAGATAGAACATTATCATCAGCATATTGTGAGACAGACAACAGCCTTACAATGTCACTGAAGATTCCTGGTCTCATGAGGTTTGTCAGCTTGGCCACTTGGAAGACATTAACCGAACCTTCAGCCTCCAGCTGGTGAGTCAGAGACGATAGAGCGCAGAACGTTCCTGCCGTGACTGCACCCACACTGGGGGAAAAAAGAAAAAAAAAATTAATCCAACCTGTCCTGTCAAACCTGGTAAATGTTGACCAGTCAGTGAAGGTCTTACTCATCATGGACCACAGTGGGGCCGTCCTTGGCATCGCTCTCCTCTTTCACCAGGTTGAGGAGCTCAAAGGTGTTGCTGATGGGACTGTCTGGGTTTAGCCATCGAGGGGCACGGTAGTGTTTCACCTCCAGGCTGTAGTCATCCTGTCAAGATAAGGAGGAAAGAGAGCAGACGTCTGTCACAACAAAAATAATAAGATTGAGGGTTTTCTTCATGCTGAAAACTCCGATATTGGTTTATACTGTGCAATACCCCATTGTGTAACTTTTGTACCTTTAAATAGCAGCTTTAAAATTATTTTGATGCTGCACTACTCCAGCCCTGATTTTTGGCTGTGTTATCAAAGTTGTCAACTTGCTAGTTTTTGATAAGTAATGTAATCGTAACAAATGTGTACATATTTACGACAGTGGTATTAACTGAAACTGGACAAATTGCAACAAATACCAAATTTTATATAGTGTTGTTTTGATAGTCTGATTAATAATCTCATCATTTGAATTATTAGTTTGGCATTAACATTTGCATCATGTTGGATGGGTGGTAGAGAAAGATAAAGATTCCTTGTCCTGTCTTTATGACATGCACCTCAAGAAAGTTGTGTGTATGTATAACTGCAGAGTTGGTTGTGTGGGGGTTAAAATAGACAATATAGTATAAATTAAATTTATCATAACACTGTTCACAAGTCAGAAACCGGTCATTTTAGTCTCCCACATGGCTTGAATGTGGCATAAGGACTAGGTGTGTGGAGTGTTGCTGTTTTTCCTGCTGTTTGGTATAGAGCTAACAGTGAGGTTAGGAATTAAAAATCCCAATTATGTTCTGAGGCAAGGATTTTCATTATTACCCATAATGTTATAATCATCCAAGGAAGTCCTCGATTGGTGGAGCAAGGTTTTACCATGGAAATGTTTACTGCAAACGACTAGTGAGTTACTTTAAAAAGAACACTTTATTTACACAGTTACAACCAGTTTAGCCAGTGAGTTACTGTTACATTTAATGGCAACATCGCTTTCTCGTTTACATGTACAAAAAAATAAACTAAAATAACTCTAAATTGCCATATTTTAAATAAAGGTTTCTCTGAATAATACACTGGACACAGTGACTATGTTTACATAGACACTAATTTTCCACTGTTTCTGCAAGGGGTGTTTGTTAACAAAGTAGCTACAAAATATACCCCTAAAATGAAACAAGAAATGTGCTTTTACTGCACTTGTGGTAAACTGAATTTTAATTTAGTACAATCACCTGTTTTTCATTTTGTTAAATGTTTTTAATTGTGGTCTAAGTGAAGCTCCAGGTTGCACTTACCTGTGTAGCTTCCAGTACGTAGTCCTGGACCACTACCATGTCCTCGTTAGCCAGACAGATGTTATTCTCACTCCTGTGAGTGATGGTGAACATTTCATAGCTGATTGGCTGCCCTTTACGGGGCCAAACGACACACGGCTCCTCTTCCTCTGCCTACCACACAGGAAGTCAGCGGACAGTTACATCACAGTCGGAACCAACAACACTACAGATTTAACTACTGCACATCATTCTGTGACATCAGAATGATATGAGATTTAAGAAATACTTATTTTCTATCTTCCTGGGAGAGGATAGAAGATGGATATCAATCTTATGTCTGGTGGTTGGGAGTGTTGCCTTGTGATCAAACCATTTAAATACCTTAATAGACTACTTTTGTTATGTTAGCTACCCAGACAGTCAGTTTCTCTCAATTACTTTTTAAATATATTTTTTTAAGGGAGCTTTTTTCCCCCTTTATTAGACAGGACAGCTTGAAAGATGGACAGAAAAGAGGGAGAGGGGATGACCGGCAGCAAGGACTAAGCCCTGATACATGGGGCGCCAACTCCACAAGGCGAGCCATGAGGGAGCCCGTTTCTCTCAATTACTAAAATAAGCTTAATAATCTGGGATCCACTTGATCTTCATCATCACCTTCTTGGCACAGCAAAAGTCTTCTCCCCTTCAAATGTGTTATTACTTTCATTGTTTTCACACATTTTTCACACACTTTTTTGAAACAGTTCTCATAGATAGACCCAAAACTCTATTGGATTAAACAAAGGGAAAACATTTATTCCCAGATAATAAAAATTACTTATGTAATTACTGTATGAATCTCTAATGCACCTATGTGAAACTCCTTTGCACAACTCTTTGAGTTGAGTTTGAGTGAAATAATTTTTCCGGCTAATATGTCCATCAGTAAACTCCCTGAGAGTTGAAGCAGAGAACATATTGTGAATTTCGCAACAGAAACACATCGGAGTCAGTGCGGGAGGTCACTATGTGTGAAGATTTTTATCGGATGACAGATTAAAGAAGCACATACAAAAAATACGGACTTGGTGTGCAAAGGCCTTTAGTCCGGCGCAGGTTTCGGTATTCTGTGCTCAGCCATCCTCTAACTGGAGCACATAATCATATAAAGAACATATAAAACATTGCATTCAGAGCAGTCTGAATTCTGAACCTTTACATACCTTTACCTCATTATTTGACACTTTGGCCTTGTTTAATATCAGCCACTTACATTGTAACATTATATATATGACAACCCCTTTAACTACACACACCACGGGTGGCCTTCCGTGGAGGCTGCAATGTTTAACCGCCATGTTTCTAC
>NW_023339762.1:5122439-5127448 GCF_004916995.1 Morone saxatilis | reverse complement strand
TGGACACTGAAACAGATGTTGCTGGCTGGAATCATTCCTCCTCTTCGTACTAGCCATCTTCTCTTAAGATGCTTTCAATCCTCACTCCATAAAAATACATTCCACCGTTTATCTGAAGTTAATATGAGGCTGTAGCAGTCTGTATATTCCAAATTTAGTCTAATTCCCCCTTTGTGTTTCCCTTGTACTCAAAAGACTGCTACAGCCTCATTAACTACAGATAAAGGTCCAGTTTGTAACATTTAGGGAATATAATATGTTTAGGGAATACTAGGTAAAGTATGTTTTCATAATCACCTAAATTTATAGGAATCATTGTGTTTTTGTTCAAGTCTGCCATGTTGAACCACCATGTTTCTACAGTAGCCTAGAACAGACAAACTAAACACTGGCTGTAGATAGGGCCGTTCACAGGGTGAAGCAAAGGAGTAACAATCTGTAACTGCACCACTATATGCCACTAAATCCTACACACTGGTCCTTTAATTTAGTGTGTTTAATTGGTGTGATCACAAGGCTGTCTAGTCAGAATAGTTTTTCCCATTCTTACCATTCTGTGGAGATGCTATAAATGCTTCATTAACAGACAGACATCAGAGTGATATCAATCTGAACTAACTCACTCTCCTAAAGAACAATAAGGACATTTCCCACAAATGTTTAACTGGTTGTCAAACAAATAATTGTTAGACAGCACAAAGAGAACTAATCAGTTCAGTCAATACTGTTATTTGAAAAAAAAAAAAAACAGTTCCTTACCTCGCCTGGCAGTGTCCCCTGCAGCGATACGATAACCTGGGCATTGTGGTCCCATATCATCCTCCAGAAGTCCTTTATGGTGCCAGGCAAAGGATTCTGGGTAATAATGAACTCGTTGCTGTGCCTGTAACCCTGCAGGAACAGACCCATGGCTTAGTATCTGTTGGGTTTTTTTCTACTTCCACATGGTGACTGTGCTGATTTTTAAACTGGATCAAGAGGATGATACATTTCACTCCTGTCTGCTGTTCACTATCAGGCGTCTCAGACTGATTACACAATATTGGTGTCAAGCAATATCACTCAAGCGAGGCCTATCAATATGGAACAAATATTATAGCTATATGGGTGTGGAGATAGTGATTCGCTTACAAGGAACATGACTTTGAACACTGATTCAGACTAGTCTAAAAACATCCTGGACCTATCTCTGTGAAGATTTAAACCTGAACAGAATGAGTTTGTTCTTACTGCGATGTACGATGCATTGATGTAGTCTGACGTTTCCCCCGCTGTTGTAGACAGTCGCACTCGTGACCTCTCAACTGCAAAGACAGAAAAAATATTTCAGAGTCACACAGCATTGTCCTTTCTTAGCCTCATCTAACTTTAGCAAACTGTGGCCGATAAGGAAAATTAAACATTAACATCAGGCAAATTGACATCTACTTTTTCCTTGAAACGGTCCAGTTCCCGAGCATGTTGGACTCACCGGGTATCATGGAGCAGTTTCTGTTCTTGCTGCGGTTGCAGTCATGCAGAGCTGTAGAGTAGTCACACTGCTTCACTCCAGAGTGACAAACCAGCTGTGGAGAACACCAAATATCTGAGTGGCTGAAGAATCAGCACTGAATCATTCTGCTTTGAAGAGGCTTTTCATCTAACATCAGTGCACAGTGACCTGCAATAACCCTTGACTATGTAAATGTTGATATTTCTGAATAAAACTTCAGTGTTTCGCATGTTTATTCTTTATTTGTTTTTTAATAATAATTACATACGTCAGTTATGACAAATTTATTTTACAACCCTTTTACTTTAAGCCGGAGACATTTTTGAGGTGTGGACTATTTCCTGTTGGTGTGGCCGTGAGTTAGTTGGTTGTGGCTTAAAGTCACAACAGCAAAAACGAGGAATAAAGAACCAAAAAAAAACACCATGGCCAAAGTGGCAATTCAGCAAACTGTCTGTGAAAAATCAAAGTCATAATACAATTAAAATACAGAGTTAACTGTTTGATGAGCTGCTCACCTTGAACTGTTTGTCCAAGTGGGTCCTCCCAGCAGGTCCCGGGATAAGCAGCTCGTCCACATACCTGTGCAGGTGAGCCGCCACCACCTCTGTCTCTCCGGACAGGATGGCTTCCACCAAGGCATCGTGGATAAAAACATATTGTTCCTGCAGAGAGGTGAGATATGTTGAGGTTAGACTCTGCTCAGTTAGTTAAACTGAAAAAGTCTAATTCTTGTTTAAATAGCAAACTATTATTTATGTTGTCCCCACGAGTAATGCTATTCAATAATGAGACAGTCTGCTAACCTTGTGTCATTCTTATAGCTGCACTGACTGAGAAGTTATATTTCAGAGAAAGACTGGAATTTGAAATGATTTGAGGGCAAATGGCAAATGAAATATTCCAAGGAAACAGTGCTACAAGAAAAAATTAGATTTCTAGTACCAACATTCACCATCACTCCATGTAGTCTTTAAAAAGGTTTTTGTGGTCAGAGGCTCTTCCCATTAACGTCTGTTTTGGTGATTTGCAGGTCAACAGACATCCAGGGTGAACTTTAAATTAGTTTGAACATTTTTTTTTTTTTACATTTACATGTACAGAATTCCATGCCAGTCCATCAAATAGTTGTTGAAATGTTCAAAATGATTATATTTCAACATGTAGTCAAACTTTTGCTAGGCTGTTTGGCAACGGCTGTGGCCCAGCTTGGATTTAACCCTGCTCAAATGACTCAAAAGGGACTCAGTCTGGCCAAACAATGGGAAATCAGAGACTGCTGTGCCCACATCTTTACAGTGACCTGCTCGATCAGCATCCCGGATCCTAGTCTGAGCTGACAGAGCGCAGGACGAGAGGAGGGGGACATTACGTCGATGATGCTTGGTGCTCATACACAGTCAAAGCTGTACACTGTTTCTTTAATGTCCAACTTTTTATGTGAAGATGAATGGACTGCAAACTTTCACTTTTCAACTTTAATTAAGAAAGTTTTAAACTAGCTGTGTGTTGACCTGCAAACCCTTACTGGGTTCAAATTGCAGCCAGTGGAAATGTCACCCCTTAATAAGTGTACGAATGTGTGTGGACCTCTGACCTCTGTCTGAACCAGGTAGTTCCTTTGTGTGCGGATGTGTTTGAGGAAGCCTGTGATGTTGACAGCGTTTTCATTTCTTATTTGCTTCAGCATGCTGTCCAGGACGATGTACGTTCCCGTCCGGCCCACGCCAGCACTGCACAGCAACAAGACAGAAAAACATGATGAATCCTGGATTCACTGACAGGAGGGTAAAAATTATAACAAAGCTTCTATCAGATCTTACCTGCAGTGCACCACCACTGGCCCCATGTCGTCGGCCCTGGCTCTGGACGACTTGCGAACAAAGCTAAGGAGCGGCAGAGCGAACTCTGGGACGCCCATGTCGGGCCACTGGGTGTAATGGTACTGCATCACTGTCCGCTCATTGCTGCGCCCCTTCTGGGAGCCCTGCAGATCAAGCAGGAAGTGATTAAAGACTTCCACCACAATGAATTCAGCTGCGTCATAAACTTAAAGGGTGCTGGTCCAGTCTTTACTGTATGTGGTGATTTTGGGACCAGTAGATATGTCACATAGACATAAATACATTTTAGAATCAGTCTAAGTTTTGTTAGATTTCCACTCAGATATGATTTAAGACATATAAACAAATAATCTGCTTGGAACAATGATATATGTCTGAGATGTTTTTTTTAACAACAAAAGTATAATTAAAAGATATCCACTCCTTCTACTTCATTAAATTACATAAGTATAAAAGATAATATTTCTGAGAGCACATGAATGCAGCTACTATAGTTACTGTGATCTGATTTGCTGTTTGTCAGACCTTTTTTGCGTTGGTGTTCCTGATAGTGAAGGTCCTCTGACTATAGTAGGCGAGCACTCTGCTGCTCTTCACCGTCACCAGGTAGCTGCCGTACTCCTCCTGCACCTCCGCCGGCCAGTACTGATCACACTTCCTCTGAGGAGCCATTTAACACATATTATGAATTACGATGAAAATGCAGATTAGACTTTTGTCTTTATTCCATGTGAACAAAAATGAAGACATGATTTAATTGTAAAAAATATAATTTTGTTTTCAGGATTAGGAAATCAAACTGTGTGCCAGCATTAAATGCAAATGCAAAAGTCAGTTCACTTAACTTAAATGACATTTTTTTATTTTCGTATGTGAAATGTTTGAAGTTTGAATGACTAAAATTAGTAAATATGTTAACCTTTTAAAGTATGGTAAAATATAGATTGGGAGTATGAGGGGAAAGTACTCCAAAAACATTTCTCTACCTTTATTTGGAACCATTAGAATATAAATATGAACAATAATCAGCATAGTTCATAATAAACCCCCAGTGTCTCTCAATCCAGTCTCAGATTATTTGAGAAGAAAATGTGAATGGAAATCTGGTCACTCACTCTTCCTTTCTCCACCAGGTTAGTGATCATGACGATGACACAGACATTTTGCTCCCAAACCATCCTCCAGAAATCCTCGGTGCTCGACCTCAGAGGACCCTGGGCGGCGATATACAACCGCGACTTCTTGAAACCCTGAGGAAACACATAGCGGCTGCATCAGCTTTTAAAATCTCCAAAAGACAATTTAAATCTCAAGAAGAACTCAAAATACAAAAAAAACATTTGCAAAATTGTGGGGACAAGACTAAAGGTGCTTTCAGACAGCGCGGTTGCCATAGTTTTCACTAAATACAGTGCTTGGTGCTCCATTCAGAGTTTATGATAGTTCAGCTTTTTCAACTTGCGGCTTTCTGTGTGACCATGGCAACCACAGAACTACAGAGAGTTAAACAATGCAGGCGCTGATTTTAATGGTATGTGTGTAGGATTTAGTGGCATCTAGGGTTCTAGTTGCAGATTGCAACTCCCTTGCTTCACCCTTCCCTTCCAAGTGTGAAGGAGAAACTACTGTGGCCGTGCATAAAACATGAACTGCCCTATCTAGAGTCAGTGTTT
>NW_023339762.1:5113862-5122429 GCF_004916995.1 Morone saxatilis | reverse complement strand
AACATGGTGGTTCAACATGGTGGAGTCCGTGAAAGACGACATATGGAGTCTGTAGATAAAACGTCTCCTTCTAAGGTAACATTTCTCCTAAATGTTACACACTGGACCCTTTAAGTATAATTCACATTTTTATCTAATCAGAAGTGGACATGAATGTTTATAGCAATCCACACAATAGTTTTCTACTATAAAACACAAAACTGAACTTCAGGGGATAATCAAAGCTATTAGGATTCATCCTCTGCCAATGTATGGGTGTCCAGCATTGAGTGCCAATCAACATAGCAGATGTTGAGATACTTCACTGTATAAGTTACAAACCTTGGCCTGATGTCAGCACAAGATGAAAAGTAAGGGGATCGCCAAAGTCTATATGATTCATCCTCTGGGAACCATGAATGTCTGTTTTTCATTTCAATTCATGGCCATTCACCCAATAAATTGCCAAATACAACATTAAATTTACCAGTTAGGAGTAGGCTGACGCAATACACAGTTCTACCAATGGCGTCACACTACTCCACTGACCAGCTGGTGGCAGTATCACAGAGAGAAGATATGCAGCAATGCGCCAATAAATGCAGAGAAGAAGAAGACATGGAAGCAAGCAATGCTGGATTAAAAATACTTTAAAATTTGTCTCTGCAAATGTTTCATTAGGAAGGAAATGCATTCAACAAATTTGTTAGAGCTCAAGGATTCACACAGTTCATATTGGTGAGAAGCAGTGAACGTTTTGTTTAAAAGAAAACTTCACAGGGCTCCTTTAAGGCCAACATAGGAAAGAAAGTGTGACATGTTCTCAGCAGAGGGCCGCATTCAATCACTCACTTTAATAGTTTAATAACCTTCATATGACTGACAGCGTGAAGTTGCCTTCATACTGTGAGATGCAGACAAAAGTGTGAGCTTGAGAGATCCTCAATGTGCTTTTACCAACTTTGTAACCTGTACGCCAGCTCTCTAGAGAGGCCGTGACAGGCATAGGGTTTTTTTGTGTTGCCTGTGCTTTTCACAAAACAACAAGATACTGGAAATTAGATTTTAATGGTGCAGTGATAAGCATAATGGAGAGCCATGCAGGTCTCCGCTAACAACAGCAAGTCTAATGAATAGGTTTAGAAGTATGCAGGGGGGCGTACTGACTTTGGTTTAGGAAGACGGAGGAAAAAGTGAAGTGGCTCTGAGAATAAAATAAAATAAAAATAAGTTTCGCTGTGTGTTTGACTAATTCAATACACAGAAAAAAGGCTGGGGATGAAGACAAAGGCCTCACTTTGTATAGAGCTTGGAAAGGTAACTGAGAATCTGGTTGAAACAGGTTCCTTACATCCACATAGTTTGCGTTGATGTAATCCCTCGTCTTCCCATCTTTGTCAGCCTGTGGCGAGAGTCGCACCCGGCTGTGATCATCTGAGGTTTAAAGACAAAAAAAATAGAGCAACATGTGATCAGATCGATATGGAAAACATTTTCTTTTCTTTTTAATGAAGTATAGCTCTGGGATTATTTTATTTTTTTCTTATTGTCAACAAATTCCATGAAAAGGTCTCTTACTGCTTTCTGATATTACTACCCTGTCAGTGGCTCTCGGTTCCCTTTGAATATGTAAATCCTTCATTTAAAAAAAAAGAAAAAGCTCAGTTTACTAAAACAGCTGCTCACTTTAGTTTTTTATCAAATGTTACTCAAACAGGAGCAAATTGTTAGGGACTATTTACAGTGGTGGATTAATCCACATCTGGTGCTCTAATGAGTATTTGGAGCAGCAGGATAGTGTATGTGGCACTGAGTCAAAATAAACTGTGTTCAGGATAATGAAGGTACATGTAACCCAGTGCAACAATGGAGACTTCCAATTTCAGTACACAAAACATCTTTCAAAGACACTGATTGCCTATTGGCCATTTCTAGTATAATATTTTAGATGATATAAGTATTTTCATTTTATTATGTGCTTAACACCATTAAATTCAACCATTTAAAATGCAACCATCACATTACTGTTTGTCTGATGTGTACACCCACTAGCAGACTTTGTAGTCTCTGAAAGACAAATGGCAGTGTATTTGTTCTTATGAGATAAAAAAATGTTTTCTTCACAAAGTTACAAAAACCAGAGCTGTCATTTTTTGTAGGAAACTTTCTGTAACATTACACAGTGTGGATGGTGCTGGAATGTACTCACAGGCCAGGATGTTGCTGTATCTGTTTTTAGTCTTGTTGTCCGGATGGTTGGAGCTGTCGGTTGTCATCCCCATGTCCACTGTGCATGCCTGAACCTCCTTAACACACGAACACATACAAATAAAATAAAGCTTGAAAACTGCAAGGATAAGAGGTGGGAAGTAACTACATACCTCAGTACAGTTTAACGGTTGTGACTTTGGTTGTTTACATTATTTTTTAAATGTGGCATATGTCAGAGTCCAGTGAAAACACATCACAGTCGTGAAGTGACCTGGACTGACAAATGTTAAGTTAGAGTGACATGAATTCTGATATGACTGTTTACTCTGAGGTTCACACAAGTGGCCCAAATAAGACCTGAAACCGATCTGATAACATGTGATTCACAATTGAGCAAAAAAAATCAGACTTGGGAACCAACCCAGTAGCAGGGATTAAGAATAACTTTATATAAATATATAGCTGATGGTCTTAAACTGGTACTCTGTATTAAACCAGTTAAAAACCCACTGTAGAAGGTTTAAGTAAATAATTTTATTACTTCTTCCGTGGATGGATTAAGAGAGTTTGATACAACATAGTGAAGCAGCCTTGCTGGCAGTTTGCCTCAGTAGCCAACTGCAGGACTGCAATAACAAAATGACTGCAGCCCAGAGAGCATTTCCAACCACTGTTACAAAATCTGTAAAACTAGTAAGTTTTTCATCTTTTTACTATGAAATTTTAAAACAATCAAGGTTTTTTCTAGAGCTTAGAAACGCTCTTTTTATGTGCATGATGTTATCTCAGTGTAAAGTTTTTAGGACAAAGAAGAAATTTTGGCTTATGTTGGAACCTTGTAAAGAATGTGGGCAAATTTGAAGTCCAGTATCCCTTCCTTATAAAACATCCATGACTTCTTCCACTGGTGTCAGAGAGCAACCATGCAATCCACAGATCCACATTAACAAAAACACTCGCATTACAACACAAGACAAAAACCACAGCTACGAGTGCAGCAGCGTCCATCAGTAATTAAAGACGTCAGGAGGAGAGCGTCTTACCTCGTAACTCTCCTTCAGTATCTAACGATGAGGGTGAGGAAGCAGCAGGCAGCAAGGACGTTTCCGTGACAACACAGTCAACCAAAGAGGTGCAAAAATACAAATTACAAGACAACACAGAAAACAACTCCAGACTAATTCATCTCACAATACAGTTCATGCAACTGCAAACATGAAGGGAAGATCAACCCAAATAAAAACAAGGTTTAGTTAAATTAAAGTTCAAATTCATCTATAAAAAAAACTGTAAAAGGATTCTCTTATTAATGGGTTGGGCATGCCACACTGCATTCTGGGAATTTTATGGGGTGATTTTGTCAATTGTGTTAATTATTAATATATTTTTAATTTGTATTAAATTTGAGTCCTCTGTATTTCAGTATAATTTTGGTGTTATATTTACGTATTTGGGACCTTCCACTTGTCCCCCACTATATTTCAGAGGGAAATATTAGACGCTACATTTAACTGGTTACTTTGGACATTCACATTTCACAGTCACTATAAACCAATACAGGCTGTTAAAACTGATTAATCTGAGGATTTTTGGGGGGGAAAAGAGAAAGCCAAAGACATGCATTCCTCTGTAGCCTTGTTGTCTTTGTGTTGATTTTTCCTTTAGTGGCATTTTCAGGACAAAACAATGACTGTTTGTTCTGCTGACACACTACTCAAATGAATGAATGAATGAATGAATGAATGAATGAATGAATGAATGCAATCTCTTCACAAAAGGACAAACCTGGACTGCAACATTCACCCTCCAACTGATTATTGTGTCACTCTATTAGACAACTGTGAATACACTTTAAATTGTTATTATTGTTATCGTTATTGTTATTGTTATAATTGTTACTATTATTATTCACAATTAATTTCTGATAGCTATGATCAGAGAACGAGAAATAGTCACGTAATGTTGCATCCAAAGTGTATTCAGTAACTGTCACATCATCACAGCTCACCATGCACCATGCAGGCAACAACATGACGACAATCAGACACAACCCCCACAAACACACACACCACACACACCACAGGCACATTTCAGACAGCAGATATATTATTTGCAAACATATTATATATTTTAAGTTCAGCTGGAATTAAAAGTGGAAAAGCAATCCAGTCTTTGTACCTCAAACTCTTGCTGAAAGCCGTGGGTGTCATGAAGCTCAGCAACGTGTTTGACAAACTCCTTCACTGGAAAAGCTGTTTCCTCGTCTAGAAAGAAAAAGTGGTACTCTGTTCAAAATGTGTGTACATTAACTGTATTGTTTTGTCTGTGATTGAGTTGTAGTAAATATTAAAGTCTGAATATTGATGTATCCTCTTGTAGTGAGCACATTTATGAAATCAAAGACTTTTTTGTAAAGTGAGAACGTGAGAAATACTGTACTGAATATTGTTCAAATTAAGCATGTATTTAGGACATGAGGATGTATTCAGAAATTAAGGGCATTTTCAGATATTACAGACATTTTACAAAGTGAGTATATTTTAAAATGAAAAGATATTTTTTGAAAAGGAAGACATTTTAGAAAATAGAAACTTTTTGAAAGTAGGGATGTATTTGTGCGTTACCAGATGTTAATGCAGCAGTGGACGGTGCAGCGATGACTCTAGGTGATGAGCTGTCATCGATGTAGAAGTGAGCTGTCTGAAAACAGGTCCTGCAGACAAAACACACACACACACACCAGAGTGAACATCAGAATGTGTTTTCATTTAAAAATAATCTTTAACCATGAAAAGTTCTGTTTGTTAAATAAAGCAAACATAAAAAAATGACAATTTCAAATGATCTATATGTTTGGTTAGACAAAATATATTTTACATGTTTAGTGTTTTAGGTAAATATGGAGACATTAACTATTGTCAGCACACATTGAAAATCAAGAGAAAATCCATTAAAGTAATTAAAATAAAGGAAAATATTTTGTTTAGAAATCGTGTGTGAAAACAAATGCTGAATAAAAGGAGAGTTTTGACTGGGTGAAATATAAATACTGTGTTGTACTGTATATCTGTATTGATGCCATGCTTCAGTCTGTACTGTATCTGACCAAGACTGCAGAATCAACTGAAGATGGTGACAGAAGATGCTTTTGTTTTCATGTGACTCTGCGATGGCCCAGATTTTGGAGAATACATGGTAATCTTCCCAAAAACACAGGAAAAAAGATGTTCTTTTAATCCATGACAAGTTTTTAAACGGATGAGATGAACCTGCGTTGTCTCAGCCAGAAATGGGCATCAGGGATTACCACCGACAAAAATAAAAAAACAGTAAAAGGGCTGAGCTCTGAGATTAAAGACGTGTTTTGGAGAAAACACAAACTGTTATTCTCTCAGCCAGTCTGATGAGTGTTTATTTAAAAGCTGAATTTCGATTTGTCAGGTTGCTCAGACATCTAGCTCCGCTCAACACTGACTTCTTGCATCTTAAACACTCAGATTCTCACTGTGTTTCACGACATTGTTAATGTTCTATCAAAGGATTAGAAACAGAGCTGCAAGCCTTTGTGTTAAGAACAGTGCCTGAACTGGTTCAGAAGACAGAGTTCAATCAATACACTCAAGAAAATATATGTTATTTCCACAAAGGTTCAATTACTGTGCAGAATAAAGGTTATTTTACATGATATCTTAACTAATATTACCATTGCCTTATTACTGTTGCTCCGCATGCTTATAAACTGTTACAATAACTGTTTGATTTTACGTTCATATTCTTCTTTAAAGTGGCAACATCTGCGCAGAAAAATAACCTTTTGATTAACTTTGGCACATATGCAACAGTGTTTATTAATGTGCACTGTCCCTGTAAAATAAACAATAACTAAATAAATGGCACAAAAATGCAAAAAATAAATAAACACTTGTCACAACACTTTTCACATCCAAGGTTTTCACATCTACTGTGACTCAAATGTAAGATAATTCCACCGTTATTATTCCAAAAAGGTTTGTTAACACAGAAAGACAAGATGACTGCTTGCCGTTGTAAACATGTTTGGGAGATGTTCACTATTGTGCACTGATATCTATTTAGAACGTGCTCTGAGGCAAAGGGCGTTAAGGAATTAACACTGCAGGTGGTTGGAGGTTTGAAAATGGAGCAGAAAACAACATGAATTCATAAATCTGTTGTTTCTATTAAAAAAACCTATACAGAAGGTTTTATCCATAATTGCAACACAAAGTGCTTCACATAATACAATCAATTAGCCAAAATTCGTTTACGCAGCTACCTGGTAAAATATTAAAATGTGATTTTATTGATAATAAGAACACTTTTTCTTTTTCCCATGTGATTGCATTCAGACTTCAGAAACCTAAACAGCTCATGCCTACCCAAAGGTCAGTGTTTTTGCTGTTAGGGGCACAAGCCAATATTACAATATATGTTCTATAATGTCTGCCGCCTGTTGACTTCAGTTAATGTTTTACCATTAAAACTTTCTTCATTTTCTGACAGATGGTATTTAGTGTTGTGCGAAACATTGCCACAGATGTTTGGTCAAAAGACGTGATTCTGCTGCTGTTCATTGGCCAACTTAGTGTATTTTACTTGTTTATCTACTGAGACCGAAACTGCTTAACTGATTATATTGATGTAGGATGTAAAAAGCTCAGCAAGAACTTCAACCTAAAGTAGGAAAACAGCTGCTGCTCATTAACAAACAGTCAGTCTTATTTTTAACCTTTTTTGGCTCTGAACATGTTCATTTGCGTCCTCTTGATGAAGTTTGTATGCAGGTGCAAAGAATTTAAATTAATCTGAAGTAACCTTTCTAGAAATAAGTATAATAATAATATGTTACATCTAAACCCTTAATAAGCATCTCTACTATCTCTGTTATTAATGCTTTTATTGATCTTTTTACTAATTTCTCTGAGAGGCATGGGGTACTGGACTCCTGTTTGAAAACCTGCTATATAAATGAAGTTGGAATTTTATCAGATAGCTTTAAGAAATGCCATGCTTATTTGCTGTACATCTCTCAGCTTGTTGTAAACTTGTAAAGTCGGCAAAAATCCCCTCAAACTGCTTGGCCTCAAATGCACAGCAGCAGTGTCCAAATGAGCACTGTCCTGTCAGGAAGGAGTGAAAAGGGACACAACACCAGCAGGATTAGTGCAGTTTGGCCACCTGCCGGTCGCCCTACAAGACGCTGACACGATTCCCTCTGTCCAACATAATCAGGCGGATGTCCTTTTCTATCCCCCGACCCTCTCTGGGTGCCCTCAGCTGAGTGGACGCTTGCAGTGATGTAGCCAAGGTACATCCTTCACTGAGGATTAATCCCCCTGCTCCTCAGATTATTACCAGCTTAGCACTGCTCAATCTTGGAGATACAACAACAAGCAGAGTGCAAAACAAGAACAATATGTTGAGTCTCCGGCACGACAAATACAGTCTGTGAAATACCTGATATCCGAGGACACTTTTTTTTTTTGTATTGTTTTCACAATGGGAGTGGGCAGCAGGGTTTTTTCTTACTGCATAAAGATGTTTTCAGCACAGGAAGAAAATAAACTTTGTTTTATGCCCTAAATAGGTGTTGGAAGTTCACCAGGTAGAGCTGGCGCTCTATGTACCAAGGTTGAGTCCTTGCTGCAGCAGCCATAGGTTTGACTACGACCTGTGGCCCTTCGCTGCGTGTCATCCCCCCTCTCTCTCCCCCTTTGCTGTCACTCTTTAGCTGTCACTATCGATTAAAGGCAATAAAAGCCCCAAAACTGAAAAAATACAGTAGGTATGAAAAAAAATTCTTTTAAACTATTCTCGAATAAACTTTTGTTTGTTCTAATTAAAAAAAAAAACAGCATCTCTCAAGGTCAACAAGAGGAATCGAAAACAACTGCTGTCAAAAGCGAGCTGCGGAGACGGCTGAAAGGCTTCATTCAGTCTGCCAGCAGCCACGTCAGCAACACGAAGGGGCTGCTGGTGAGCAAACAAATACACACATACACACCAATAAAAACACTTAGCACAATGTAAGATCAAGATTGGAGAGAGGAGATTCAGCTTCCCAGACAAAAATGAGAATCTTCTGGCTAAAGTCACTTCTTTCTCGCTCCACATTTTATATGACATATGATGGGGTTGAAGGGGCTATGTGTGTGTCTGTGTGTGTTTGAGAGAGAGAGAGGAAGAGTGAGACATTGTGTGTTTCTGCACTGAAAAGCCATTTCTCTCCGGTCGTATTGGAAGTAGCGGGTCGTGTGTTTTGTTTGGGGGAAGTGTGTATGTAATGTGTGTGTGTGTGTCTGCGAGTGTGTGTGTGTGTGTGTGTGTGTGTGTGTGCGCATTTTTATTTCTGGCATTTC